>NC_132869.1:1211200-1514000 GCF_048164855.1 Canis lupus baileyi | reverse complement strand
CCTGCTTTCTTTTGAGGACCATTTGAATAGTAAATGGTTCTCCAATATTTTATTTTCAGATTGTAGGTGTCCTTCTGTCTAAAATGAGTCTCTTGTAGACAGCAAATAGATGGGTCCTGCTATTTTATCCAGTCTGAAACCCTGCGCCTTTTGATGGGGTCATTAAACCTGTTCACGTTCAGAGTTACTATTGACAGATATGAGTTTAGTGTCATCATGATATGTATTCAGTCCTTGTTTTTGTCGATTGTTCCGCTGAACTTCTTCTGAAAGGGGAATTTTAAGAGTCCCCCTTAAAATTTCTTGCAGAGCTGGTTTGGAGGTCACATATTCTTTCAGTTCCTGCCTGTCTTGGAAGCTCTTTATCTCTCCTTCCATTTTGAATGAGATCCTTGTTGGATAAAGTATTTTTGGTTGCATGTTCTTCTCATTGAGGACCCTGAATATATCCTGCCAGCCATTTCTGGGCTGCCAGGTCACTGTGGAGACATCTGCTGTTACCGTAATGCTCCTCCCCATAAAGGTCAGGGATTTCTTGTCTCTTGCTGCTTTAAGGATCTTCTCTTTATCCTTGGAATTTGCAAGCTTCACTATTAAATGTCAAGGTGTTGGATGGTTTTTATTGATTTTAGGGGGGATCTCTCTATTTCCTGGATCTGAATGCCTGTTTCCCTTCCCAGATTAGGAAAGTTTTCAGCTATGATTTGTTCAAATAACTACTCTGGCCCTCTGTCCATTTTGGCACCCTCGGGAACCCCAATTACACATAGGTTTTTTTCCTTAGGTTGTTGTTTATTTCCCTTAATCTGTCTTCCTGGTCTTTTAATTGTCTGTCTCTTTATTCCTCAGTTTCCCTCTTTGCCATCAACTTTTCTTCTATGTCACTCCCTCGTTCTTCCACCTCCTTAAGCCTCATCGTTAGGACTTCTAGTTTGGATTGCATCTCATTCCATTGATTTTTACTTTCTGCCTGATTGGATCTAAATTCCGCAGTCATGAAGTCTCTTGAGTCTTTATGCTTTTTTCTAGAGCCACCAGTAGCTGTATAATAGTGCTTCTGAATTGGCTTTCTGACATTGAATTGTAATCCTGATTTTGTAACTCTGTGTGAGAGAGGACTGTTTCTGATTCTTTCTTTTGAGGAGAGCTTTTCCATCTAGTCATTTTGCTGAGTGCAGTGTGGCCAAAAACAAATTGTATTGGGAAAAGGAGAAAAAGAGAGGGAGAAAGAAGGAAAGAAAAGAGAAAAAGAAAAAAGAATAAAGGAATAAAGAAGGAAGAAAGAGAATAAAAGAGAAAGAAAAAGAAAGAAAGGGGGAAAAGGTTGGGGGAAGCAATCAGAAATGAAAAAAAAATATGGGGGAGTATCTTCTGATTCTGTATACTTTAAGTCCCTTGACTTCCCCTGGAACTTGTCTGTCTAGCTGGTCTTCTGGGGGAGGGGCCTGTTGTGCTGATTGTCAAGTGTTAGCCCTTGGGGGAGCTGCTCTGTCCCCTGCCTGGTGCAGGGCTCAGTGGGGGTAGTTTTCCCCATGAGGCCCCAGGAGGAACAACCCCAGTGTCAGCGGCCAGCTCTGGAAACCTGTATTCAGCCCCCGCAGTAACTCAGGAGTAGTCCATCTGCAGGGCCTGGAGGCTCTGGGGTGGGGCCGCTGATCTGCTCAGCTTTGGGCAGGAACGTCCATGCTGTCCTGGGCCCTCTGGGCGTCTGCCTGTCCTGGGGGAGGCCGAATCCTGGGCTGTATCCCGAAGCCCTGTACTCCGGGGCCTGCGCTGTTGGATTCTCACTCCCGGCCGCAAAGCCGCCTCACTGCAGAGCCACTGCCCAAGCCCCTCCGAGTTGCTCCCGGAGACCCACAGCACCCTCTCCACGGAGCCTCTTCCTCTGCAGGAGAAGCCGCTACAAAGCTGCTCCTGGGGCCATGCAAACTCTCCTCACAGAGCCGCCAGCTGAGGCCCACAGAGCTGCTCCCGGGTCAATGCATGTGCCCTGCAGCCCTCAGGGAGCTCGGTGCACTCTCCTGGGAGTGCAGGTGTCTGTTAGAGTCCCAGGGAGCCCTAGGGCATCCCCGCCCTCCTGGGGTCCTGCTCTGACTCCTTGAAGGCGCCATTCCCCCCTGGAAGATTAGTGCAGCTCCTCCTTCTCTCAGCACAGAGCTCTTCTGTCCTGGGGGAACTCGCCCCGGCCTTAGCCGGGCTCCTCGCAGGGCTCCTCACACTTGGATGCCTTTTGTTTCTTTATTTCTTTTTCCCCGTCTTCCTACCTTGATAGAATCATGAACTTTTCTCACTGTAGCATTCAATCTGGTCTCTGTTTAAATCTCAGTCCAAATTCGTAGATTTTCTGGATGATTTGAAGGTTATCTAGGTAATTTCGTGGGGACGGGTGATTTGGGGACACTACACTTCTGCCATCTTGCCCCTCCTCCTGTATGTTGCCATTTACCTTTGGTTGTTTCCTTCACTTTGTGGAAGCTTTTCAATTTGATGAAGCCCCAATAGTATTTTTGCTTTTGTTTCCCTCACCTCAGAGGCATATCTAGAAAGAACATCCAATGGCCAATGTCAAAGTCATTGCTGCCTATCTTTTCTTCTTTGTATGGTTTCAGGTCTCACATTTAGGTCTTTCATCCATTTTGAATTTATTTTTTATATATATGGTGTAAGAAAGTGGTCCAGTTTGATTCTTCTGCATGTGGCTGCCTGGTTTTCCCAACACCATTTGTTCTTATCCTGGGGTCAAGGTTAGGGTTTGTTGAAGAGACTGTCTTTGTGCCATTGGATATTCCTTCCTGACTTGTTGTCGATTAATGGATCATAGTGTCACAGGTTTGTATCTTGTTTCAGATTTCCATTCTGTTCTATTGATCTAAGCGTCTCCTGTTGGGAGATTCTTGATTGCTGATTCAGTTTCTGTGCTGGTTATCTGTCTGTTCAGGTTTCTTATTTCTTCCTTTTTCATTTTTGCAATGTTATATATTTCCAGGAATTTATCTATTTCTTCCAGGTTCTTGGTTGCTTGCATATAATTTTTCATAATGTTCTCTTATAATCGTTTGTATTTCTGTAGTGTTGGTTGTTATTTCTCTTTTCTCATTTGTGATTTTATTTGGGTCCTTTCTCATCTTCTTATCTTTTTTCTTTTTTAAAGATTATATTTATGTATTCATGAGAGACACAGAGAGGCAGAGGTATAGGCAGAGGGAAAATGAGGCTCCATTCCGGGAGCCTGATGTGGGACTTGATCCCCCAGGTCTGCGGGACCATGAACTGAGCCAAAGCAGATGCTCAACCGCTGAGGCACCCAGTTGCCTTGCTGATTCAATTCCTTTGCTAGTTATGGGTCTGTTCACATTTTCTATTCTTTCTATTTCAGTTTTGCTCGTTTGCACATTTCTGGAGATTTGTACATTTCTTCCAGGTCTCCCAGTTTGTTAGCATATAATTTCTTAGTATTCCCTTATAGTTGTCTAATTTTTCTGGTGTTTATTTGATCTCTCTTCTCTCATTTCTGATTTTATTTATTTAGGTTATTTCTCTTATCTCACTGATAAGGCTGGCTAGGGCTTGATCCATTTTATTATTTATTTTGAAGAACCAGCTCTTAGTTTTGTTATTCCATTCTACCGTTTTGTTGTTTCTGTATTGTTTATTTCTGCTCTCATCTTTATTTTTCCTTTCTGTAGGCTTTAGGATTTGTTTGCTATTCCTTTTCCAGCTCCTTTAGGTGTAGGGTTAGGTTGTGTATTGGAGACGTCTTGTTTCTTGAGCTAGGCCTGTATTGCTATGTATTTCCCTCTTAGGACTGCATTTGCTACATCCCAGAGTTTTGGAGAAATATGTTTTCATTTTCATTTGTTTTAAATTTCCTCTTTAATTTCCTGGTTGCTCCATTCATTCTCTAGTAAGATGTTCATAATCTCCACGTATTTTTGGTCTGTCCAATTATTTTTCTTACTGTCGACTTCAAGTTTCATAGTGTCGTGTTCCAAAAATGTACAGGGTGTGATATGAACCTTCTTGTACCTGTTGCACCTGTTGAGGGCTGATTTGTGGGCCATGATCTGATCTGATCTGGAGAATGTCCCATGTGCACTTGAAAGGAGTGTGTATTCTGCTTTAGGATGAATTGTTCATACTATACCTGTAGAGTACCTGTGGTCCAGTGTGTCAAGGCTATTGTTCCCCAGTTGATTTTAGGCATAGATGATCAGTCCATTGACATCAGTGGGTGTTAAAATCCCCTGTCATTGTATTATTATCAGTGAGTTCCTGTACGTTTGTTGTTAATTGGTTTCTATATTTAGGTACTGCCATGTAGGCAGCATAAATATTTAGTTGTTTGATCTTGATAGAGAGTCTTTTTAATTATGAAATAATGCCCTTCTTCATGTCTTCTTACAGTATTTGTTGTTTCTTGTTTGAAATTTAAATATTTATTTATTCATTGAGATACACAGAGGAGCAGAGGAAGAAACATAGCAGAGTGAGAGGCAGGCTCCCTAAGGGGAGGCAGATGTGGGACTCGATCCTGGGATCCCAGGATCACCCCCTGATCTGAAAGCAGATGCTCAAACACTGAGCCACCAGGTGTCCCCCTGGGTTTGGTCTCAAATCTCGTTTGTCTAATATAAGTATGTGTCCTCCAGCTTTCTTTTGATATCCATTAGCGTGATAGATGATTTTCCATCCCCTGACTTTCAGTCTGTTGGTGTCTATAGGTCTAAGGTGAGCATCTTGTTGGCAGCGTACAGATGGATGTTGTTTTTTTAATAATAATTTTATTTATCAGAGAGACAGAGAGAGAGAGAGGCAGGAAATTATGCAGAGAGAGAAGCAGTCTCCCCACCAGGAGCCCAGTATGTGACTTGATCACAGACTCCAGGATCACACCCTGAGTTAAAGGCAGAAGCTCAACCCCTAAGCCACCCAGGCATTCCGGATCCTGATTTTTAGCTACTCTGTTACCCTATATCTTTTGATTGGAGCATTTAGTCTATCATCATTCAGAGTGACTATTTAAAGATATGAACTTTGTGCCTCTGTGTTACCGGAAGAGTTGGTGTTTCTGGTGACGTTCTCTCGTCCTTTCTAGTCTTTGTTGCATTTGGTCTCTTTTTTCCCCCCACTAGAAGAGTCCCTCTTAAAATTCCTTACTGGACTGGTTAAGTGGTCCTGAACTCCTTTATATGTTGCCTGTCTGGGAAAATCTTTATCTCTCCTGAATGAGACCCTTGCTGAAGAAAGAATTCATACAAATTGGACTGCAATAAAGGGAAATTTAAAAACATAAAATAAATTTTTGCTAATATGATTGAGGAAAATGGCATTTAGGAGGAAAACCAGAAGCAGAAAGAGAGGAGGACATATTTCACCCTCCGTAGCCTTTACAAGGACCTGGTGTCCTTTCCTAGGAGGGGCGGCGCCCCCTCCGGAGGATGCTTCCTGCCCCTCTACCTCCTTGTTGGAACACAGCAGGCACATCTCTAGCACCTCTCTAGTTGTGGTTTATAGTGTTTTCCCTGTATCCTATTGGGGACCACAGCATTGTGTAAGTAACCATCTGGCTGCTGTTTGACAGTATTGGGGGGATTCCGTCTTTTGTTGCTTTTTTGTTGTTGTTGCTTTTGAGGTGTGTGTGTGTCTATCCCATGCAGCTATCAAGTGCAGCAATCGGATCCTCTGGCTGGGTCACCAAAAAGTCCCGAAATGGTTGGCACAACGTCATTTTGGGGCTGGCGCTGGGCAGTTAGCTGGGCTCTCCAGGCAGCGCTGGGGCTCGCTCATGCAGTGACTTTCAGCTGGAGGGTCAGCTGAGCTTGAAGTTCTGGCTCGGCCACATTCCCATGTCCAGCAGTGGGTCTGGCCGCTCCTGGAAGGCACGTGGGGATGTCAGCTGTGTGTGCCTGGTGGCGCCCCTGCACATGCTAGTTGGGGCATAGGTGGTGCCCCCTCCTCCTTTCTGGGGGTCTCTACACACCCTGTGCAGAGAGTTCTGGGAGACACAGAAACGGGCTGGCTGTGCATTTTCGCACCACAACATTTTATTGACTTTCTACAGCAAACGGGCTCAGAGCTGTGGGTTCGTGCCTTCACCTGGGGAGGGAGACCTTTCTGTCCTTTACGAGAGGACAAGAATCACATGGGTTGGGGGTCGAGTGCTGGAGTCCCCCACCTGGGAGCATGTGTGGACTCCGGTGGGGGCGTGTGTCCTGAGGTTTCAGCCTGAGAGACGGTTCTGAGGACAGCAAAGCTGAACTGGACCTGTAGCTCATGGGCTCCTGCACTGGGTTCCCGCAGGGCAGCTGGACCCCGGCCTTGGGCCCTCTGGGGGCCCCAACACCTGGAGGAGCCTGTCTCTTGGTGTGGGTGCGGGTGGGGCCCACCAGCTTGCCCCACCTCTCCCCACATTGGGGTGTCCCAGGATCCCCAGGGCTGCCCTAGATCAGCGACCTGGATCTGTGGGGCACGATCAGGGCCCAGCAGGCCACATCCAGCTGTGAGAGGGCTTGCTCAGCCCGGGGCCAGAATCCAGGGCTGGCCAGGGCCATGTGGGCCTGATTCCATTATTCTTTGTGTTGGGACTGGTGGGGGCTCAAATCAGCCCAGCCCCCACAGAGCCTGGGCCGAAACAGCCCAGGTACCTCTGGGTTAGGGCCTGGTGTCCTGTGCAGGGTGTCCCACCCTCCAGGAGTGACAGTGGGTGGAGGCAGGGCACAGTGGGTCCTCTGATTCACTCACCTGCTCACACTGTTGGGGGCTCCCTGCCATCCCTCCTCCCTGCAACCCCTGGGTACTCTATGGGATACCCGGGCTTCTGATGGGAGCAGGGTATCCAGAGAACCCCGGAGAGGCTGATCATGTTCCACAGGGAGCAGCTGCACCGGGTCCTTGCTCGGGGTCGATGGTGTGGGGGCATGGGTATGATGGTGGTGGAATGTGGGGGATGGTATAGGAGGGATGGTGTTGGGGTATACTGTGGGGGATTATGTGAGGCTGTGTGTGTGTGAGGGGGATGGGGTAGTGGCGATGCCATGGGGGATGATGATGTAGGGGGATGATGTGGGTCTGGGGAATGGGGGGATGGCATGGGGTGCCGGCGGACACAGGGCATCCTCGTTCTCTAAGATGTACACAGAGACATCTACAGATAAAGGCGACCCCATTCTGGGGTTTGTTGTGACACCTGCCCCTGGGGCCCCATGTGGTGAGTGCAGGGCCCTGGCTGGACCGGGAGCATTATCTGGGGGTCATCATAATATGTATGGTTAAAATTGCAAATTGTCTCAAATTAAATGCACAGAATTTAGAAATATATAAAGCACCGAGAGTGAGTGTCACTCTGAACCGTCTGACCCTCTTGGGATCGATGTGTGTCTTGCTCCAGCTGCCGACATGCCGCCTGGCCCCCAGGTCCGGTTCATGCCCCTCAGGTCCCCCACCCCATCCCCTGCTTCTCAGGGGGCCGTCCCTCTCCCCTTTGGTGTTCAGGTCCCATGACAACCCCTGTAGGCCCCATCCTTGTGGCCTCCTCATCCCTGAGGCCCTGGGGGTGTGGTCATCCCCATCACCCTACCATGGAGCAGTGTGTTGTTGGTTGCTATTGCTCTCCCTGGCCTCAGAGGCCCCATTTTTCTTACCCAGAAGCCTCCAGGGCCCCAAAGCCCCCTGGCCCAGCAGCCTCATCCGACCCCCTAGCAGTCCTAAAACATGATGTGGTGCTGAACTTCTTGATGATGTCCAGGTCTATCTGCGTGATGTCCCTGGAGGAGACCAGGGCGTCCTCCTTCATTTCCTGTGGGAAAACCGGGAAGGAGGAGCAGGCGTGAGGGACACAGACCCGACCTGTCACGAGGTGCCGTGCTGGGCAGGGAGCCCTGGGGCCACCATGGGAGTGTGTCCTACCGAAACCTCCTTCCTTCCTCTGGGAGGGCAGGGAAGGCGGGAGTGTCCACCATGCCCATGGGACCTGTGTGACGGCCTGTGCCCAGCTGTTGTAGGCGGGGAGGTGACTGAGTGTCACCCTGGGTGGGAGGGGATAGGGGTTCAGCCAAGGTGGGAGAGGACATGGCGGTGTTGTGCCCAAGATTGTGAATCCAAGAAACCACTAAGGAACTGACACCAATGCAAACACACAAGGGTTGATTTCCAAACTCGAGCTTGTGTCCAAGTACACCCAACACAGCGAAGCAGGGACTTGGACCCCGAGGTGTGTTTTAGCTTAGTTTTAAGGGCTTGTCCCGGGGTCATCCAGAAGGGCTTCCTCAATTCCTCAATTTCTGTTTACATTTTGATTTGGGGCCTTCAAGGGTATTGAGCTCTGCTCTCATTCTAATAGGTGCTTCCAGCCCATTGCATGGGCTCAGTTTGATTCTATTGTGGGTTTTCTAGGTCATTAAGCTGTAAACTTTTGTTTTTTTTCCTGTAACTGAAATAATGTAAATTTCAGCTCTTCACAGGGGCCTGGGATGGCTGGACTTGTTCGAACACTGAACTTAAAGTAGAAAGACCTTCATTTCAACGGCCTCTTTGCATTTTGTCCCATCCTATCTAGCTCTTTCCCCCTTCCCTGGAGCTCCTAAGAGAGCAATTGCAAATGACCTCAGCTTGGCAGCGTGTGTTGGGGGACAGGACCAGGGATTTGGGATCAGGAAGAACTGGCTCGTGGGCGTCCCAGCTGTGCACCGGGATTCCATGCTGCAGACTCTTATTCCCTAAGGCTATCTTGACAGCTAACTTTGTGCATAGAAAAGCTCTCCTTTATCTTTAAAAGATGAGGAGTGAGTCAAAGTGTTTTTACTCTGCCCATCTGATTGCTCAGATTCCAATGTGAGACGTATTTCCTGTTAATAAGGATAATTTACTATCCGCAGTACTATGGTTAAAATATTCTGACACAAGTAATTCAGAGGGATGAGGGTTTCTCATCTCTTTCTTCACAGCTCAGTCACTCATCAGGAAATGCATCTTTATGGATTTGGAATGAACTGAGAGACATTAGTACCAATGGTCCTATTATTATGTGAAGGATTCTTCCCTGAGATTCTTCCCCTGTTTCAACTGACACTGAAACACTGTGAACTCTTTGGAAGACAAATGTCAAGGAAATAAATGTTATGCATTGCTAATTTTAAATGCAGTTGCAATATGGTGCCTATTATATTAGAAGTATTTTATCTGATTTTTGCATTTATTTTCCTTTCGTTTCAGGTTGAGGAGGCATTATACGTCTTCATAAGTGTTGTTATTTCCTTCTAATATAAAATTATTACTTTGTTCCCACTGAAGGAACTCTATAAGAATAAGGCAAAAGATAATTCAACAATTGTTAAAATGTCCTCACACTTGGAGCCTGATTCATTTAAGTCAATTTTCAAAATAAATCTTATTTATTAGGAAAAAAAGAAAGATTTATAGGGAAATTGAGAAGATAGTACAGAGCATTCGCATGCACTTGCACTCAGTTTCTCCAATTATTGATATCTTATATGAGTACGGTACAAATATTAGCTAATGCATCAAGAGTAAAAAATTCGCATTAACCATAGACCATACTTTATTCAGATTTCCTTAGTTTTTGCTAAGTTACCATCCCTCATATCACATTCCATTTGTCCTCCTTTTTTCTTAGGCTTCTCTGGATTGTGACAGTCTTTCAGGCTTTCCTTGTTGTTCTTGAACTCTAACACATTGAGAAGTAGAATATTTTGTAAAATTTCACTCATTTGGGATATGTCTTTCGTTTATCTTATGACTGAACTGTTTTTGTGGATTATATACAGAGATATACTGCCATTTTCATTATATCATATAAAGGATAGATACTATCAACATGATTTATCAGTCTTGGTATCGATCTGATCATCTTGCTGAGGTAGTGTTTCTCAGCTTTCTCCGTAGTAAACTGATTCTTTATTATTCTTGTTATTAATTATTACTATTATTATTATATTATCAATATTATTTTAAGTTTTTCATATTATATTTTCTAGGAGGAAGTTACTATGTGTATTCCGGAAATAAGAGTGGGAAGCTATGCTCATGAACTTGACGGTGAAATGTATGCACAAATTGTTTGAAATTCTTCTACATGGGAGATTTTTCTTCCTTCTGGGTTTTTTGTTTGTTTCTTTTTCAAAGATGTTTTCTATTTATTTGAGAGAGAGAGGAAAGAAAAAGCATGAGCGAGAGGGGCAGAGGGAGAGGGAGAAGCAGTTTCCCTGTTAAACAGGGAGCCTGCCTTGGGACCTGGATCATGATCTGAGCCTAAGGCAGAAGCTTAACTGACTGAGGCACTCAGGTGCCACTCTTTCTTTTTTTCATTCTTTTTTAATAACAAATTTATTTTTTTATTGGTGTTCAGTTTGCCATCATACAGAAGAACACCAAGTGCTGATCACCCATTCACCCCACCGCCTGCCCTCCTCCCCTTCCATTACCCCTACTTCATTTCCCTGAGTTAGGAGTCTATGTTCTGTCTCCCTTTCTGATATTTCTCACACATTTCTACTCCCTTCCCTTATATTTCCTTTCACTATTACCTATATTCCCCAAACGAATGAGAACATACAATATTTGTCCTTCTCCGATTGACTTACTTCACTTAGCATAATACCTTCCATTTCCATCCACGTTGAAGCAAATGGTGGGTATTTGTCATTTCTGATGGCTGAGCAAGGCCCACCTTTTCTCTCTCTTCATCTTCTGAGTCTCCTATGATATGAATGTTATTGTTTTAATAAGTGGCTGACTTCCCTACGTCTGCCTCTGTGGTCCATAACCTTTCTTGTTTTTAAGGCTTCCACTTGGGACTGCATCTCCGTTATAGCATTTTTAACATTGGCCTGACTAGATTTTAGTTCTTTTATTTCTACAGTAAGGGATTCTCTAGTTTACTTCTGTGTTCTTTTTCCAGTCCAGCTGGTACTTTATAATCATTGTTTTAAACTGTATTTAAACATCATATATGTGTATTGATGGACTTCCTGGCTGTGAGTACTACCTCATGTTATTTTATGGAGGTGAATTTCTCCATCTCATTACTTTTTCCAGAAAAGAAAATGAGAAGAAAAAGAAAACCAAAAAAAACAATAACAACTGCCCTCTAAAAAAAACCACCAAATTATTTTGGCCTGCTTGTTAAAAGATTCTAAATCCCAAAATATGAAACACAATTAAAGTAACATGAAAGTAAAAATAAGAAATATATAAGGTACATACATAAAAATTAAATAAGGCAATTAATAAAAAAGAACCAAAGAAAATAAATGAAAATAAAGCACAAAGTACAAAGGAAGCTAGACCCTACTTTCCAGGCAGAGCTGAAGCTCTGCAGCATCAGTGGTCCAACAACTTGGTGGCAGTGAGTGGTCTGTGCCGGGTCTGGGGATGGGCTGTGGCGCTGATTATCAGGTGCACATCTGCCTGGTAGATGGAACTGAGGGGTGAGAGGCGGGTTGGGCGTCAGCACCTCTGGAGTCTAGCAGGAGGCGGTCTGCTGCTCCCTGAGACCTGACCCTGATGGGCGGGATGCGGGAGGGGTCTCTGGGTCCTCTGGCTCTGGGGCTGAGCATACTGCCCCCCAGTCTGCAGGGGCCTCCACAGAAGAGCCCCAAAGCCCCCGGGTCTCCGCTGCTTCTCTCAGAACCCTGTGTTCACTCTACCTGCGTCCGAGCATCTTTTGTTTTTGTTATTTTTATCTCAGACTGTTGTGCCCAAGATTGCGAATCCGTGAAACCACGGAGAAGTCGACACTGATGAAAACACACGAGGGTTTACTTACAAGCTCGAGCTTGTGTCCAATTATACCCGACAGAGCGGAGCAGAGTTGGACCCCGAGGTAGGTTTTAGCTTAGTTTTAAGGGCTTGTCTCTGGGACCTCCAGAAGGGCTGGAGCAATTCCTCAATTTCTGTTTACATTTTGATATGGGGCCTTCAAGGGATTGAGCTCTCTTCCCATTCTAATAGGGACTTCCTGTCCTTTGCCTGGGCTCAGTTTTGATTCTATTGTGGGGCTTTCTAGGTCATTAAGCTGTAAACTTTAGTTTTTTTCCTGTAACTGAAGTAATGTAAAATTCAGCTCTTCTTCACAGGAGCCTGGGATGGCTGGGCGTGTGCTAACACTGAATTTAAATTGGAATGGCCTTAATTTTCTAGGCCTCCATGTGTCCTGTCCCATCCTATCTAGCTCCTTCCCCCTTCCCAAGAGCTCCTAAGAGAGCAATTGCAAATGACCTCAGCATGGCATCCTGTGTTGGGGGACAGGCCCAGGGATTTGGGATCAGGAAGACCTGGAGCACGAGCGTCCTAGCTGTGCAGCGGGGTTCAATGCTGCAGACTCTTATTCCCTAAGGCTATCTTGACAACTGTCTTTCTACATAGAAAACCTCTCCTTTGTCTTTAAAAGATGAGGAGCGAGTTAAAGCATTTTTTCTCAGCGCATCTCATTGCTGAGATTCCAATCTGAGACGTATTTCCTGTTAATAAGGATAATTTACTACTATTCGTAGTACTATGGTTAAAATATTCTGACACAAGTAATTCAGAGGGATGAGGGTTTCTCATCTCTTTCTTCACAGCTCAGTCACTCCTCAGGAAATGCATCTTTATGGATTTGGAACGAACTGAGAGACATTATTGCCAATGGTCCTATTATTATGTGAAGGATTCTTCCCTGAGATTCTTCCCCTGTTTCAACTGACACTGAAACACTGTGAACTCTTTGGAAGACAAATGTCAAGGAAATAAATGTTATGCATTGCTAAATTTAAATGCACTTGCAATATGGTGTCTATTATACTAGAATTATTTTTATCTGATTTTTCTTATTTATTATCCGTTCCTGCTTTTCAGGTTGAGGAGGCATTATACATGTTCATAAGTGTTTTTCTTTCCTTCTGATCTAAAATTCTTACTTTGTTTCCATCAAAGGAACTCTTTAAGAATAAGGCAAAAGTTAATTCAATTATTCTTAAAATTTCTTCACACTTGCAGCCTGATTCATTTAAGTTAATTTTCAAAATAAATCTTATTTATTAGGAAAAAATCAAAGATTTATAGGGAAATTGAGAAGATCCTACAGTGCATTCACATGCACTTGCACTCAATTTCTCCAATTATTGATATCTTATATTAGTACGGTACAAAGATTAGCTAATGAATCAATATTAAAATAGTCCCATTAACCAAAGACCATACTATGTTCATATTTCCTTAGTTTTTGCTAAGTTACCAACCCACATATCACATTCCGTTTGTCCTCCTGTTTTCTTAGGCTCCTCTGGATTGTGACAGTCTTTCAGCCTTTCCTTGTTGTTGTTGAACTGGAACACTTTGAGAAGTAGAGTATTTTGAAAAATTTCCTTCAGTTGGGACATGTCTGTTGTTTATCCCATGATTGAACTGTTTTTGTGGATTATATACAGAGATATAATGCCATTTTCATTATATCATATAAAGGTTAGATACTATCAACATGATTTATCAGTCTTGGTATCGATCTGATCATCTTGCTGAGGTAGTGTTTGTCAGATTTCTCTGTAGTAAAGTGATTCTTTATTATTATTATTACTACTAATATTATTATTATTATATTATCATTATTATTTTAAGTTTTTCATATTATATTTTGTAGAAGGAAGTTTCTATGTGTATTCCACACATAAGAGTGGGAAGCATGCTCATGAAGTTGACGGTGGAATGTCTGCACAAATTGTTTGAAAATCTTCTACATGGGAGATTTCTTTTCCCTCTGGGTTTGTTTGTTTCTTTTTCAAAGATGCTATTTATTTATTTGAGAGAGAGAGGAGTGAAAAACATATGCTAGAGGGGCAGAGGGAGAGGGAGAAGCAGGTTACCTGCTGAACAGGGAGCTTTCCTTGGACCTGGATCATGATCCGACCCTAAGGCGGAAGCTTAACAGACTGAGCCACCCAGGTGCCATTCTTTCTTTCTTTCTTTCTTTCTTTCTTTCTTTCTTTCTTTCTTTCTTTCTTTCTTTCTTTCTTTCTTTCTTTCTTTCTTTCTTTCTCTCTTTCTTTCTTTCTTTCTTTCTTTCTTTCTTTCTCTTTCTTTCTTTCTTTTCTTTCTTTCTTTCTTTTTCTTTTTTCTTAATAATAAATTTACTTTTTATTGGTGTTCAATTTGCCCACATACAGAATAACACCCAGTGCTCATCCCGTCAAGTGCCCCCCTCAGTGCCCATCACACATTCACCCCCACCCCCGCCCTTCTCCCCTTCCATCACCCCTATTTCGTTTCCCAGATTTAGGAGTCTTTATGTTCTGTCTTCCTTTCTGATATTTCCCCCACATTTCATCTCCCTTCCCTTATATTCCCTTTCACTATTGTCTGTATCCCCCAAGTGAATGAGAACATACAATATTTGTTCTTCTCTCATTAACTTACTTCACTCAGCATAATACCTTCCAGTTCCATCCACGTTGAAGGATATGGTGGTTATTTGTCATTTCTAATGGCTGAGGAAGGCCCACCTTTTCACTCTCTTCATCTTCTGAGTCTCCCATGATATGAATGCTATTGTTTTAATAAGTAGCTGAGTTTCCAAGTCTGCGTTTGTGGTCCATAAACTTCCTTATTTTTTTTTAAGATTTTATTTATTTATTCATAGAGTCAGAGAGAGAGAGAGAGAGGCAGAGACACAGGCAGATGGAGAAGCAGGCATCATAGAGAGCCCGATGTGGGACTGGATCCAGGGTCTCCAGGATCACACCCTGGGCTGCAGGTGGCGCTAAACCACTGCGCTACCGGGGCTGCCCCAAACTTCCTTATTTTTAAGGCTTCCACTTGGGACTGCATCTCAGTTATAACATTTTTAACGTTGGCCTGACTAGATTTTAATTCTTTTATTCCTACAGTAAGGGATTCTCTAGTTTTCTTCTGTGCTCTTTTTCCAGCCCAGATGCTATCTTTATAATCATTGTTTTAAACTCTAGTTAGACATCATATATTTGTATTGATGGACTTCCTCTCTGTGAGTACTACCTCATGTTATTTTATGGAGGCGAATTTCTCCATCTCTTTATTTTTTTCCAAGAAAAGAAAGAAGGAAGAAAAAGAAAAACAATAAAAACTGCCCTCCCAAAAAAACCACCAGATTATTTTGGCCTGGTTGTTAAAAGATTCTAAATCCCAAAATAAGAAACAAAATTAAAGTACCATGAAACTAAAAATAAGAAATATATAAGGTACATACATAAAAATAAAATAAGGCAATTTATAAAATAGAATCAAAGAAAATAAATGACAATAAAGCACAAAGTACAAAGGAAACTAGACCATACTTTCCAGGCAGAGCTGAATCTCTGCAGCCTCTGTGGTCCGACACCTTTGTGGCAGCGAGTGGTCTGTGCGGAGTTGGAGATTGGCCATGGTGCTGATTGTCAGGTGCACATCTGCCTGGGAGATGCACCTGCGGGGTCAGAGGCGGGGTGGGCGTCAGCACTTCTGGCCTCCAGTGGGCAGTGTTGTGCTACTCCCTGAGACTCGACACTGATGGGTGGTATGCGGGTGGGGTCTCTGGGTCCTTGGCTCTGGGGCTGAGCATTCCGCCCCCCAGTCTGCATGTCCTCCACAGAAGATTCCCCAAGCCCCCGGGTCTCCGCCGCTTCTCTCAGAACCCTGCTTTCTCTGCCCGCGTCCGAGCTTTTTTGGTTTTGTTTTTTTTATCTCAGACTGTTGTGCCCAAGATTGCGAATCTGAGAAACCACCGAGAAGCCAATTCCGATGCAAACACACGAGGGACTATTTACAAGCTCAATCTTTTGTCCAAGTATACCTTACACAGCGGAGCAGGGAAATACCCACCCCGAGGTGGGTTTTTGCTTAGTTTTAAGGGCTGGTCTCGGGGACCTCCAGAAGGGCTGGAGGAATACCTCAAGTTCTGTTTACATTTTGATATGGGGTCTTCAAGTGCAGTGGATCTTTTCTAATAGGGGCTTCCTGCCCTTGGCCTGGGCTCAGTTTTTATTCTATTGTGGGGATTGCTGTGTCCAGACAATGAGCAATCAGGAAGGAAATGACGGACGTGAATCCCTTCTCAGGAGCATCACAGAGAATAAATAATGAGACTGTACCAAAGGAGCACAAGACTTGTGCACTGAGCCACACGAGGCTCTGGGAGGCCGTCCTGGGCTCATTGGTTTGGAGCCTCATCTTGTGAAAATGTCCGCAGTTCCTGAAGCCACCCTCAATTTCAATGTCATTCCTGTGAAGTCATGGTGGCAGATCCTATACATAGGAAAAAAACCCAAAACATCCAACACAAAATGACCCCGGAGAGCAAATCAGTATTGGAGAAGCAGGACAGAGCGGGACGCAGCACTTTCCTATTTCAAACGATGTCACAGGGATCCCTGGGTGGCGCAGCGGTTTAGCGCCTGCCTTTGGCCCAGGGCGCAAACCTGGAGACCCGGGATCGAATTCCACGTTGGGCTCCCAGGGCATGGAGCTTGCTTCTCCCTCTGCCTGTGTCTCTGCCTCTCTCTCTGACTATAAGTTAATTAAAAAATTTAAAAAATATTTTAAAAAATAATAAAACAAACGATGTCACAGAGACAAAGGATAAAGCAGTGTTGTCTTCGGGACTCCGCCTGGCTCTGTTGGTTAAGCCACTGACTCTTGACCTCACCTCCAGTCTTGATCTCGGGGCCATGAGTTCTAGCCCAGGGCTGGTCCATGGACGAGGCCTGATGCCTACATAAACAAACCAGACCCACGAGGGTGGTCCCAGCATACGCTGAAGGAGCAGAACAGAAAGTCCAGTAGGAAACGTGCTCTGATACAACTGATTTTTTAACTTAATTTAATTTAAAGCCAATTAATTAACATATAGTGTATTATACTTTCAGAGGATGAATTCAGGGATTCACCAGTTGGAGCTAACAGCAGTCCTCATGACATCATGTGCCCTCCTTCATGCGGGTCCCCTGTTATCCCCTCCCTCGTCCCCTCCCTTGCAGCGACAATCAGTTTGTTTCCTATATATAAGAGTCTGTATTCCCTGCATCTGTTTTCATCTTATTTGTTTTTCCTTCCCTTCACAGATGTTCATCTGCTTTGATTCTTTAATTCCACCTATGAATGACACCACACGGTCATTCTCTTTTCCGACTGACCTATTTCACTTAAGATGATCCCTCTACTTCTATCCACGTCATTGCAAATGACAAGATTTCCTTCTCTTTGATAGCTGAGTACCATTCCTCTCTCTATGACCATCATCTATTTCCTATCCTCTTTATCCATCATCAGTCAGAGGGCACCGAGGCTCCTCCCACAATGTGACTACTGTGGACACGTCTGCTGTGGACATTGGGGTGCTGGTGTCCCGAGTCTCACTGCATCTGTATATTCGGAGTGAGCTCCAGGCCGTACACCTGCTGGTCGCAGGGCGGCTCTATTTGTAACTTCCTGAGGGGCCCCCACACTGTTTCCAGGGCGGCTACACCAGCCCGCTGTCCCACCCACAGTGGAAGAGTGTTGAGTGAGTTTTACAGGACGTGGTAAAAGTCTGGTCCACATTTCATTTCGTGTCCTTTGGGCTCCAATTCCTTCTCCTTAAGTATTTTTGAGGAACCCGGGTGTTGGACTCCTTTTCAGTGAGATGTTTCCAAAGCTAACAGGCCCCAGCTGGAGCCTGGAAGGAGGCAGAGGTGGGCCCAGGGATGGGCAGGTGCCTCCTGCACAGCCTCCTGTAGCATCTGAGCATCCTGCAGGGGGCGCCCGAGCCCAGGCACTGCACAGGGGGCACTCATGCGCAGTAGGCCTCCTCTGCCTCCTGTAACAGGAGCCAGCCTGTGCTGGGGAGGCCTGAGGAAGACGGGGGGACACATCCACGCTGATGAGCACAGCCTCCTCAGAGCCTGTGGGGGAGTCTTCAGGGGGATATTGCTCAGCGTTCATGCTGACAGGAGTCCCAGTCTCCTCACGACACACGGTGAGGGTTCAGGAAGATGTGGGTCCACATCCACC
This sequence comes from Canis lupus baileyi, assembly GCF_048164855.1. Classification (NCBI taxonomy): domain Eukaryota; kingdom Metazoa; phylum Chordata; class Mammalia; order Carnivora; family Canidae; genus Canis; species Canis lupus. Next base: position 1,496,009 of record NC_132869.1, on the reverse strand, counting down.
CTGACAGGAGCCCCTGGACCGCTTCAGGACCTCCCAGGAGGCTTCAGGAAATAGTTGGCCCACACCCACCCTGAGAGGAGCCCCTGGGCTGCATCAGGACCCACAGGGAGGCTTCAGTAAGATGTGGGCCCGCATCCACGCTGACAGAAGCCCCTGGGCCACCTCAGGACATGTGGGGAGGCTTCTGAAACATGTGGCGCCGCGACCACTCTGGCAGGAGCTAATGGGCCCCTCAAGACATAAGTTGAGTCTTCTGGAAGCTGGGGGCCGCATCCACAGTGACAGGAGCTCCGGCCACCTTAGAACCTGCGGTGACGCTTCAGGAGGACGTGGGGCCATGTCCACACAACCAGATGCTGATGTCCTTAGGACCCCCGGTGTAGACATCGGGAAATATCGGGATGCGTCCATGCGGACAGAAGACCCCAGCCTTGTCAGAGCCGGTGGTGAGGCCTAAGAAAAATGTGGATGCCGAATCCACACTGACAGTAGTCTCTGGCATCCTCAGGACCCACTGTGAATGATTGGGATGATTTGGGGCCACGTCCATTCTGACAGGAGCCCCCAGCCTCCTCAGGTCTTATGGTGAGGCTGAGGAAATTCTGGGGCCACGTCAAGACTGAGAGGACCCCCGTCCTCCTCAGGACCTGCACTTTGGCTTCGGGACACATGGGGCTGCGTCTAGGCTGACAGGAACCCACAGCCTCCTCAGGACTTGCCGTGAGTTTTCAGGGGACATGGGGCCATGTCCAGGCTGACAGGAGCCCCCGGCCTCCTGAGAACCTGCTGTGAGGCTTCCAGAGGATGTGAGGAATACTCCACAGTGACAGGCGACCTGGCGTACTCAGGACCCCCTGACTATGACTCTGGAACACGTGGAGCCATGTCCACGCTCACAGGAACCCGGCGTCCTCTGGACCCCCTGGAGGACACTGGAGGCGCCGTTGTGGGCCTCGTCCATGTCAGAAGGGACTCCTCAAAACCATAGGGTAAGTGAATGGGTAGAATGAATGGTACGGTCAAGGGAGAGGAGGCAGTTTGTGGTTAGGCCTAGGGGTTAGTCATGTTAGGGGTTAGTCATTATGCTTATGGTTATGGATTAGAGGTTAGGGTGAGGGATAAGGGTAAGGGTAAGTGGTTAGGAGTTACGATGGGGGTTTGGGTTAGGGACAGGAGTTAGAGTTAGGGTTAGGGTTTAGACTTTAGGGATTAGGGCAGGAGATTAGGAGTTGGGGTTTGGGTTATGGTGAGAGTTAGGGTTGGGCTAGATTTGCAGTTAGGGTTACAGGTTAGGGTGTGAGTTAGTGTTAGTGTTTAGGGTTAGGGGTTAGAGTTAAAGTTAGGGCTAGGTTTAGGATTAGGGTGAGGGTTAGGTTTAGGATAGGGGTTAGGGCTAGGGTTAGGTTTAGTGTTTGTTTAGGGGTTAGGGTTAGGGGCAGGTCAGGGTCAGGGTACGGTTTTGGAAAAGGGTAAGAGAGGGTTAGGCAGTGGGTTAGGGATTAGTTTTAGGGTACAGTTTAGTGTACAGTTTGGGGTATGAGATAGGATTAGTATTAGAGGGTTAGGGTTAGTGTACAGGTTAAGGTTAGGATTAGGATTTGAGTACATTAAGATAAGGTTAGGGTTAGAGGTTATGGTTAGGGTTAGATTTAAGGTAAGGGTCAGAGTTAAGGGTTTAGAATAGGTTTAAGAGGGATCCCTGGGTGGCGCAGCGGTTTGGCGCCTGCCTTTGGCCCAGGGCGCGATCCTGGAGACCCGGGATCGAATCCCACGTCGGGCTCCCGGTGCATGGAGCCTGCTTCTCCCTCTGCCTATGTCTCTGCCTCTCTCTCTCTCTCTGTGACTATCATAAATAAATAAAGAAAAAAAAAAGAATAGGTTTAAGTGTTAGGGTGAGGGCTGGCAGGAAGGTTCAGTCAATGTGTTTCGGTCTTGGGGTTTGTGTTTGGTTTTTGATTAGTGATAGTTCTTGTTTAAGGATGACCTTAACATTAGGCTTAAGTGTATGGTTAAGGTTATGTCTGTGTATGGTTAGAGTTTGTGTCTTGGCATGTGCCTGCAGTGGGACTCCTAGCATCTTGGGTAGTTTAGTTTGATGCACTCTATTTAGGTTTCAGGTTCAAAGATAGCCTGACGCCACCAAGTCAGTGGCCTCCCCAGAGAATCAAAATCCAGGCTTCTGCTGGGGTGAGAATAGGCATGGCAGGCTTCTCCTGAGCTGAGCTAAGGAGGGGATTTTGGCTCTACAGACTGTTTGGATTTTCAGTTGCCTTTCTGATTTTATCTATTGTGTGCACATGTTTCCTCTTTACTACCAATTATTATTTTAATGTTTTACTTGAATTCCTCTTTGTAAACACAGTATGATATAGTTTCAGGTTTACCACATAGTGATTCAACCCTTGAATACAACGCCTGGTACTGGTCAGAGGTGACCTCCACTATCCCCATCCCCTGATTCCCCATCCCCCCCACCTTCCTCTGGTATTGATTACTTTATTCTCTGTGACTAAGAGTTTGTGTTTTTTTTTGTTTGCTTCTCTCATCCCCCCCTCTGCCCCTTTGCCAGTTTGTTTGGTTTCTTAAAATTCACATGTGAATGCAATTGTATGGTATTTGGTATCTGTCTTTCTCTGACTGAGTTCATTTAGCATAAGTGTCTTCCACTTCTCGCACGTCATTGTAAATGGCTTCATTTCATCCTTCCTGATGACTGAGTGATGTCGCAGTGTGTATATTTACCACATCGTCTCTGCCCAATCATCTGTCGATGGACATCTGGGGTGTATACACAGTTTTGCTGTTGTTGATAAAGCTTCTACCAACACTTGGCTGCGTGTTCCTCTTCAAATCTACTAAACTACTTTTGTATCCTCGGGGTAAATACCTAGCTGTGCAATTTTGGAATCGTAGGGTAGCTCTTTTTTTAACTTCTTTTTTTTTTAAAAAATTTTTTATGATAGTCACAGAGGGAGAGGCAGAGACACAGGTAGAGGGAGAAGCAGGATATATGCCCCGGGAGCCCGACATGGGATTCGATCCCGGGTCTCCAGGATCAGGCACTGGGCAAAAGGCAGGCGCCAAACCACTGTGCACCCAGGGATCCCCATTTTTAACTTCTCGAGGACCCTCCAGACTGTTTTCCACAGTGGCTGCACCTTTATTTATGTATTCATGAGAGACACAGAGAGTCAGAGTTATCGGCAGAGGGAAAATGAGGCACCATGTGGGGAGCCTGATGTGGGATGTGATTCCCCCAGGATCATGACATGAGCCAAAGCAGATGCTCAAACACTGAGGCACCCAGGTGCCTTGCTGATTCAATTTCTTTGCTAGTTATGCGTGTGTTCATATTTTCTATTTTTTCCTATTTCAGTTTTGCTCGTTTGCACATTTCTAGGGATTTGTCCATTTCTTCCAGGACTCCCAGTTTGTTAGCATATCATCTTTCATAGTATTCCCTTATAATTGTCTAATTTTTCTGGTGTTGATTGTGATCTCTCTTCTCTCATTTGTGATTTTATTTATTTAGGTCTTTTCTCTTTTCTTGTTGATAAGGCTGGCTAAGGCTTGATCCATTTTATTAATTATTTTGAAGAACCAGCTCTTAGTTTCATTATTCCACTCTACTGTTTTTTTTTTTGTTCTGCATTGTTTATTTCTTCTCTCATCTTTATTTTTTCCCTTCTTCTGTAGGCTTTAGGCTTTCTTTGCTATTCCTTTTCCAGCCTATTGGGCGTAGGGTTAGGTTGTGTATTGGAGACTTCTTGTTTCTTGAGATAGACCTGTATTGCTATGTACTTCCCTCTTAAGATTGCCTTTGCAACATCCCAGAGGTTTGGAGAAACATGTTTTCATTTTCATGTTTTAAATTTCCTCTCTAGGGATCCCTGGGTGGCGCAGCGGTTTGGCGCCTGCCTTTGGCCCAGGGCGTGATCCTGGAGACCCAGGATCGAATCCCACGTCGGGCTCCCGGTGCATGGAGCCTGCTTCTCCCTCTCCCTCTGCCTGTGTCTCTGCCTCTCTCTCTCTCCTCTGTGACTATCGTGAATAAATAAATAAAATCTTTAAAAAAAAATAAATTTCCTCTCTAATTTCCTGGTTGCTCCATTCATTTTCTAGTAGGATGTTCATAATCTCCACGTATTTTTGGTCTGTCCAGTTTTTTTTCTTATTGTCGACTTCGAGTTTCATAGAGTCATGGTCCGAAAATGTACAGGGTGTGATATCAACCTTCTTGTACCTGTTGTACCTGTTGATGGCTGATTTGTGGGCCATGATATGATCTGTTTTGGAGAATGTCCCATGTGCACTTGAAAGGAATGTATAATCTGCTTTAGGAAGAAATGTTCAGACTATATCTGTTGAGTCCCTGTGGTCCAGTGTGTCAAGACTATTGTTCCCCTGTTGATTTTCTGCATAGACGATAGGTCCATTGCCATAAGTGGGTAGGTTTTAAAATCCCCTGTCATTGTATTATTATCAGTGAGTTCCTGTATGTTTGTTGTTAATTGGTTTCTATATTTACGTACTCCCATGTTGGCAGCATCAGTATTTTGTTGTTTGAACTTTTTTTTAAAATAAATTTATTTTTTATTGTTCTTCAGTTTACCAAACAACAGAATAACACCCAGTGCTCATCCCGGCAACGGACCCCTTCGGTGCCCTTCACCCATTTACCCGCACCCCCTGCCCTCCTCCCCTTCCAGCATCCCTTGTTCCTTTTTCAGAGTTAGGAGTCTTTATGTTCTGTCTCCCTTTCTGATATTTCCCACACGTTTCTTCTCCATTCCCTTATATTCCCATTCACTGTTATTTATATTAACTAATTGAATGAGAACATACGTTTGTCCTTCTCCGATTGACTTACTTCACTTAGCATAATACCCTCCAGTTCCATCCACATAGAAGTAAATGGTGGGTATTTGTTGTTTCTAATGGCTGAGTAATATTCCATTGTATACAAAAACCACATCTTCTTTATCCATTCATCTTTCGATGGACACCATGGCTCCGTCCACAGTTTCAGTATTATGGACATTCTTGCTAAAAACATCGGGGTGCAGGTGTCCCGGCATTTCATTGCATCTGAATATTTTGGGTAAATCCCCAAGAGTGCAATTGCTGGGTCATAAGGCAGGTCTATTTTTAACTCTTTGAGGAACCTCCACACAGTTTTCCAGAGTGGCTGCACCAGATCACATTCCCACCAACAGTGTAAGAGGGTTCCCTTTTCTCCGCATCCTCTCCAACATTTGTGGTTTCCTGCCTTGTTCATTTTCCCCATGCTCACTGGTGTGAGGTGGTATCTCATTGTAGTTTTGATTTGTATTTCCCTGAGGCAAGTGATGCACAGCATTTTCTCATGTGCATGTTGGCCATGTCTATGTCTTCGTCTGTGAGATTTCTGTTCATGTCTTTTGCCCATTTCATGATTGGATTCTTTGTTTCTTTGGTGTTGATTTTAAGAAATTTTTTATAGATCTAGGAAACTAGCCCTTTATCTGACACGTCATTTGCAAATATCTTCTCACATTCTGTAGGTTGTCTTTTACTTTTGTTGACTGTATTTATGCTGTGCAAAAGCTTCTTATCTTGATGAACTAACAATAGTTCATTTTTGCTTTTGTTTCTTTTGCCTTTGTGGATGAATCTTGCAAGAATTTACTGAGGCCGAGTTCAAAAAGGGTGTTGCCTGTGTTCTCCTCTAGGATTTTGATGGACTCTTGTCTCACATTTAGATCTTTCATCCATTTTGAGTTTATCTTTGTGTATGGTGAAAGAGAGTGGTCTAGTTTCATTCTTCTGCATGTGGATGTCCAATTTTGCTACCACCATCTATTGAAGAGATTGTCTTTCTTCCAATGCATAGTCTTTCCTCTTTTATCGAATATTAGTTGACCATAAAGTTCAAGGTCCACTTCTGGGTTCTCTATTCTGTTCTATTGATCTCTGTGTCTAATTTGGTGCCAGTACCACACTGTCTTGGAGAACACAGCTTTGTTGTACAACCTAAAGTCTGGCATTGTGATGCCCCCAGATATGGTTTTCTTTTTTAAAATTCCCCTGGCTATTCGGGGTCTTTTCTGTTTCCACAAAAATCTTAAAATAATTTGTTCTAACTCTCTGAAGAAATTTCATGGTAATTTGATAGGGATTGCATTAAACGTGAACACTACCTGGGTAACATTGACATTTTCACAATATTAATTCTGCCATTCCATGAGCATGGAATATTTTTCCATCTCTTGGTGTCTTCCTCAATTTCTTTCAGAAGTTTTCTATAGTTTTTAGGGTATAGATCATTTACCTCCTTGGTTAGGTTTATTCCTAGGTATCTTATGCTTTTGGTTGCAATTGTAAATGAGATTGACTCCTTAGTTTCTCTTTCTTCAGTCTCATTGTTAGAGTATAGAAATGCCATTGATTTCTGGACATTGATTTTGTATCCTGCAACGCTACCAAATTGCTGTATGAGTTCTAGCAATCTTGGCATGGAGGCTTTTGGGTTTTCTAGGTAGAGTATCATGTCATCAGTGAAGAGGGAGAGATTGACTACTTTTTGGCCAATTTGAATGCCTTTAATGTCTTTTTGTTGTCTGATTGCTGAGGCTAGGACTTCCAGTACTATGTTGAATAGGAGTGGTGAGAGTGGACATCCCTGTCTTGTTCCTGATCTTAAGGGAAAGGCTCCAAGTCCTGCCCATTGAGAATGATATTTGCTGTGGACTTTTCCTAGATGGCTTTTAAGATGTCAAGGATTGTTCCCTCTATCCCTACGCTCTGAAGTGTTTTGATCAGGAATGGATGCTCTATTTTGTCAAATGCTTTCTCTGCATCTAATGAGAGGATCATATGGTTCTTGGTTTTTCTCTTGCTGATATGATGAAACACATTGATTGTTTTACGAGTGTTGAACCAGCCTTATGTCCCAGGGATAAGTCCTACTTGATCATGGTGAAAAATTTTCTTAATGTATTGTTGGATCCTATTGGCTAGTATCTTGTTGAGAATTTTTGCATCCATGTTCATCAGGGATATTGGTCTGTATTCTCCTTTTTGGTGGGGTCTTTGTCTGGTTTTGGATTTAAGGTGATTCTGGCTTCATAGAACTAATTTGGAAGGACTCCATCTCTTTCTATCTTTCCAAACAGCTTTAGTAGGAGAGGTAGGTTTCTTCTTTAAACGTTTGATAGGGGATCCCTGGGTGGCGCAGCGGTTTGGCGCCTGCCTTTGGCCCAGGGCGCGATCCTGGAGATCCGGGATCGAATCCCACGTCGGGCTCCCGGTGCATGAAGCCTGCTTCTCCCTCTGCCTGTGTCTCTGCCTCTCTCTCTCTCTCTGTGACTATCATAAATAAATAAAAATAAAAAAAATAAAATAAAAATAAACGTTTGATAGAATTCCCCTGGGAAGCCATCTGGCCCTAGTCTTTTGTGTCTTGGGAAGTTTTGGATGACTGCTTCAATTTCCTCTCTGGTTATTGGTCTGTTCATGTTTTCTATGTCTTCCTGTTCCAGTTTTGATAGTTTGTGGCTTTCCAGGAATGCGTCCATTACTTCTACATTGTGCAATTTATCTCCGTATCGCTGTTCATAATTAGTTTTTAAAATCGTTTGTATTTCCTTAGTGTTGGTAGTGATCTCTCCTTTCTCATTCATGATTTTATTAATTTGAGTCTTCTCTCTCTTCTTTTTAATAAGACTGGCTGATGTTTTATGTATGGTATTAATTCTTTCATAGAACCAACTCCTGGTTTTGTTGATCTGTTCCACATTTCTTCTGGTCTCGATTTCCTTTGAGGTCTGCTCGAATTTTAATTAACTCTCTTATTCTTTTGGGTGTAGGATCTATCTGCTGTTTTTTTCTCTAGCGGCTTTATGAGTAAGGTTAGCTTTTGTATTTCCATTCTTTCCAGTTTTTGAATGGAGGCTTGTATTGTGATGTATTTCCCCCTTAGGACTGCTTGTGCTGCATCCCAAAGATTTTGAACGGTTGTATCTTTATTCTCATTAGTTTCCATGAAACTTTTTAATTGTTGCTCAATTTCCTGGTTGACCCTTTCATCTTTTAGCAGGATGGTCCTTAACCTCCACGTGTTTGAAGTCCTTCCATACTTCTTGTTGTGATTTAGTTCTAATTTCAAGGCACATGGTCTGAGAATATACAGGGGACGATCAGAATCTTTTGGTATCGGTTCAGATGTCATTTGTGACCCAGTATGTCGTCGATTCTGGAGAAAGTTCCATGTGCACTTGAGAAGAACGTTTATTCAGTTCAGTTTGGATGTAAAGTTCTATAGATTTCTGTGAAATCTATCTGCTCCAGTGTATCATTTAAAGCTCTCGTGTCTTTGGAGATGTTGTGCTTAGAAGACCTATCGAGGGTAGAAAGAGCTAGATTGAAGTCACCAAGTATAAGATAATTATTCTCTAAGTATTTCTTCACTTTGGTTATTAATTGGTTTAAATATTTGGCAGCTCCCACATTCGGGGCATTTATATTGAGGATTGTTAAGTCGTCTTGTTGGACAGATCCTTTAAGTATGATTTAATGTCCGTCTTCATCTCTCACTACAATCTTCGGGGTAAATTTTAGTTTACCTGATATAAGGATGGCTACCCCTGCTTTCTTTTGAGGACCATTTGAATGGTAAATTGTTCGCCAACCCATTATTCTCAGATTGTACGTGTCCTTCTGTCTAATATGAGTCTTTTGTAGAAAGCAAATAGATGGATCCTGCTTTTTTATCCAGTTTGAAACCCTGCACCTTTGATGGGGTCATTAAGCCCTTTCACGTTCAGAGTTACTATCAACAGATATGAGTTTGGTGTCATCATGATATCTATTCTGTCCTTGTTTTTGTGGATTGTTCCACTGAACTTCTTCTTAAAGGGGAATTTTAAGAGTCCCCCTTAAAATTTCTTGCAGAGCTGGTTTGGAGGTCACATATTCTTTCAGTTCCTGCCTGTCTCGAAAGCTCTTTATCTCTCCTTCCATTTTGAAGGAGAGCCTTGCTGGATAAAGTATTCTTGGTTGCATGTTCTTCTCATTGAGGACCCTGAATATATCCTGCCAGCCATTACTCGCGTGCATGGTCTCTGTGGAGAGGTCTGCTGTTATCCTTATGCTCCTCCCCATAAAGGTCAGGATGTTCCTGTCTCTTGCTGCTTTAAGGATCTTCTCTTTACCTTTGGAATTTGCAAGCTTCACTATTAAATGTCGAGGTGTTCGACGGGTTTTATTGATTTCGGGGGAGATCTCCTATTTCCTGGATCTGAATGCCTGTTTCCCTTCCCAGATTAGGAAAATTTTCAGCTATGATTTGTACCAATACATATTCTGGCCCTCTGTCCATTTCGGCACCCTTGGGAACCCCAATTTCACATAGGTTTTTCTTCCTCAGGCTGTCGTTTTTTTCCCTTAATCTGTCTTCCTGGTCTTTTAGTTGTCTGTCTCTGTTTTCCTCAGTTTCCCTCTTTGCCATCAACTTGTCTTCTATGTCACTCACTCGTTCTTCCACCTCATTAACCCTGGTCATTAGGACTTCTAGTTTGGATTGCATCTCATTCAATTGATTTTAATTTCGGCCTGATTGGATCTAAATTCTGCAGTCATGAAGTCTCTTGAGTCCTTTATGTTTTTTCTAGAGCCACCAGTAGTTGTATAATACTGCTTCTGAATTGGTGTTCGGACATTGAATTGTAATCCAGATTTGTAACTCTGTGGGAGAGCGGACTGTTTTTTCTTTTTAAGTGATGTTTTCCTTCTAGTCACTTTGCTCAGTACAGAGGGGCCAAAAAGAAGTTGTATTGGGAAAAGGAGAAAAAGAGAGGAGAGAAAGAAGGAAAGAGAAGAGGAAAAGAAAAGGAAAAAGGAGGAAAAAAAGCAAAAAAGTGAATAAAATGAGAAAGAAAAAGAAAGAAGGAAAGGGGGGATATGGTGGGGGAAGCAATCAGAAATAAAAAAAAAAACATGGGGGCCTATCTTCTGATTCTGTATACTTTAAGTCCCTTGACTTCCCCTGGATCTTGTCTGTTTAGTTGGTATTGTGGGAGAGGGTCATATTGTGCTGATTTTCAGGTGTTAGCTCTTGGGAGAGCTCCTCTCTCCCTGCCTGGTGAAGCGCTCAGTGGGGCTTGTTTACCCCGTGACACCCAAGGAGGAACAACCACATTGGCAGCGGCCAGATCTGAAAACTTGTATTCAGCCCCTGCCATAAGTCCGGAGCAGTCCATCTACAGGGCCTGGAGCCTCTGGTGTGAAGCTGCTGATCTGCTCAGCTCTGGGCAGGTGCGTCCTTCCTGTCCTGGGCCCTCCAGGCCTCTGCCTGTCCCGGGGGAGGCCGAATCCTGGGCTGTGTCCCGGAGCCCCGTGCTCTGGGTCCTTTGCTGTTGGATTCTCGCTCCCGGCTGCGCAGCCGCCTCTCCACAAAGCCGCCACCCCAGCCCTTATGAGCTGCTCCTGGAGCCGCGCAGCCCCCTCCACACGGAGCCTCTTCCTCTGCCCTAGGCACCGCCGCCTAGCTGCTCCCAGGGACCTGCAGCCCTCTCCACAGAGAGCCTCCGCCCGAGCCCCTCAGAGCTGCTCCTGGGTCATGCATGTGCCCTGCAGCCCTTCGGGAGCTCGATGCACTCTCTTGGGAGTGCAGGTGTCTGTTAGTGTCCCATGGAGCCCGAGGGTATCCCCGCCCTCCTGGGGTCCTGCTCTGAATCCCTGGAGGCCCATTCCACCCTGGAAGATTGGTGCAGTTCCTGATTCTCTTGGACAGAGCTCTCCTGACCCGGGAGCACTCGGCCTGGCCTTAGCTCGGCTCCTCGTGGGGCCCGTCCCCCTTGGATGCCTTTTGTTTCTTTATTTCTTTTTCCCATCTTCCTATCTTGATAGTTGCACAAACTTTTTTCACTGTAGCATTAGATCTGGTCTCTGTTTAAATCTCAGGCCAAATACGTAGATTTTCAGGATGCGTGAAGGTTATCTAGGTAATTTCGTAGGGATAGGTGACTTGGGGACCCTACTCTTCCGCCATCTTGCACCTCCTCCTGTATGTTGCCTTTTAGCATTGGTTGTTTCCTTCACTTTGCAGAAGCTTTTCAATTTGATGAAGTCCCAATAGGATGTTTGCTTTTGTTTCCCTCACCTCAGAGGCATATCTAGAAAGAACATCCAATGGCCAATGTCAAAGACGTTGCTGCCTATCTTTTCTTCTTTGTATAGTTTCACGTCTCACATTTAGGTCTTTCATCCATCTTGAATTTATTTTTTATATATATGGTGTAAGAAAGTGGTCCAGTTTCATTCTTCTGCATGTGGCTGCCTGGTTTTCCCAACACCATTTGTTCTTATCCTGGGGTCAGGGTTAGGGTTTGTTGAAGAGACTGTCTTTGTGCCATTGGATATTCCTTCCTGCCTTGTTGTCCATTTTTGGAAAATAGATACATGTTTGTATCTTGTTTTAGCTTTCCATTCTGTTCTATTGATCTAAGTGTCTCCTGTTGGGAGATCCCTGATTGCTGATTCAATTTCTTTGCTGGTTAACTGTTCAAATTTCTTATTTCTTCATTTTTCATTGTCGTGTGTGTGTGTATATATATATATATATATCTATATATATATATATATCCATATATATATATATCTATATATATATATCTAGGAATTGATCAATTTCTTCCAGGTTCTAGGTTTCTGGCATAGAATTTTTCATCATATTCTCTTATTATCATATGTTTTTCTGTAGTGTTGGTTGTTATTTCTCTTTTCTCATTTGTGATTTTATTTGGGTCCTTTCTCATCTTTTTATCTTTTTGCTTTTTTAAATATTTTATTTATGTATTCATGAGAGAGACAGAGAGGCAGAGGTATAGGCAGAGGGAAAATGAGGCTCCATGCAGGGAGCCTGATGTGGGACATGATTCCCCAGGACCCCGGGATCATGACCTGAGCCAAAGCAGATGCTCAACCACTGAGGCACCCAGGTGCCTTGCTGATTAAATTCCTTTGCTAGTTATGGGTCTAGTCACATTTTCTATTTCTTCCTCTTTCAGTTTTGCTCGTTTGCACATTTCTAGGGATCTCTCCAATTCTTCCTGGTCTCCCAGGTTGTTAACGTATAATCTTTTATATTTTCCCTTATAATTGTCTTATTTTTTGGTGTTGATTGTGATCTCTCTTCTCTCTTTTGTGATTTTATTTATTTAGTTCTTTTCTGTTTTCTTGTTGATAAGGCTGGCTAGGGCTTGATCCATTTTCTTAGTTATTTTGAAGAACCAGTTCTTAGTTTCATTATTCTATTCTACTGTTTTGTTGTTTCTGTATTGATTATTTCTGCTCTCATCTTTATTTTTTCCTTCTTAAGGAGGCTTTAGGATTTGTTCCCTATTCCTTTTCCAGCTCCTTTAGGTGTAGTGTTGGGTTGTGTATTGGAGACTTCTTGTTTCTTGAGGTAGGCCTGTATTGCTATCTACTTCCCAATAAGGACTGTCTTTGCTACATCCTAGAGGTTTGAAGAAACATGTTTTCATTTTCATTTGTTTTAAATTTCCTCTTTAATTTCCTGGTTACTCCATTCCTTCTCTGGTAGGATGATCATAATCTGAACAAATATTTGGTCTGTCCAAATTTTTTCTTACTGTCGACTTCAAGTTTCATAGCGTCGTCGTCCAAAAATATACATGGTGTGATACCATCTGTCTTGTACCTGTTGTACCTGTTGAGGGCTGATTTGTGGTCCATGATATAATCTATTCTGGAGAATGTCCCATGTGCACTTGAAAGGAATGTGTATTCTGCTTTAGGAAGAAATGTTCAGACTATATCTGTTGAGTCACTTTGGTGCAGTGTGTCAAGCCTATTGTTCCCCTGTTGATTTTTTGCATAGATGATAGGTCCATTGCCCTAAATGGGTGTTAAAATCCCCAGTCATTGTATTATTATAAGTGTGTTCCTGTACATTTGTTGTTAATTGGTTTCTATATTTCGGTACTCCCATGTTGGCAGCATAAATATGCAGTTGTTTGATCTTTTTTTTTAAATAAATTTATTTTTTATTGGCGTTCAATTGACCAACATACAGAATAACACACAGTGCTCATCCCGTCAAGTGTCCCCCTCAGTGCCCGTCACACATTCACCCCCACCCCCCACCCTCCTCCCCTTCCAGCACTGCTAGTTCATTTCCCAGAGTTAGGAGTCTTTATGATCTCTCTCCCTTTCCGATATTTCCCAAACGTTTCTTCTCCATTCCCTTATATTCCCTTTCACTATTATTTATATTCCCCAAAGGAATGAGAACATACAGTGTTTGTCCTTCTCCGATTGACTTACTTCACTCAGTATAATAGCCTCCAGTTCCATCCACGTTGAAACAAATGTTGGGTATTTGTCGTTTCTAATGGTTGAATTTTATTCCATTGTATACATAAACCACATCTTCTTTATCCATTCATCTTTCGATGGACACCAAGGCTCCTGACACTGTTTGGCTATTGTGGACATTCTGCTATAAACATCGGGGTGCAAGTGTCCCGGCGTTTCATTGCATCTGAATCTTTGGGGTAAATCCCCAATAGTGCAATTGCTGAGTCATCGGGCAGGTCTATTTTTAACACTTTGTGGAACCTCCACACAGTTTTCCAGAGTGACTGCACCAGTTCACATTCCCAACAGCAGTGTAAGAGGGTTTCCTTTTCTCCGCATCCTCTCCAACATTTGTGGTTTCATGCCTTTTTCATTTTCCCCATTCTCACTTGTTTGAGGTGGTATCTCATTGTGGTTTTGATTTGTATATCCCTAAGGGCAAGTGATGCAGAGCATGTTTTCATGTGCATGTTGCCATGTCAGTGTCTTCCTCTGTGAGATTTCTCTTCATGTCTTTTGCCCATTTCATGATTGGATTGTTTGTCTCTTTGGTGTTGATTTTAAGAAGTTCTTTATAGATCTTGGAAACTAGCCCTTTATCTGAAACGTCTTTTGCATATATCTTCTCCCACACTGTAGGTTGTCTTTTCGTTTTGTTGACTGTATCCTTTGCTGTGCAAAAGCTTCTTATCTTGATGAAGTCGCAATAGTTCATTTTTGATTTTGTTTCTTTTGCCTTCATGGATGTACGTTTCAAGAAGTTGCTGTATCCAAGTTTAAAACGGGTGTTGCTTGTGTTCTCCTCTAGGATTTTGATGGATTCTTGTCTCACATTTAGATCTTTCATCCATTTTGAGTTTATCTTTGTTTATGGTGAAAGAGAGTGGTCTAGTTTCATTCTTCTGAAGGTGGATGTCCAATTGTCCCAGCACCATCTATTGAATAGACTGTCTTTCTTCCAATGGATAGTCTTTCCTCCTTTATCGAATATTAGTTGACCATAAAGCTCAAGGTCCACTTCTGGGTTCTCTCTTCTGTTCCATTAATCTATGTGTCTGTTTTTGTGCCAGTACCACACTGTCTTAATGACCACAGCTTTGTAGTACAACCTGAAATCTGGCATTGTGATGCCCCCAGATATGGATTTCTTTTTTAAAATTCCCCTGGCTTTCGGGGTCTTTTCTGATTCCACACAAATCTTAAAATAATTTGTTCTAACTCTCCGAAGAAAGTCCATGGTATTTTGATAGGGATTGCATTAAACGTGTACATTGCCTGGGTAACATTGACATTTTCACAATATTAATTCTGCCAATCCATGAGCATGGAATATTTTTCCATCTCTTTGTGTCTTCCTCAATTTCTTTCAGAAGTCTTCTATTGTTTTTAGGGTACAGATCATTTACCACCTTGGTTAGGTTTATTCCTAGGTATCTTTTCATGTGGGTGCAACTGTAAATGAAATGTATATTCTCTTTCCTCAGTCTCATTGTCACTGTATAGAAATGCCATTGATTTCTGGATATTGAGTTTTTATATATCAATGCTACTAAATTGCTGTATGAATTCTAGCAATCTTGGAGTGGAGGCTTTTGGGTGTTCTAGGTAGAGTATCTTGTCATCTGAGAAGAGGGAGATTTTGACTTCTTCTTTGCCAATTTGAATGCCTTTAATGTCTTTTTGATGTCTGACTGCTAAGGCTTAGGACTTCCAGACTATGCTGAATAGCAATGGTGAGAGTGGACATCCCTGTCTTGTTCCTGATATTAGGGGAAAGGCTCCCAGTGCTGCCCCACTGAGAATGATTTTGCTGTGGGCTTTTCCTAGATGGCTTTTAAGATGTCGAGGAATGTTCCCTGTATCCCTACGCTCTGAAGAGTTTTGATCAGGAATGGATGCTCTATTTTGTCAAATGCTTTCTCTGTATCTAATGAGAGGGTCATATGGTTCTTGGTTTTTCTCTTGCTGATATGATGAATGACACTGATTTTTTTACACGTGTTGAACCAGCCTTGTGTCCCTGGGATAAATCCTACTTGGTCATGGTGAATAATATTCTTAATGTATTGTTGGATCCTATTGGCTAGTATCTTGTTGAGAATTTTTGCATCCATGTTCATCAGGGATATTGGTCTGTATTCTCCTTTTAGGTGGGGTCTTTGTCTGGTTTTGGAATTAAGGTGATGCCTGCTTCATAGAACGAATTTGGAAGTACTCCATCTCTTTCTATCTTTCCAAACAGCTTTAGTAGGAGAGGTATGGTTTCTTCTTTAAACGTTTGATAGATTTCCCCTGGGAAGCCATCTGGCCCTGGACTTTTGTGACTTGGGATGTTTTTGATGACTGCTTCAATTTCCTCCCTGGGTATTGGCCTGTTTAGGTTTTCTATGTCTTCCTATTCCAGTTTTGGTAGTTTGTGGCTTTCCAGGAAAGCCTCCATTTCTTCTAGATTGCCTAATTTATTTCCGTATAGCTGTTCATAATATGTTTTTAAAATCGTTTGTATTTCCTTGGTGTTGGTAGTGATCTCTCCTTTCTCATTCATGATTTTATTAATTTGAGTCTTGTCTCTCTTCTCAATAAGACTGGCTAATGGTTTATGTATGTTATTAATTCTTTCAAAGAACCAACTCCTGATTTTTTTTATCTGTTCCACATTTCTTATGGTCTCAGTTTCCTTGAGGTCTGCTCTAATTTTAATTAAATCTCTTATTCTCTTTGGGTATAGGATCTAGCTGCTGTTTTTTTCTCTAGCTCCTTTATGAGTAAGGTTAGCTTTTGTATTTGAGATCTTTCCAGTTTTTTTTTAAATTTTTATTTATTTATGATAGTCACAGAGAGAGAGGGAGAGACACAGGCAGAGGGAGAAGCAGGCTCCATGCACCGGGAGCCCGACGTGGGATTCGATCCCGGGTCTTTAGGATCGTGCCCTGGGACAAAGGCAGGCGCTAAACCACTGCGCCACCCAGGGATCCCATCTTTCCAGTTTTTGAATGGATGCTTCTATTGTGATGTATTTCCCCCTTAGGACTGCTTTTGCTGCATGCCAAAGATTTTGAACATTTGTATCTTCATTCCAATTAGTTTCCATGAATCCTTTTAATTCTTCCTCAATTTCCTGGTTGAACCTTTCATCTTTTAGCAGGATGGTCCTTAACCTCCACGTGTTTGAGGTCCTTCCAAACTTCTTGTTGTGATTTAGTTCTAATTTTAAGGCATTATGGTCTGAGAATATGCAGGGGATGATATGAATCTTTTGGTATCGGTTCAGACGTGATTTGTGACCCAGTATGTGGTTTATTCTGGAGAACGTTCCATGTGCACTTGAGAAGAATGTTTATTCAGTTCAGTTTGGATGTAAAGTTCTGTAGATATCTGTGAAATCTATCTGCTCCAGTGTATCATTTAAAGCTCTCGTTTCTTTGGAGATGTTGTGCTTAGAAGACCTATCGAGGTTAGAAAGACCTAGATTGAAGTCACCAAGTATAAGATAATTATTATCTAAGTATTTCTTCACTTTCATTATTAATTGGTTTAACTATTTGGCAGCTCCGATATTCGGGGAATATATATTGAGGATTGTTAAGTCCTCTTGTTGGATAGATCTTTAAGTATGATTTAGTGTCCGTCTTCACCTCTCACTATAGTCTTCGGGGTAAATTTTAGTTTATCTGATATATGGATGGCTACTACTTCTTTCTTTCTTTTTTTTTTTTCACTGCTTTCTTTTGAGGACCATTTGAATGGTAAATGGTTCTCCAACCCATTATTTTCAGATTGTAGGTGTACTTCTGTCTAATATGAGTCTCTTGTAGAAAGCAAAGAGTTGGGTCCTGATTTTTTATCCAGTCTGAAACCCTCCGCCTTTGAGGGGTCATTAAGCCCATTCACGTTCAGAGTTACTATCAACAGATATGAGTTTATTGTCATCATGACATCTATTCCGTCCTTGTTTTATGGATTGTTCCACTGAACTTCTTCTTAAAGGGGAATTTTAAGAGTCCCCCTTAAAATTTCTTGCAGAGCTGCTTTGGAGGTCACAGATTCTTTCAGTTCCTGCCTGTCTTGAAAGCTCTTTATCTCTCCTTCCATTTTGAATGAGAGCCTGGCTGGATAATTATTCTTGGTTGCATGTTATTCTCATGGAGGACCCTGAATATATCCAGCCAGCACTTTCTGGGCTGCTAGGTCGCTGTGGAGAGGCCTCCTCCTCCCCATAAAGGTCAGGGATTTCTTGTCTCTTGCTGCTTTAAGGATCTTCTCTTTATCTTTGGAATTTGCAAGCTTCACTATTAAATCGAGGTGTTAGACGGTTTTTATTGATTTTAGGGGGAGGGGATCTTTCTATTTCCTGGATCTGAATGCCTGTTTCCCTTCCCAGATTAGGAAAGTATTCAGCTAGCATTTGTTCAAATACATATTCTGTCCCTCTGTCCCTTTCGGCGTCCTCAGGATCCCCAATTACACATAGGTTTTTCTTCCTCAAGGTGTCGTTTATTTCCCTTAATCTGTCTTCCTGGTCTCTTAATTGTCTGTCTCTTTTTTCCTCAGTTTTCCTCGTTGCCATCAACTTGTCTTCTATGTCACTCACTCGTTCCTCCACCTCGTTAACCCTCGACAATAGGGATTCTAGTTTGGATTGCATCTCATTCAATTGTTTTTTACTTTCTGCCTGATTGTATCTAAATTCTGCAGTCATGAAGTCTCTTGAGTCCTTTATACTTTTTTCTAAAGTCACCAGTAGCTGTATAATAGTGCTTCTGAGTTAGTTTTCTGACGTTGAGTTGTAATCCAGATTTGTAACTCTGTGGGAGAGAGGACTGTTTTTTCTTTTGAGGTGAGGTTTTCCTTCTAGTCATTTTGCTCAGTGCAGAGTGGCCAAAAACAAGTTGTATTGGGAAAAGGAGAAAAAAGAGGAGAGAAAAAAAAAGAGAAGAGAAAAAGAAAAAAGGAAAAAGGAAGAAAAAAGCAAAAAAGAGAATAAAAGGAGAAAGAAAAAGAAAGAAAGGGGGGGAAAGGATGGGGGAAGCAATCAGAAATTTAAGAAAAACATGGGGGAGTATCTTCTGATTCTGTCTACCTTAAGTCCCTTGACTTCCCTTGGAAATTGGCCGTCTAGCTGGTCTTCTGGGGGGAGGGGCCTGTTGTGCTGATTTTCAGGTTCTAGCCCTTGGGGGAGCTCCTCTCCCTCTGCCTGGTGAAGCGCTCAGTGGGGGTTGTATACCCTGTGACGCCCAAGGAGGAACAACCCCAGTGGCAGCAGCCAGGTCGGAACACCTGTATTCAGCCTCCCCAGTAACTCTGGAGCAGTCCGTCTGCAGGGCCTGGAGGCTCTGGGGCAGGTCTGCTGATCTTCTCAGCTCTGAGCAGGAGCGTCCTTGCTGTCCTGGGCCCTTCAGGCCTCTGCCTGTCCCGGGGGAGGCCGAATCCTGGGCTGTGTCCCGGCCCTGTGCTCCCCAACCTGCGCTGTTGGATTCTCGCTCCCGGCCGGGTAGGCACCTCTCCACGGAGCCGCCATAGCCCCTCTGAGCTGCTCCTGGAGCCCCGCAGACCCTCCACATGAAGCCACTTCCTCTGCCCTAGGCGCCACAACCTAGCTGTTCCCAGGGACCCACTGCCCCCTCCGCACAGAGCCGCTGCCGGATCCCCTCAGAGCTGCTCCTGGGTCATTGCATGTGCCCTACAGCCCTTAGGGAGCTCAGTGCAATCTCCTGGGAGTGCAGGTGTATGTTTGTGTCCCATGGAGCCCGAGGGTATCCCCGCCCTCCTGGGGTCTTGCTCTGAATCCCTGCGGGCGTCATTCCCCCCTGGAAGAATGGTGCAGCTCCTGCTTCTCTGGGACAGAGCTCTCCTGCCCGGAGGGCACTCGCCCTGGCCTTAGCCTGGCTCTGTGGGGCCCCTCCCCCTTGGATGACTTTTGTATCTTTATTTCTTTTTCCCCATCTTCCTTTCTTCATAGAAGTGTGAACTTTTCTCACTGTAGCATTCTATCTGGTCTCTGTTTAAGTCTCAGGCTGAATTCCTAGATTTTCAGGATGATTTGAAGCTTATCTAGGTAATTTGGTCAGGACAGGTGACTTGGGGACCCTTCTCTTCCACCATCTTGCCTCTCCTCCTGTATGTTGCTTTTTAGCTTTAGTTGTTTCCTTCACTTTGCAGAAGCTTTTCAATTTGATGAAGTCCCAATAGTATTTTTGCTTTTGTTTTTTTTTTTAATTTTTTTTTAATTTTTATTCATGATAGTCACACACACACACACAGAGAGAGAGAGAGAGAGGCAGAGACACAGGCAGAGGGAGAAGCAGGCTCCATGCACTGGGAGCCCGACGTGGGATTCGATCCCAGGTCTCCAGGATCGTGCCCTGGGCCAAAGGCAGGCGCCAAACCGCTGCGCCACCCAGGGATCCCGTATTTTTGCTTTTGTTTCCCTCACCTCAGAGGCATATCCTGAAAGAAGATCCAATGGCCAATGTCAAAAACGTTGCTGCCTATCTTTTCTTCTATGTATGGTTTCAGATCTAACATTTAGGTCTTTCATCCATTTTGAATTTATTTTTTATATATATGGTGTAAGAAAGTGGTCCAGTTTCATTCTTCTGCATGTGGCTGCCTGGTTTTCCCAACACCATATGTTCTTAACCGGGGGTCAGGGTTAGTGTTTGTTGAAGAGACTGTCTTTGTGCCATTGGATATTCCTTCCTGCCTTGTTGTCGATTAATGGATCATAGAGTTACAGGTTTGTATCTTGTTTTGGCTTTCCATTCTGTTCTATTGATCTAAGCATCTCCTGTTGGGACATCCTTGTTTGCTGATTCAATTTCTCTGCTGGTTAACGGTCTGTTCAAGTTTCTTATTTCTTCATTTTTCATTTTTGATATGTTATATATTTCTAGGAATTGATCTATTTCTTCCAGGTTCTAGGTTGCAGGCATATACTTTTTCATCATATTCTCTTATTATTGTTTGTATTTCTGTAATGTTGGTTGTTATTTCTCTTTTCTCATTTGTGATTTTATTTGGGTCTTCTCATCTTTTTATGTTTTTCCTTTTTAAAGATTTTATTTATGTATTCATGAGAGACACAGAGAGGCAGCGGTATAGGCAGAGAGAAAATGAGGCTCCATGCAGGGAGCCTGATGTGGGACTTGATCCACCAGGATCCTGGGATCCTGACCTGAGCCAAAGCACATGCTCAACCACTGAGGCACACAGTTGCCTTGCTGATTCAATTCCTTTGCTAGTTATGGGTCTGTTCACATTTTCTATTTCTTCCTATTTCAGTTTTGCTCGTTTGCACATTTCTAGGGATTTGTCCGTTTCTTCCAGGTCTCCCAGTTTGTTAGCATATAATCTTTCATAGTATTCCCTTATAATTGTCTAATTTTTCTGGTGTTGATTGTGATCACTCTTCTCTCTTTTGTGATTTTACTTATTTAGTCTTTTCTCTTTTCTCGTTCCTAAGGCTGGATAGGGTTTGATCCATTTTATTAATTATTTTGAAGAAATAGCTCTTAGTTTCGTTATTCCATTCTAATGTTTTTTTATTTCTGTATTGTTTATTTCTGCTCTCATCTTTATTTTTTCCTTTCTTCTGTAGGCTTTAGGCTTTGTTTGGTATTCCTTTTCCAGCTCCTTTAGGTGTAGGGATAGGCTGTGTATTGGAGACTTCTTGTTTCTTAAGGTAGGCCTATATTACTATGTACTTTTCTCTTTGGACTGCCTTTTCTACATCCCAGAGGTTTGGAGAAACATGTTTTCATTTTCATTTGTTTTAAATTTCCTCTTTAATTTCCTGGTTGCCCCATTCATTCTCTAGTAGGATGTTCATAATCTCCACGTATTTTTGGTCTGTCCAAATTTTTTCTTACTGTCGACTTCAAGTTTCATAGAATCATGCTCTGAAAAAGTACAGGGTGTGATATCAACATTCTTGTACCTGTTGAGGGGTGATTTGTGGCCCATGATATGATCTGTTCTGGAGAATGTCCCATGTGCACTTGAAAGGAATATGTATTCTGCTTTAGGAAGAAATATTCAGACTATGTCTCTTGAGTCCCTGTGGTCCAGTGTGTCTAGGCTATTGTTCCCCTGTTGATT
Source organism: Canis lupus baileyi (assembly GCF_048164855.1). Classification (NCBI taxonomy): domain Eukaryota; kingdom Metazoa; phylum Chordata; class Mammalia; order Carnivora; family Canidae; genus Canis; species Canis lupus. The sequence goes on along the minus strand of NC_132869.1, from coordinate 1,474,553 downwards.
TTCTGCATAGACGATCAGTCCATTGCCATTACTGTGTAGGTGTTAAAATCCCCTATCATTGTATCATTATCAGTGAATTCCTGTACGTTTATTGGTAATTGGGTTCCATATTTAGGTACTGCCATGTTGGCAAAATAAATATTTATTTGTTTGATCCTGATAGAGAGTCTTTTTAATTAAGAAATAATGCCCTCCTTCATCTCTTCTTACAGTATTTGTTCTTTCTTTTTGAGATTTAAATATTTTATTTATTTATTCATGAGAGATACACAGAGGAGCAGAGGCAGAAACATAGGCAGAGGGAGAGACAGGCTCCCCAAAGGATGCCAATGTGGGACTCGATCCTGGGATCCCAGGATCAACCCCTGAGCCGAAGGCAGATGCTCAACCACTGAGCCACCAGGTGTCCCCCAGGGTTTGGTTTCAAATCTAGTTTGTCTAATATAAGTATTGGTCCTCCAGCTTTCTTTTTTTAACCATTAGCATGATAGATGAATTCCATTCCCTGACTTTCAAACTGCTGGTGTCTATAGGTCTAAGGTGAGCCTCTAGTAGGAAGCATACAGATGGATCTTGTTTTTTTAATAACAATTTTATTTTTGAGAGCATGAGAGAGAGAGAGAGAGAGAGAGAGAGAATTAGGCAGAGAGAGAAGCATGCTCCCCACCAGGAGCACAATATGAGACTCGATCGCAGACTCCAGGATCACACCCTGAGTCAAAGGAAGAACTCAGCCCCTGAGCCACCCAGGCATCCCGGATCCTGTTTTTTAAGCCACTCTGACACCCTATATCTTTTGATTGGAGCATTTAGTATCAGCATTCAGAGTGCTTATTCTAAGATATGAACTTGTTCCTTGTTGATAGTGGTAGAGTTGGTGTTTCTGGTGACGTTCTCTGGTCCTTTCTAGTCTTTGTTGCTTTGGTATCTTTTTTTCCCCGACTAAAAGAGTCCCTCTTAAAATTCCTTACTGGACTGGTTTAGCGGTCATGAAATCATTTATACTTTGCCTGTCAGGGAAAATCTTTCTCTCTCCTTCTCTCCTGAATGACACACTTCCTGAAGAAAGAATTCATACAAATTGGACTCCAATAAAAAGAAAGTTAAAAACATAAAATAAATTTTTGCTCGTATGACTGAGGAAAATGGCATTTAGGAGGAAAAGTAGAAGCTGAAAGTGAGGAGGACAGATTTCACCATCCTTAGCATTCACAGGGACCTGGTGTCCTTTCCTAAGGGGGCCCCCCTCCGTAGGATGTTTCTTGCCCCTCTGCGCTCCTTTTTGGAACCCAGCAGGCACATCTCTGTGCCTCCAGCACCTCTGCAGTCATGGTTTATAGCGTCTTCCATGTATCCTTTTGGGGAACACGGCATCATGTATGTAACCATCCAGCTGCTGTTTGACAGCATTGGGGTGATTCTGACTTTTGTTGGTTGTGGGGTGTGTGTGTGTGTCTATCAAATGAAGCTATCACGTGCAGCTATCGGATCCTCTGGCTGGGTAACACAAATGCCGAAATGGTTGTACAACATTATCTCTGGTGCTGATGCTGAGTGGCTAGCTGGGCTCTCCTTGCTGACCTGGGGCTCGCTCCTGTAGTGAATTTCAGCTGGAGGGTCAGCTGAGGTGGAAGGTCTGTCTCGGCCACATTCTTATGTCCGGCAATGGGTATTGCCGAGAGCCAGCTGCTTCTCTTCTCCCCGATGCCTCTGCAGCAGGGAGTCAGACCTCAAGGCTGCCCTGGCAGGAGCTCCTGAGGAGTCCGGTGCCCATGGCGGGGAGCCCTGAGGCTGCCTGTGTGTGGAAGTCGGGGTGGGTATGGGGCTGGGGTTCCTCAGACCCTGTGCTGCCTGACTTTCAGGCCGAGCCCCATTCTCACCCAGCCCCTACTCACTAAGGCGAGGAGGGTGTCCTCCACAGGCTGGTGTGATGGATCCAGCACCACAAGGTGTGCACGCTGGGTCCACCTGGTGAGCATTGCCCAAGTGCGTGAGCTGCAAGTTGGGACACAGGAAATTTAACAAAAATCCCCTACCCCTGGACAAGCAGAGTAGGACTGATTCCATTTTGTGCTATACCCGCCACCACCCCTATGACCCCCAAATGACCAGCTTATATCTTAAGGTGCTGCCCCACCCAAGTCAAGCTGCTGGGCACACCCTAATCGGAAATCGGCTCATAAAAATGTAACCCTGCTTTGTGTCCCCCAAAACTGCGCACCGATTCTGACCAAAATAATAGGCCAGGTCAAGCGGATCCTATACGGTAAGGTGTAATTCAATCAGCCACCTGCGTGTGGACCAACATGACTGTGCAAATTTCTGCATATCCCACAGTCCAGTGACCCTATAAAGCTGCTATGCCTCTTAGTCTCGGGGTCCAAGTCCCTGCTCCGCTGTGTCGGGTGCACTTGGACCCAAGCTCCAGCTTGTAGAGAAACCCTCGGGAGTTTGCATCGGTGTTGGCTCCTAAGTGGTTTCTCAGATTCGTAGTCTTGGGCACAACACAAGGGCCTACTGTCCTGACATCCCTTCCAGGGACACACTGAGCGCCCCACAGGCCCTCTGTGCCCCAGGCACACTGCATGGGGATGCGGGGAAGGTAGTACATGCCCTGGAACCAGGCCAGTCCCGGCCTACTGCACAGAGGGAGCACAGACCTCACAGGTCACTTTGCACAGACCCTGGTGACCTGAGGTTCCCTGGCTGTCACACTGTCCTAGTCCATTCTGGCCCACGGGGCACAGGATGAGTCCCAGTATAGTCTGTTGGGTCCTGATCCTGGCGTCTGTCCGCCCCTGGAAGGCACATGGGGACATCAGCAGTGTGTGCCTTGTGGTGCCCCTGCAGGGGCTGTTTGGGGCCCGGGTGATGCCCCCTCCTCCTCTCTGTGGGTCTCTCCATGCCCCGTGCACAGAGTTCTGGGAGACACAGAAACAGGCTGGCTGTGCATTTTCACACCACAACACTTTATTGACTTTCTACAGTAAACGGGCTCAGAGGCGTGGGTGCGTGCTTTCACCTGGTGATGGAGACCTTTCTGTCCTTTATGGGAGGAAAAGAATCACATGGGTTGGGGGTCGAGTGCTGGAGTCCCCCACCTGGAGCATGTGTGGACTCCGGGTGGGGGCGTGTGTCCTGAAGTTTCAGCCTGAGAGACGGTTCTGAGGACAGCAGAGCTGAACTGGACCTGCAGCTCATGGGCTCCTGCGCTGGGTTCCCGCAGGACAGCTGGACCATGGCCTCGGGCCCCCTGGGGCCCCAGTATCTGGAGGAACCTGCCTCCTGGTGTGGGTGCGGGTGGGGCCCACTGGCCGTCCCCTGCTCTCCCCACCCTGGGGTGTACCGGGATCCTCAGGGCTGCCCTGGGTCTGCGACCTGGATCTGTGGGTCACGCCCAGGGCCCAGGAGGCCACATCCAACTGTGAGAGGGATCGCTCAGCGTGGGTCCAGAATCAGGGCTGCACAGGGCCATGGGGGGCTGGAATGCATTCGTCCTTGTGTTGCTATGGGGGGGCCCAAATCAACTCAGCCCTCACAGATCCTGGTTCCAGGGCAGCCCAGGTCCCACTGGGTTAGGGGCTGTTGTCCTGTGCAGCTTGTGTCACCCTCCAGGAGGGAGAGTGGGCGGAGGCAGGGCACAGTGGGTTCTTTGCACCACTCACCTACAATCACTCTGTTGGAGACTCCGTGCCTTCCCTCCTCCCTGCAACCCCTGTGTGCTCTATTGAACATCCGGTCTTCTGATGGGAACAGGGTATTCAGAGAACACCAGGGAGGCTGAACATGTCCCACAGGGGGCACCTGCACCGGGTTTGCTGGGGGCCGATGGTGTGGGGTAGATGGTGTGGGACTAGGGGTATGATGGTGGTGGAGTGTGGGGGATGGTGTAGGGGGGATGGTGTTGTGGTGTAGTGTGGGTTAGGATTGTGTGGGGCTGTGTGGCTGTGAGGGGGATGGTGTTTTGTGGAATGCCATTGGGGATTATGATGTAGGGGGATGATGTGGGGGTAGGGAATGAGCAGGATGGCGTGGGGGGCCTGCGGACACAGGGCATCCCCTTCCTCTAAGATGCACAAGGAGACGTCTACCATTAATGGCGACCCCAGTCTGGGGTTTGCTGTGACACCTGCCCCTGTGGCACCGTGTGGTCAGTGCAGGGCACTGGCTAGACCGGGGTCATTATCTGGGGGTCATCATACTCTGTATGTTTTCAAATTGCAAATTGTCGCAAATGAAATGCATAGAATTTAGAAATATATAAAGCACCAAGAGTGGGTGTCACTCTGTCCCGTCCGACCCTCATGGGATTGATGTGTGTCCTGCTCCAGCCGTGGCCATGCCTCCTGGCCCCCAGGTCTGGTTCCTGCCCCCCACTTCCCCCACCCCATCCCCTGCTTCTCAGGGCGCCATCCCTCTCCCCTTTGGGGTTCAGCGCCCATGGCAACCACTGGAGGCCCCATCCAATTGGCCTCCTCATCTCTGAGGCCCCGGGGTTGGGGGCATGTGGGTCATCCCCTTCACCGTATCATGGAGCAGTGTGTTGTTGGCTGCTGTTGCTCCCCCCGGCTTCAGAAGCCCCGTTTTCCCTACCCTGAAGCCCCCAAGCCTCCCCTGGGGCCCCTAAGCCCCCTGGCCCAGCAGTCTCACCCGACCCCCTAGCAGGCCCAAAACATAGTGTGGCTGCCGAACGTCCTGTTGACGTCCAGGTCTACCTGCGTGATGTCCCTGGAGGAGACCAGGGACTCCTCGTTCATTTCCTGTGGGAAAACCGGGGAGCAGGAGCCCACGTCAGGGACATAGACGCCAACCTGTCATGAGCTGCCATGCTGGGCAGGGACCCCTGGGGCCACAATGGGAGTGGGTCTGCTGAAACCTCCTGCCTTTCCCTGGGAGGCCGAGGATGGCGGGAGTGCCCACCGAGCCCATGGGACCTGTGTGAGGGCCTGTCCCTAGCTGTTGTGGGTTGGGAGGTGACTGAGGGTCAGCCTGGGGTCGAGGGAATGTGGGGTCAGCCCAGGTGGGGAGGGGACATGGAGGTTTTGTGCCCAAGATAGCAAATGTGAGAAACCACTGAGGAGCCTACACCTATGCAAACCCACGATGGTTGATTTCCAAACTCGAGCTTGCGCCCAAGTACACCCAACACAACGGAGCATGGACTTGGACCCCGAAGTGGGTTTTAGCTTAGTTTTAAGGGCTGGTCTCAGGGACATCCAGAAGGGCTGGAGCAATTCCTCAAGTTCTTTTTACATTTTGATATTGGGCCTTCAAGGGCATTGAGTTCTGTTCTCATTCTAATATGGGGCTTTCTGGGACCTTAAGCTGTAAGCTGTTTTTTTCTTTTTTTCCTGTAACTGAAATAATGCAAATTTTAGCTCTTATTCACAGGGTCCTGGGATGGCAGTACTTGTGCTAACAGTGAACTTAAAGTGGAACCGCCTCAATTTTGTCAGCCTCCACACAGACAAGATACTGAAGTTTAAAACTCCAAATTTTAGGGGCTGCCCTGGTGGAGACTTGTGCTCTTCCTGCCCGGGAGGGTGTCTTCCCAATCCTGGCCTTTGCTGGTCTGTCCCAGGAATGCGGCCCCGTGACTGCACAGGGGTTTGCAGCTTATGGCCACACAGGGCAGACAGCTGGCCCAAGTCCTGCTACTCTCAGCCGCATTCCAGCTCCTGTGCCTGGGAACAGTTGGCGCCACCATCCTTGGGACCCATGGGATCCTGAGCCCACCCTGTCGCTCCAGGGACTGCCCCTGACTTCTCCACCTGAACACCTTAAGGCTGGTGTGTCCCCCACTCTAGGAGACTTCTGAAAGTTCACATTTTGTGCTCTGCTGCATAATATTGTGTGTAGAACCATCAGCTGGCTCCCCGGCCTTGTGGGATCAGGGGCTATGTCTCCAAAGATAAACTGATTGATTTTTTTTAAGATTTTATTTTTCTGTAATCTCTACAGCCAACATTGGGCTTGAACATGCTACCCCAAGAACAAGAGTCCCATGTTCTTACAAACCAAACCGAGCCAGTTAGGCTCCCTTTGATTGATTGATACATGTTAATTGAAGCAGGGGTGTTGCATGTGTCAGGGCAGAAACTGAGCCCACGCTTTGAGGTGTGGTGGAGTCATTGGACCTTGATCAATGTTAAAGAAACCATAGCTGCCCTGGGAGCCCAGGGAGCAGGGACCACATACGTGAAAATTAGATAATTTCCTTTTCTGTAGTAGTTATTTTACTGACTATTTAAAGTGCTATTCAATGGTAAATGTCAATCTAGGATTGGGATACAGTGAGAACATTCTAGGATTCAGAGGTTACTAAAGCTCCCCGTCATGGACTCAATGTTCCAGTTCGATGCAGAGATAGGCAATGAAGCAAAGAGTTTTAAAACATGGGACTGGGGTGCCTGGCTGTCCTGGTTGTGGTATCTTGAACTCAGGGTTATGAGTTTGAACACCGTGTTGGGTATAGACAGGACATAAAATTAAAATAGTTAGGGGATCCCTGGGTGGCGCAGCGGTTTAGCACCTGCCTTTGGCCCACGGCGCGATCCTGGAGACCCGGGATCGAATCCCACATCAGGCTCCCAGTGCATGGAGCCTGCTTCTCCCTCTGCCTGTGTCTCTGCCTCTCTCTCTCTCTCTCTCTCTGTGACTATCATACATAAATAAATTTAAAAAAATAGTTAACAAATAATAAATGGATGAAAAAATAAAGCATGATATCAAAGGTAAGTGCTTGCTTATGTCTCACCTGCGACCTATACTTGATCACCCCACTTGCACTACATGGCCCAGATGACGTCCTCCACAAGGGACAATCCTGCCCGAGTGGAAGTGGGCGTCTTTCATTGTAAGACCTGTGGTTCCCCTCATTCTGCAGGGAGAGAAGAGTCATGAAGGCACGAGTTCGGGGGATCAGCATACACCTAGAAAATGATCGTTTCTGAACCCGGTAACCAGAGCTCAGTCTCCTTTTAGGACCGGATATCATAAAGAAGCCTCTTTGGTCATTGGTTTGGATGCAGGGTGGAGGTAAACTAGAATTAGGAAGAACAAAGGAAGAGGAAATCCAGAAGCTGAAAGAGAGGAGGAAAGATTTCACCATCAGGGAACTGGTGTCCTTTCCTAAGAGGGACCCCCCCATTGAAGTATGCTTCCTGCCCCTTTGCTCTCCTTGTTGGAACCCAACAGGCACATCTCTGTGCCTCCAGCACCTCTGGAGTCGTGATTTATAGCGTCTTCCATGTATCCTATTGGGGGCCACAGGGTCATGTATGTAACCATTCGACTGCTGTTTGACAACATTGAGGGATTCCGACTTTTGTTGGTTTCAGGGTGTGTGTGTGTGTGTCTATCACATGCAGCTATCACGTGCAGCTATCGGATCTTCTGGCTGGGTCACCCAAACACCGACATGGTTGTCACAACATCATTTCTGGTGCTGGCGCTGGGCAGCTTGCTGGACTCTCCTGGCCGACCGGGGCTGGCTCATGCAGTGACTTTCCGCTGGAAGGTCAGCTGAGTGGAAGGACTGGCTCGGCCACATTCCCATGTCTGGCAGTGGTTCCCGCTGAGCTCCAGCTGCTTCTCTTCTCCCCGATGCCTCTCCAGCAGGGAGCTGGACCTTGGGGCCGCCCTGGGGGGATCTTCAGAAGCGCCGGGTGCCCATTACGGGGAGCCATGGGGCAGCCTGTGTGTGGGAGCAGGGGTGGTGATGGAGCTGGGGTTCCTCGGTCCCCTATGCTGGCTGGCATTCATGCCGAGCCCCATGCTCACCCAGCCCCTACTCACTAGGGCGAGGAGGGTGCCCTCTACACGCTGGTGTGAGATCCAGCACCACAAGGTGTGCACACTGAGTCCACCTGGTGAGGGTGGCCCAGGTGCATGAGCTGCAAGAGTGGGACCCAGGAAATTTAACAAAAAGCCCCTACCCAAGGACAAGCAGAGCAGGACTGATTCCATTTTGTGATACACCTGCCACCTCCCTTATGACCCCCACATAACCTGCTTATGTCTTAAGGCGCTGCCCCAACCCAGTCAAGCCGCTGGGCACACCTTAATCGGAAATTGGCTCATAACAATGTAACCCTGCTTTGTGCCTGCCAAAACTGCACGCCAATTCTGACCAAAGTAATAGGCCAGGTCAAGTGGATCCTATAGGGTAAGGTGTAAATCGGCCACCTGCGTGTGGACCGACACGACTGTGCAACTTTCTGTGTATCCCATGGGCCACTGGCCCCTTTAAAGCTGCTATGCTTCTTAGTCTCAGGGTCCAAATCCCTGCTCCACGGCCATGCCGCCTGGCCCCCAGGTCCTGTTCATGCCTCTCAAGTACCCCACCCCATCCCCTGCTTCTCAGGGGGCAGTCCCTCTCTCCTTTGGGGTTCAGCTCCCATGGCAAGCCCTGGAGGCCCCATCCTAGTTGCCTCCTCATCCCCGAGGCCCCAGGGGTGTGGGCATAGAGGTCATCCCCAACACCCTACCATGGAGCAGTGTGTTGTTGGCTGCTGTTTTGCCCCCTGCCTCAGAAGCCCCGTTTTCCCTACCCAGAATCCCCCGGTCCTCCCCTGGTTCCTGATCCCCCCTGGCCCCTCAATCTCACCCTACCCCGTAGTAGTCCCAAAATATGATGTGACTGCTGAGCATCCTGTTGACGTCCAGGTCCACCTGCATGATGTCCCTGGAGGAGACGAGGGCCTCCTCCTTCATTTCCATAGGGAAAACCGGGGAGAAGGAGCTGGCGTCAGGGACACAGACCCCGACCTGTCACCAGGTGCTCTCCTGGGCAGGGAGCCCTGGGGTCACCATGAGAGTGTGTCCTGCCAAACCCTCCTTCCTTCCCCTGGGAGGCTGGGGAAAGCTGGAGTGCCCACTGTGCCCGTGGAATTGTGTGAGGGCCTGTGCCCAGCTGTTGTCAGTGGGGAGGTGACTGAGGGTCAGCCTGGGTGGGAGGGGACAGAAGTCAGTCCAGGTGGGGAGGGGTCATGGGGGTGTTTTGCCAAAGATTGCGAATGCGAGAAACCACTAAGGCGCAGACACTGATGCAAAGACACGAGGGTTGATTTCAAAACTCGAGCGTGGTTCCAGGTATACCCCACACAGTGGAGCAGGGACTTGGACCCCAAGGAAGGTTTTAGCTTAGTTTTAAGGGCTTGTCTCGGGCACCTCCAGAAGGGCTGGAGCAATTCCTCAAGTTCTGTTTACATTTTGATATGGGTCCTTCAAGGGCATTGTGCTCTCTTCTCATTCTAATTGGGGCTTCCAGCCCTTGGCTTAGGCTCAGTTTTTATTCTATTGTGGGGCTTTCTAAGACATTAGCTGTAAACTTTTGTTTTTTTCCAGTAACTGAAATAATGCAAATTTCAGCTCTTCTTCACAGGGGCCTGGGATTGCTGGACCTGTGCTAATACTGAACTTAAAGTAGAGTGGCCGTAATGTTCTCGGCCTCCACACATCCTGTCCCGTCCTATCTAGCTCATGCCGCTCTCCCTGGAGCTCCAAAGAGAGAAATTGCAAATGACCTCAGCGTGGCAGCATGTGTTGGGGGACAGGCCCAGGGATTTGGGATCAGGACGACCTGGGGCACGGGCATCCCGGCTGTGCAGCAGGATTCCATGCTGCAGACTCTTTTTCCCTAAGGCTATCTTAACAACTGACTTTGTACATAGAAAAGTTCTCCTTTGTCTTTAGAAGTTGAGCAAGTTAAGCATTTTTTCTCTGCCCATCTGATTGCTCAGATTCCAATCTGAGACATATCCTGTTAATAAGGATAATTTACTATCCGTATTACTATGGTTAAAATATTCTGACACAAGTAATTCAGAGGGATGAGGGTTTCTCATCTCTTTCTTCACAGCTCAGTCACTCATCAGGAAATGCATCTGTATGGATTTGGAATGAACTGAGAGACATTAGTACCAATGGTCCTATTATTATGTGAAGGATTCTTCCCAGAGATTCTTCCCCTGTTTCAACTGACACTGAAACACTGTGAACTCTTTGGAACAAATATCAAGGAAATAAATGTTATACATTACTAATTTTAAATGCCCTTGCAATATGGTGTCTATTATAATAGCAGTATTTTTATCTGATTTTTGCTCTTTATTATCCTTTCCTGCTTCAGGTTGAGGAGGCATTATACATGTTCATAAGTGTTTTTCTTTCCTTCTGATATAAAATTATTACTTTGTTCCCATCGAAGGAACTCTTTAAGAATAAGGCAAAAGTTAATTCAACGATTTTTAAAATGTCTTCACACGGGAGCCTGATTCATTTAAGTCAATTTTCAAATTAAATCTTATTTCTTAGAAAGAAAACAAAGTTTTATAAGGAAATTGAGAATATAGTACAGAGAATTCTCATGTACTTGCACTCAATTTCTCCAATTATTGATATCTTATATCAGTACGGTACAAATATTAGCTAATGAATCAATATTAAAATTTTTCCAATAACCAAAGACCATACTTTATTCAGATTTCCTTAGTTTTCTCTAAGTCTCCATTCCTCATATCACACTTCATTTGTCCTCATGTTTTCTTAAGCTCCTCTGGATTGTGACAGTCTTTCAGCCTTTCCTTGTTGTTGTTGTTGTTGTTGTTTTTAAGATTTTATTTATTTATTCATGATAGTCACACAGAGAGAGACAGAGAGGCAGAGACACAGGTAGAGGGAGAAGCAGGCTCCATGCAGGGAGCCTGACGTGGGATTCGATCCCGGGTCTCCAGGATCGCGCCCCGGGCCAAAGGCAGGCGCCAAACCGCTGCGCCACCCAGGGATCCCCCTTGTTGTTGTTGAACTGGAACACTTTGTGAAGTAGAGTATTTTGTAAAATTTCCATCAGTTGGGACATGTCTGTTGTTTATCTCATGATTGAACTGTTTTTGTGGATTGTATACAGAGATATACTGCTATTTTTATTATATAAAGGTTAGATACTATCAACATGATTTATCAGTCTTGATATTGATCTGATCATCTTGCTGAGGTAGTGTTTGTCAGATTTCTCTGTAGTAAAGTGATTCTTTATTATTATTATTACTACTAATATTATTATTATATTATCATTATTATTTTAAGTTTTTCATATTATATTTTGTAGAAGGAAGTTTCTATGTGTATTCCACACATAAGAGTGGGAAGCATGCTCATGAACTTGACGGTAGAATATCTGCACAATTTGTTTGAAAATCTTCTACATGGGAGATTTCTTTTCCCTCTGGGTTTGTTTGTTTCTTTTTCAAAGATGCTATTTATTTATTTGAGAGAGAGAGGAGTGAAAAACATGTGCTAGAGGGGCAGAGGGAGAGGGAGAAGCAGGTTCCCTGCTGGACAGGGAGCCTTCCTTGGACCTGGATCATGATCCGACCCTAAGGCAGAAGCTTAACAGACTGAGCCACCCAGATGCCTTTCTTTCTTTCTTTCTTTCTTTCTTTCTTTCTTTCTTTCTTTCTTTCTTTCTTTCTTTCTTCTTCTTTCTTTCTTTCTTTATAATAAATTTAATTTTTATTGGTGTTCAATTTGCCAACATACAGAATAACACCCAGTGCTCATCCCGTCAAGTGCCCCCCTCAGTGCCCATCACACATTCAACCCAACCCCGCCCTCCTCCCCTTCCATCACCCCTAGTTTGTTTCCCATATTTAGGAGTCTTTCTGTTCTGTCTCCCTTTCTGATATTTCCCCCACATTTCATCCCCTTCCCTTATATTCCCTTTCACTATTGTCTGTATCCCCCAAGTGAATGAGAACATACAATATTTGTTCTTCTCTGATTAACTTACTTCACTCAGCATAATACCTTCAAGTTCCATCCACATTGAAGGATATGGTGGTTAATTGTCATTTCTAATGGCTGAGCAAGGCCCACCTTTTCACTCTCTTCATTTTCTGAGTCTCCCATGATATGAATGCTATTGTTTTAATAAGTGGCTGAGTTTCCAAGTCTGCGTTTGTAGTCCATAAACTTCCTTGTTTTTAAGGCTTCCACTTGGGACTGCATCTTAGTTATAGCATTTTTAACGTTGGCCTGACTAGATTTTAGTTCTTTTATTCCTATACTAAGGGATTCTCTAGTTTTCTTCTGTGCTCTTTTTCCAGCCCAGATGCTATCTTTATAATCATTGTTTTAAACTCTAGTTAGACATCATATATTTGTATTGATGGACTTCCTCTCTGTGAGTACTACCTCATGTTATTTTATGGAGGTGAATTTCTCCATCTCTTTATTTTTTCCAAGAAAAGAAAGAAGGAAGAAAAAGAAAGACAATAAAAACTGCCCTCCCAAAAAAACCACCAGATTATTTTGGCCTGGTTGTTAAAAGATTCTAAATCCCAAAATAAGAAACAAAATTAAAGTACCATGAAACTAAAAATAAGAAATATATAAGGTACATACATAAAAATAAAATAAGGCAATTTATAAAATAGAATCAAAGAAAATAAATGACAATAAAGCACAAAGTACAAAGGAAACTAGACCATACTTTCCAGGCAGAGCTGAATCTCTGCAGCCTCTGTGGTCCGACACGTTGGTGGCAGCGAGTGGTCTGTGCGGGGTTGGAGATTGGCCATGGTGCTGATTGTCAGGTGCACATCTGTCTGGGAGATGCACCTTCTGGGTCAGAGGCGGGGTGGGCGTCAGCACTTCTGGTCCCCAGTGGGCAGTGTTCTGCTGCTCCCTGAGACTCGACACTGATGGGCGGTATGCGGGTGGGGTCTCTGGGTCCTCTGGCTCTGGGGCTGAGCATTCCGCCCCCCAGTCTGCATGTCCTCCACAGAAGATTCCCCAAGCCCCCGGGTCTCCACCGCTTCTCTCAGAACCCTGCTTTCTCTCTGCCCGCGTCCGAGCTTCTTTTGGTTTTGTTTTTTTATCTCAGACTGTTGTGCCCAAGATTGCGAATCTGAGAAACCACCGAGAAGCCAATTCCGATGCAAACACACGAGGGACTATTTACAAGCTCAATCTTTTGTCCAAGTATACCTGACACAGCGGAGCAGGGAATTGGACCCCGAAGTGGGTTTTTGCTTAGTTTTAAGGGCTGGTCTCGGGGACCTCTGAAGGGCTGGAGCAATTCCTCAAGTTCTGTTTACATTTTGATATGGGGCCTTCAAGGGCAGTGGATCTTTTCTAATAGGGGCATCCTGCACTTGGCCTGGGCTCAGTTTTTATTCTATTGTGGGGCTTGCTGTGTCCAGACAATGAGCAATCAGGAAGGAAATGACGGACGTGAATCCCTTCTCAGGAGCATCACAGAGAATAAATAATGAGACTGTACCAAAGGAGCACAAGACTTGTGCACTGAGCCACACTAGGCTCTGGGAGGCCGTCCTGGGCTCATTGGTTTGGAGCCTTATCTTGTGAAAATGTCCGCAGTTCCTGAAGCCACCCTCAATTTCAATGTCATTCCTGTCAAGTCATGGTGGCAGATCCTATACATAGGAAAAAAAAAACCCAAAACATCCAACAGCCCCCACAAATGACCCCGGAGAGCAAATCAGTATTGGAGAAGCAGGACAGAGCGGGACGCAGCACTTTCCTATTTCAAACGATGTCACAGGGATCCCTGGTTGGTGCATCGGTTTGGCGCCTGCCTTTGGCCCCGGGCGTGAACCTGGAGACCCGGGATCGAATTCCACGTCGGGCTCCCAGTGCATGGAGCTTGCTTCTCCCTCTGCCTGTGTCTCTGCCTCTCTCTCTGACTATAAGTTAATTAAAAAATTAAAAAAATATTTTAAAAAAATAATAAAACAAACGATGTCACAGAGACAAAGGATAAAGCATTGTTGTCTTCGGGACTCTGCCTGGCTTTGTTGGTTAAGCATCTGACTCTTGACCTCACCTCTGGTCCTGATCTCGGGGCCGTGAGTTCTTTTTTTTTTTTAAGATTTTTTTTTATTTATTTTTATTTATTTATGATGGTCACACACAGAGAGAGAGAGGCAGAGACACAGGCAGAGGGAGAAGCAGGCTCCATGCACTGGGAGCCCGATATGGGATTCGATCCCGGGTCTCCAGGATCGCGCCCTGGGCCAAAGGCAGGCGCCAAACCGCTGCGCCACCCAGGGATCCCGGGGCCGTGAGTTCTAGGCCAGGGCTGATCCATGGACGAGGCCTGATGCCTACGTAAACAAACCAGACCCACGAGGGTGATCCCAGCATAAGCTGAAGGAGCAGAACAGAAAGTCCAGTAGGAAAAGTGCTCTGATACAACTGATTTTTTTAATTTAATTTAATTTAAAGCCAATTAATTAACATATAGTGTATTACACTTTCAGAGGATGAATTCAGGGATTCACCAGTTGGAGCTAACAGCAGTCCTCGTGACATCATGTGCCCTCCTTCATGCGGGTCCCCTGTTATCCCCTCCCTCGTTCCCTCCCTTGCAGCGACAATCAGTTTGTTTCCTATATATAAGAGTCTGTATTCCCTGCATCTGTTTTCATCTTATTTGTTTTTCCTTCCCTTCACAGATGTTCATCTGCTTTGCTTCATTAATTCCACCTATGAATGACACCACACGGTCATTCTCTTTTCCGACTGACCTATTTCACTTAAGATGATCCCTCTACTTCTATCCACGTCATTGCAAATGACAAGATTTCCTTCTCTTTGATAGCTGAGTACCATTCCTCTCTCTATGACCATCATCTATTTCCTATCCTCTTTATCCATCATCAGTCAGAGGGCACCGAGGCTCCTCCCACAATGTGACTACTGTGGACACGTCTGCTGTGGACATTGGGGTGCTGGTGTCCCGAGTCTCACTGCATCTGTATCTTCGGAGTGAGCTCCAGGCCGTACACCTGCTGGTCGCAGGGCGGCTCCATCTGTAACTTCCTGAGGGGCCTCCACACTGTTTCCAGGGCAGCTGCACCAGCCCGCTGCCCCGCCCACAATGGAAGACGGTTGAGTGAGTTTTACAGGACGTGGTAAAAGTCTGGTCCACATTTCATTTCGTGTCCTTTGGGCTCCAATTCCTTCTCCTTAAGTATTTTTGGGGAAGCTGGGTGTTGGGCTCCTTTTCAGTCAGACGTTTCTGGAGATAACAGGCCACAGCTGGAGCCTGGAAGGAGGCAGAGGTGGGCCTGGGGATGGGCACTCTGCCTCCTGCACAGCCTCCAGCAGCGCCTGAGCATCCAGCAGGGGGCGCTTGAGCCCAGGCACCACCCAGAGGGCACGCATGTGCAGTAGGCCTCGTCTGCCTGCACTAACAGGAGCAAGCCTGTGCTGGGGAGGCCTGAGGAAGACGCGGGGACACGTCCACGCTGATGAGCCACAGCTTCCTCAGAATCTGCGGGAAGTCTTCAGGGGGATACTGGGCAGCGTTCACGATGACAGGAGCCCCGGTCTCCTCAGGACACATGTTGAGATTTCAGGAAGATGTGGGCCCACATCCACCCTGACAGGAGTCCCTGGGCCACCTCAGGACACGCGGGGAGGATTCTGAAAGATGTGGTGCCGCGTTCACTCTGGCAGGAGCTAATGGGCTCCTCAGGACATAAGTTGAGGCTTCTGGAAGCTGGGGGCCGCATCCACAGTGACAAGAGCCTCGGCCACCTCAGAACCTGTGGTGATGCTTTGGGAGGACGTGGGGCCACGTCCACACCACCGGACACTGATATCCTTAGGACCCCCGGTGTAGATGTTGGGAAATATGGGGATGTGTCCGTGCGGACAGAAGACCCCAGCCTTGTCAGAACCTGTGGTGAGTCCTAAGAAAATTGTGGATGCCGAATCCACACTGACAGGAGTCTCTGGCCTCCTCAGGATGCACTGTGAAAGACTGGGATGATTTGGAGCCACATCCATGCTGACAGGAGCCCCCAACCTCCTCAGGTCTTATGGTGAGGCTGAGGAAAATGTGGGGACACGTCAAGACTGAGAGGACCCCCGTCCTCCTCAAGACCTGCACTTTGGCTTTGGGAGACATGGGGCTGCATCTAGGCTGACAGGAACCCACAACCTCCTCAGGACCTGCTGTGAGTTTTCTGGGGTACGTGGGGCAGTGTCCAGGCTGACAGGTGCCCTGGGCCTCCTGAGAACCTGCTGTGAGGCTTACAGAGGATGTGAGGCATACCCACGGTGACAGGAGACCAGGTGTACTCAGGACCTGCTGACTAAGTCTCTGGAACACGTGGGGCCACGTCTGCACTCACAGGACCCCGGCTTCCTCAGGACCTCCTGGAGGACTCTGGAGGTGCCATTGGGGACCACGTCCATATCAGTAGGGACTCCTCAGAACCATAGGGTAAGTGAATGGGTAGAATGAATGGTAGGGTCAGGGGAGGGGAGGCATTTGGTGGTTAGGCTTAGGTTAGATGTTAGGGGTTATTATTATGCTTATGGTTACGGATTAGAGGTTAGGGTGAGGGATAAGGGTAAGGGTCAGTGATTAGGAGTTAGGATGGGCGTTTGTGTGAGGGACAGGAGTTAGAGTTAGGGATAGGGTTTAGACTTCAGGGATTAGGGCAGGAGGTTAGGAGTTGGGGTTTGGGTTATGGTGAGAGTTAGGTTTGGGCTAGGTTTGTGGTTAGGGTTTAGGGTGTGAGTTAGGGTCAGGGGTTAGGGTTAGGGGTTAGAGTAAAAGTTACGGCTAGGTTTAGTGTTAGGCGAGGGTTAGGTTTAGGATAGTGTTTAGGGATAGGATTAGGGTTAGTGTTTGGTAGGGGTTAGGTTTAGGATCAGGTCAGGGTCAGGGTACGGCTTGGAAAAGGTTAAGAGTGGGCTAGGCAGTGGGTTAGGGATTAGTTTTAGGGTACGGGTTAGGGTAAACTTTTGGGTATGAGATAGGATTAGTATTAGAGGGTTAGGGTTAGGGTACAGGTTAAGTTTAGGAATACGATTTGAGTACATTAAGTTAAGGTTATGGTTAGAGGTTAGGGTTAGATTTAAGGTAAGGGTCAGGGTTAAGGGTTTAGAATAGGTTTAGGAGTTAGGGTGAGGGTTGGCAGGAAGGTTCAGTGAAGGTGTTTCGGTCTTCGGGTTTGTGTTTGGTTTTTGATTAGTGATGGTTCTTGTTTAAGGGTTAGGTTAACATTAGGCTTAAGTGTAGGGTAAGGGTTATGTCTGTGTATGGTTAGAGTTTGGGTCTTGGCATGTGCCTGCACTGGGACTCCTAGCATCTTGGGAAGTTTAGTTTTATGCACTCTATTTAGGTTTTGGTCTCAAAGATAGCCTGACTCCACCAAGTCAGTGACCTCCCCAGATAATCAAAATCCAGGCTTCTGCTGGGGTGAGAATAGGCATGGTAGGCTTCTCCTGAGCTCAGCTAAGGTTGGGTTTGTGGCTCTAAAGACTGTTGTTTGGATTTTCAGTTGCCTTTCTGATTTTATCTGTTGTGCGCACATGTATCCTCTATAGTACCAATTATTATTTTAAAGTTTTACTTGAATTCCTCTTTGTAAACACAGTATGATATAGTTTCAGGTTTACAACAAGTGATTCAACCCTTGAATACAACGCCTAGTACTGGTCAGAGGTGACCTCCACTATGCCCATCCCCTGATTCCCCATCCGCCCCACCTTCCTCTGGTATTTATTAGATTATTTTGTGTGGTTAACAGTGTGTATCTTGGTTTGTATCTCTCATCCCCCCATTTGCCCCTTTGCCAGTTTGGTTTCTTAAAATTCACATGTGAATGCAATTGTATGGTATTTGGTACCTGTCTTACTCTGACTGACTGAGTTCATTTAGCGTAAGTCCCTTCCACTTCTCCCACGTCATTGTAAATGGCTTCATTTCATCCCTTCTGATGACCCAGTGATGTTGCAGTGTGTATATTTACAACATCTTCTCTGCTCATTCATCGTCGATGGACATCTGGGCTGTATACACAGTTTCACTGTTGTTGATAATGCTGCTTCCAACACTGGGCTGCGTGTTCCCCTTCGAATCTAATAAACTACTTTTGTATCCTCGGGGTAAATACCTAGCTGTGCAATTTTGGAATCGTAGGGTAGCTCTATTTTTAACTTCTTTTTAAAAATTTTTTTATGATAGTCACAGAGAGAGAGGCGGAGACACAGGCAGAGAAAAAAGCAGGCCACATGCACTAGTAGCCCGACGTGGGATTCGATCCCTGGTCTCCAGGATCACGCCCTGGGCCAAAGGCAGTTGCCAAACCGCTGTGACAACCAGGGATCCCCTATCTTTAACTTCTCAAGGACCCTCCAGACTGTTTTCCACAGTGGCTGCACCTTTATTTACGTATTCATGAGAGACACAGAGAGGCAGAGTTATAGGCAGAGGGAAAATGAGGCTCCATGCGGGGAGCCTGATGTGGGACGTGATCCCCCAGGAGCCTGGGAACATGACTTTAGCTAAAGCAGATGCTCAACCACTGAGGCACCCAGGTGCCTTACTGATTCTGTTTCTTTGCTAATTATGGGTCTGTTCATATTTTCTATTTCTTCCTTTTTCAGTTTTGCTCGTTTGCACATTTCTAGGGATTTGTCCATTTCTTCCAGGTCTCCCAGTTTGTTAGCATATAATCTTTCATAGTATTCCCTTATAATTGTTTTATTTTTCTGGTGTTGATTTGGATCTCTCTTCTCTCATTCGTGATTTTATTTATTTAGGTTTTCTCTGTTCTCATTGATAAGGTTGGCTAGGGCTTGATACATTTTATTAATTATTTTGAAGAACCAGCTCTTAGGGATCCCTGGGTGGCGCAGTGGTTTGTCGCCTGCCTTTGGCCCAGGGAGCGATCCTAGAGACCCGGGATCGAATCCCACGTTGGGCTCCCGGTGCATGGAGCCTGCTTCTCCCTCGGCCTGTGTCTCTGCCTTTCTCTCTCTCTCTCTGAGTGACTATCAAAAAAAAAAAAAAAGAATCGGCTCTTAGTTTCGTTATTCCATTCTACTGTTTTGTTTTTTCTGTATTGTTTATTTCTGCTCTCATCTTTATTTTTTCCCTACTTCTGTAGGCTTTAGGCTTTGTTTGCTATTGCTTTACCAGCTCCTTTAAGTGTAGGATTAGGTTGTGTATTGGAGACTTCTTATTTCTTGAAGTAGGCCTGTATTGCTATGTACTTCCCTCTTAGGACTGCCTTTGCTACATCCCAGACGTTTGGAGAAACATGTTTTCATTTTCATTTGTTTTATATTTCCTCCTTAATTTCCTGGTTGCTCCATTCATTCTCTAGTAGGATTTTCATAATCTCCACGTATTTTTGGTCTGTCCAAATTTTTTCTTACTGTCAACTTCGAGTTTCTTAGCGTCGTGGTCTGAAAATGTACAGGGTGTGATATCAACCTTCTTGTACCTGTTGTACCTGTTGATGGCTAATTTGTGGGCCATGATATGATCTGTTCTGGAGAACGTCCCATGTGCACTTGAAAGGAATGTGTGTTCTGCTTTAGGATGAAATGTTTAGACTATATCTGTTGAGTGCGTGTGGTCCAGTGTGTCAAGGCAATTGTTCCCCTGTTGATTTTCTGCATAGACGATCAGTCCATTGCCATCATTGGGTTGTAAAATCCCCTGTCATTGTATTATTATCAGTCAGTTCCTGTACATTTGTCATTAATTGGTTTCTATATTTAGATACTCCTATATTTGCAGCATAAATATTTAGGTGTTTGAACTTTTTTTAAAAAATAAATTTATTTTTTATTGGTGTTCAATTTACCAACAAGCAGAGTAACACCCAGGCTCATCCCGGCAAGTGCCCCCCTCAGTGCCCGTCACCCATTCACCCGCACTCCCTGCCCTCCTCCCCTTCCAGCATCCCTTGTTCCTTTCTCAGAGTCAGGAGTCTTTATGTTCTGTCTCCCTTTCTGATATTTCCCACACATTTCTTCTACATTCCCTTATATTCCCTTTCACTATTATTTATATTAACCAATTGAATGAGAACATATATTTGTCCTTCTCCGGTTGACTTACTTCACTCAGCGTAAAACCCTCCAGTTTCATCCAGGTTGAAGCAAAAGGTGGGTATTTGTCGTTTCTAATGGCTCAGTAATATTCCATTGTATACATAAACCACATGTTCCTTATCCATTCATCTTTCAAAGGACTCCAAGCCTCCTTCCACATTTTGGCTATTGTGGACGTTGCTGCTATGAACATCGGGGTGCAGGTGTCCCCGCGTTTCATTGCATCTGAATCTTTGAGGTAAATCCCCAACAGTGCAATTGCTGGGTCCTAGGGCAGGTCTATTTTTAACTCTTTGAGGAACCTCCAGACAGTTTTCCAGAGTGGTTGCACCAGTTCACATTACCACCAAAAGTGTAAGAGTCTTCCCTCTTCTCTGCATCCTCTCCAACATTTATTTTTTTCTTGCCTTGTTAATTATCCCCTTTCAGTGGTATGAGGTGGTTCTCATTGTGGTTTTGATTTGTATTTCCATGATAGCAAGTGATGCAGAGCATTTTTTTTATGTTCATGTTGGCCATGGCAATGTCTTCCTCTGTGAGATTTCTCTTCATGTTTTTTGCCCATTTCATGATTGGATTCTTTGTCTCTTTGTTGTTGATTTTAAAAAGTTCTTTATCGATCTTTGAAACTAACCCTTTATCTGATACGTCATTTGCAAATATCTTCTCCCATTCTGTAGGTTGTCTTTTAGTTTTGTTGACTTTATCCTTTGCTGTGCAAAAGCTTCTTATCTTGATGAAATCACAAGAGTTCATTTTTGCTTTTGTTTATTTTGCCTTTTTGGATGTATCTCCAAGAGGTTACTGAGGCCAAGTTCAAAAAAATATATAGCCTGTGTTCTGCTCTCGGATTTTGATGGACTCTTGTCTCACATTTAGATCTTTCATTCATTTTGAGATTATTTTTGTGTATGGTGAAAGAGAGTGGTGTAGTTTCATTCTTTCTTCTGCATGTGTATGTCCATTTTCCCAGCACCATTTATTGAAGAGACTGTCTTTCTTCCAATCGATAGTCTTTCCAACTTTATCGAATATTAGTTGACCATAAAGTTCAGGGTCCACTTCTGGGTTCTCTCTTCTGTTCCATTGATCCATTTGTCTGTTTTTGTGTCAGTACCACACTGTCTTGAACCACAGCTTTGTAGTACACCCTGAAATCTGGCATTGTGATGCCCCTAGATATGGTTGTCTTTTTTAAAATTCGCCTGGCTATTCAGGGTCTTTTCTGATTCCACACAAGTCTTTTTTATTATGATAGTCACAAACAGAGAGAGAGAGAGAGAGAGAGAGAGAGGCAGAGACACAGTCAGAGGGAGAAGCAGGCTCCATGCACCAGGAGCCCGACATGGGATTCAATCCTGGGTTTACATGATAGTGCCCTGGGTCAAAGGCAGGCGCCAAACCGCTGCATGACCCAGGGATCCAGATTCCACACAAATCTTAAAATAATTAGTTCTAAGTCTCTGAAGAAAGTCCATGGTATTTTGATAGGGTTTGCATTAAAGGTGAACATTGCCTTGGTAAAATTGATATTTTCACAGTGTTAATTCTGCCAATCCATGAGCATGGAATATTTTTCCATCTCTTTGTGTCTTCCTCAATTTCTTTCAGAAGTTTTCTATAGTTTTTAGGGTATAGATCCTTTACCTCCTTGGTTAGCTTTATTCCTAGGTATCTTATGCTTTTGGGTGCAATTGTAAATGACACTGACTCCCTAATTTCTCTTTCTTCAGTCTCATTGCTAGTGTATAGAAATGCCATTGATTTCCGAGCATTGATTTTGTATCCTGCAACGCTACTAAATTGCTGTATGAGTTCTAGCTATCCTGGGTTGGAGGCTTTTGGTTTTTCTAGGTAGAGTATCATGTCATCGGCGAAGAGGGAGAGTTTGACTTCTTTGTCAATTTGAATGACTTTATTTCTTTTTGTTGTCTGATTGCTGAGACAGGACTTCCAGTACTATGTTGAATAGCAGTGGTCAGAGTGGACATCCCTGTCTTGTTCCCGATCTTAGGGGAAAGGCTCCCAGTGCTTACCCATTGAGAATGATATTTGCTGTGGGCTTTTCCTAGATGGCTTTTAAGATGTCGAGGAATGTTCCCTCTATCTCTACGCTCTGAAGTGTTTTGACCAGGAATGGATGCTCTATTTTGTCAAATGCTTTCTCTGCATCTCATGACAGGTTCATATGGTTCTTGGTTTGTCTCTTGCTGATATGATGAATCACATTGATTGTTTTATGAGTGTTGAACCAGCCTTGTGTCCCAGGGATAAGTCCTACTTGTTCATGGTGAATAATTTTCTTAATGTACTGTGGGATCCTATTGGCTAGTATCTCGTTGAGAATTTTTGCATCCATGTTCATCAGGGCTATTGGTCTGTAATTCTCCTTTTTGGTGGGGTCTTTGTCTGGTTTTGGAATTAAGGTGATGCTGGCATCATAGAACGAATTTGGAAGTACTCCATCTCTTTCTATCTTTCCAAAGAGCTTTAGTAGGATAGGTATGTTTTCTTCTGTAAACGTTTTGATAGAATTCCCATGGGAAGCCATCTGGCCCCGGACTTTTGTGTCTTGGGAGGTTTTGGATGACTGCTTCAATTTCCTCCCTGCTTATTGGCCTGTTTATGTTTTCTATTTCTTCCTGTTCCAGTTTTGGTAGTTTCTGGCTTTCCAGGAATGCGTCCATTTCTTCTACATTGCATAATTTATTGGTGTATGACTGTTCATAATATGTTGTTAAAATCGTTTGTATTTCCTTGGTGTTGGTAATGATCTCTCCTTTCTCATTCATGATTTTATTAATTTGAGTCTTCTCTCTCTTCTTTTTAATAAGGATGGCTAATGGTTTATCTATCTTATCAATTCATTCAAAGAACCATTTCCTCATTCTGTTGATCTGTTCCACAGTTCTTCTGGTCTCGATTTCCTTGAGTTCTGCTCAAATGTTAATTAACTCTATTCTTCTGTTGGGTGTAGGATCTATCAGCTTTTTTTTCTCTATCCCCTTTATGTGTAAGGTTAGCTTTTGTATTTGAGTAGTTTCCCGTTTCTGAATGGATTCTTGTATTGTGATATATTTCCCCCTTAGGACTGCTTTTGCTGCATCCCAAAGAATTTGAACGGTTGTATGTTCATTCTCATTAGTTTCCATGTATCTTTTTAATTCTTCCTTAATTTCCTGGTTGACCATTTCATCTTTTAGCAGGATGATCCTTCACCTCCACGTTTTTGAGGTCCTTCCAAACTTCTTGTTGTGATTTAGTTCTAATTTCAAGGCATTATGGTCTGAGAATATGCAGGGGAAGATCCCCATCCCTTGGTATCGGTTCAGACCCTATTTGTGACCCAGTATGTGGTCTATTCTGAAGAAAGTTCCATGTGCACTTGAGAAGAATATGTATTCAGTTGAGTTTGGATGTAAAGTTTTGTAGATTTCTGTGAAATCCATCTGGTCCAGTGTATCATTTAAAGCTCTTGTTTCTTTGGAGATGTTGTGCTTAGAGACCTATCAAGGGTAGAAAGAGCTAGATTGAAGTCACTAAGTATAAGTGTATTATTATCTAAGTATTTCTTCACTTTGCTTATTAATTGGTTTAAATATTTGGGAGCTCCCACATTCGGGGCCTATATTGAGGATTGTTAAGTCCTCTTGTGGGATAGATCCCTTAAGTATGATTTAGTGTCCCTCTTCATCTCTCACTACACTCTTCTGGGTAAATTTTAGTTTATCTGATATAAGGATGGCTACCCCTGCTTTCATTTGAGGACCTTTTGAATGGTAAATTGTTCTCCAACATTTCATTTTCATGTTGTAGGTGTCCTTCTGTCTAATATGAGTCTCTTGTAGACAGCTATAGATGGGTCCTGCTTTTTTATCCAGTCTGAAACCCTGCGAATTTTGATGGGGTCATTAAGCCTGTTCACGTTCAGAATTACTATCAACAGATATGAGTTCAGTGTCTTCATGATATCTATTCAGTCCTTGTTTTTGTGGAATGCTCCACTGAACTTCTTCTGAAAGGGGAATTTTAAGAGTCCCCCTTAAAATTTCTTGCAGAGCTGCTTTAGAGGTCACATATTCTTTCAGTTCCTGCCTGTCTTGGAAGCTCTTTATCTCTCCTTCCGTTTTGAATGAGAGCTTTGCTGGATAAAGTATTCTTGGTTACATGTTCTTCTCATGGAGGACCCTGAATATATCCTGCCAGCCCTTTCTGGGCGGCCAGGGCGCTATGGAGACGTCTGCTGTTACCCTAATGCTCCTCCACATAAAGGTCAAGATTTTCTTGTCTCTTGCTGCTTTAAGGATCTTCTCTTTATCTTTGGAATTTGCAAGCTTCACGATTAAATGTCGAGGTATTGGACGGTTTTTATTGAAGTATTTTTATCTGATTTTTGCTATTATCCGTTCCTGCTTTTCAGGTTGAGGAGGCATTGTATGTGTTCATAAGTTTTTTTCTTTCCATCTGATCTAAAATTCTTACTTTGTTTCCATCAAAGGAACTCTTTAAGAATAAGGCAAAAGTTAATTCAACTATTCTAAAAATGTCTTCACATTTGGAGCCTCATTCATTTAAGTCAATTTTCAAAATAAATCTTATTTATTAGGAAAAAACAAAGATTTATAGGGAAATTGAGAAGATAGTACAGAGCATTCGCATGAACTTGCACTCAATTTCTCCAATTATTGATATCTTATATTAGTATGGTACAAATATTAGCTAACGAATCAATATTAAAAAATTTGCTTTAAACAAAGACCAAAAACAAAAAACAAAAAACAAAAACAAAAACGAAAACAAATACCATACTTTATACAGATTTCCTTAGTTTTTGCTAAGTTTCCATCCCTCATATCACATTCCATTTGTCCTCATGTTTCCTTAGGCTCCTCTGGATTGTGACAGTCTTTCAGCCTTTCCTTTTTGTTGTTGAACTGGAACACTTTGAGAAGTAGAGTATTTTGTAAAATTTCCCTCAGCTGGGACATGTCTGTTGTTTATCTCAAGACTGAACTGTTGTTGTGGATTATATACAGAGATATACTGCCATTTTCATTATATCATATAAAGGATAGATACTATCAACATGATTTATCAGACTTGGTATCAATCTGATCATCTTGCTGCGGTAGTGTTTTTCAGCTTTCTCCATAGTAAACTGAGTATTATTATTATTAATTATTATTATTTTTATTATATTATCAATATTTTAAGTTTTTCATATTATATTTTGTAGTAGGAAGTTACTATGTGTATTCCACACTTAAGAGTGGGAAGCTATGCTCATGAAATTGAGGCTGGAATGTCTTCACAAGTTGTTTGAAATTCTTCTAAATGGGCGATTTCTCTTCCTTGTGGGTTTGTTTGTTTCTTTTTCAAAGATGTTTTCTATTTATTTGAGAGAGAGAGGAGAGATAAAGCATGAACGAGAGGGGCAGAGGGAGAGGGAGAAGCAGGCTCCCTACTGAACAGGGAGCCTTCCTTGGGATATGGATCATGATCTGAGCCTAAGGGAAAAGCTTAACTGACAGAGCCACACAGGTGCCATTCTTTCTTTCTTTCTTTTCTTTCTTTCTTTCTTTCTTTCTTTCTTTCTTTCTTTCTTTCTTTCTTTCTTCTTTTTCTTCTTTCTTTCTTTCTTTTATTTTAATAATTTTATTTTCATTGGTTTTCAATTTGTCAGCATACAGGAAAACACCCAGTGTTCATCCATCAAGTGCCCCCCTCAATGCCCATCACCCATTCACCCCCACCGCCCGCCCTCCTCCCCTTCCATCACCCTAGTTCATTTCCCTGAGTTAGGAGTCTTTATGTTCTGTCTCCCTTTCTGATATTTCCCACTCATTTCTTCTCCGTTCCCTTATATTCCCTTTCACTATTATCTATATT
This sequence comes from Canis lupus baileyi, assembly GCF_048164855.1. Taxonomy (NCBI): domain Eukaryota; kingdom Metazoa; phylum Chordata; class Mammalia; order Carnivora; family Canidae; genus Canis; species Canis lupus. The sequence goes on along the minus strand of NC_132869.1, from coordinate 1,448,774 downwards.
CCCCAAATGAATGAGAACATACAATGTTTGTCCTCCGATTGACTTACTTCACTCAGCATAATACCTTCCAGTTCCATCCACCTTGAAGTACATGGTGGGAATTTGTCGTTTCTAATGTCTAAGCAAGTCCCACCTTTTCTCTCTCTTCATCTTCTGAGTCTCCTATGATATGAATGTTATTGTTTTAATAAGTGGCTGACTTCCCTACGTCTGTCTCTGTGATCCATAACCTTTCTTGTTTTTAACGTTTCCACTTGGGACTGCATCTCAGTTATAGCATTTTTAACATTGGCCTGACTAGATTTTCATTCTTTTATTTCTACAGTAAACGTTTCTCTAGATTTCTTCTGTGCTCTTTTTCCAGCCCAGATCCTATCTTTATAATCAATGTTTTAAACTGTAGTTAGACATCATATATGTGAATTGATGATCTTCCTGGCTGTGATTAGAACCTCATGTTATTTCATCTCCATGAGATGGAGGTGAATTTCTCCATCTCATTATTTTTTCCAGAAAAGAAAGAAGGAAGAAAAAGAAATTCAAGAAAAACAATGACAATTGCCCCCCCCCAAAAAAAAACAACAGATTATTTTGGCGGGCTTGTTAAAAGATTCTAACTCCCAAAATAGAAACAATTAAAGTGATTCTGGTGGCGCAGCGGTTTAGCGCCTGCCTTTGGCCCAGGGCACGATCCTGTAGACTCTGGATCAAATCCCATATCGGGCTCCCAGTGCCTTGAGCCTGCTTCTCCCTCTTCCTGTGTCTCTACCTCTCTCTCTCTCTCTCTCTCTCTCTCTCTCTTTCTCTCTGTTTGTGATTATCATAAATAAATTGAAAAAATTAAAAAAAAGAAACACAATTAAAATACTATGAATGTAAAAATAAGAAATTTATAAGGTACATACATAAAAATTAAAGTAAGGCAATTAATATAAAAGAATCAAAGAAAATAAATGAAAATAAAGCACAAAATACAAAGGAAGCTAGACCATACCTTCCCGGCAGAGCTGAAGCTCTGCAGCCTCTGTGGTCTGACAACTTGGTGGAAGCGAGTGGTCTGTGTGGGGTCTGGGGATGGGATGAGGTGCAGATTGTCAGGTGCACATCTGCCTGGGATATGCACCTGCGGGGATCAGAGACGCGGTGGGCGTCAGCATCTCTGGGCTCCAGTGCGTGGTGCTGTGCTGCTCCCTGAGACTCGGCGCTGATGGGGGGATTTGGGTGGGGACACTGGGTCCTCTGGCTCTGGGGCTGAGGATTCCGCCCCCCAGTCTGCAGGCTGCAGGAACCAAAGGAGCCACCAAGCCCCCGGGTCTCTGCTGCTTCTCTCAGAACCCTGAGAAACCACCAAGAAGACGATTCCGATGCAAACACACGAGGGATTATTTACAAGCTCGATCTTGTATCCAAGTTTACCCGACACAGCAGAGCAGGGTCTTGGACCCTGAGGTGGGTTTTAGCTTAGCTTTAAGGGCTGGTCTCAGGGACCTCCAGAAGGGCAGAAGCAATTCCTCAAGTTCTGTTTACATTTTGATATGGGGCCTTCAAGGGAATTGAGCCCTGTTCTCATTCTAATATGGGCTCCTGACCTTGGCCTGGATTCAGTTTTGATTCAATTGTGGGGCTTTCTAGGACATTAAGCTGTAAACAGCAAAGGTTCCACACCTGGAAGGGGGACGTCACACTGTCCCTACATGCTGAAGAAGAGGTACTAGAAACGAGAAACCCGAGAGCCTCCACCAAATCCTGTTAGAATTAAGGAGTGAGTTCAAAAGTCACAGGACACAAATGGACCCTACAGAGCAGAATAGCCTTGCTGTGTCCTGACAATGAGCACTCAGGAAGGAAATGAAGGATGTGACGCCCTTCTCAGGAGCATCAAGGAAAATAAATAATGAGACTGAACCAAAGGCGCACAAACTTGTGCACTGAGCCAAACCAGGCTCTGGGAGGCCGTCCTGGGCTTGTGGGGTGGGAGCCTCATCTTGTGAAAATGTCCGCAGTTCCTGTGGGAGCCTCATCTTGTTAAAATATCAGCAGTTCCTGAAGCCACCCTCAGTTGCAATGTCATTCCTATCAAAATCATTGTGGCAGATGTTAGAAATAGGAAAAAAAAAACCCATAACATCCAACCCCCACAACAAATGACCCCAGACAGCAAATCAGTATTGGAGAAGCATGACAGAGTGGGATGCAGCACTTTCCTATTTCAAAAGATGTCACAGAGATAAAGCAGTGTGGTTCTCAGGCTCCTGGCTGGCTCCGTCGGTTAAGCATCCGACTCCTGACCTCACCTCCGGTCCTGATCTCAGGGGTTGTGAGTTCTAGCCCTATGCTGGGCCAAGGATGAGGCGTGGAGCCTACGTAGACAAACCAGACCCACGGGGGGTGGTCCCGGCATAAGCTGAATGAGCAAAATAGTCCAGAAGGAAATGTGCTCTGAAAAACCTGATTTTTTTAACTTAATTTAAACCCAATTAATTAACGTATAGTGTATTATACTTTCAGAGGAAGAATTCAGGGATTCATCAGTTGGAGATAACAGCAGTGCTTGAGACATCACGTGCCCTCCTTCATGCCTGTCCCCTGTTATCTGCCCCCTCCAGCTACCCTCAGTTTGTTTCCTATCATTAAAGGTCTGTATTTCCTGCATCTGTTTTCATCTTATTTGTTTTTCCTTCCCTTCACAGTTGTTCATCTGCTTTGCTTCTTTAATTCCACCTATGAATGAAACCACACAGTCATTCTCTTTCCCGAGTGTTACTTCACTTAACATGATCCCTTTAGTTCTATCCACATTATTGCAAATGGAAAGATTTCCTTCTCTTTGATAGCTGAGTACCATTCCTCTCTCTATGACCATCATCTATCTCTCATCCTCTTTATCCATCATCTGGCAGAGGGTACCGAGGCTCCTCCCACAGTGTGGTTACTGGGGACCCAGCTGCTGTGGACATTGGGGTGCAGGTGTCCCAAGTCTCACTGCATCTGTATCTTCGGCATGAGCTCCAGGCCGTTCACCTGCTGGTCGCAGGGCGGCTCTATTTGTAACTTCCTGAGGGGCTCCACACTGTTTCCAGGGTGGCTGCACCAACCCACGGTCCTGCCCACAGTGGAAGACGGTTGAGTGAGTTTTGCAGGACATGGTAAAAGTCTGGTCCACATTTCATTTCACGTCCTGTGGGCTCCAATTCCTTGTCCTTAAGTATTTCTGGGAAGCCGGGTGTTGGGCTCCTTTCAGTGAGATGTTTCCGAAGCTAACAGGTCCCAGCTGGAGCCTGAATGGAGGGAGGTGCGGCCCATAGAGCAACTGCTGCCTCCTGCACAATCTCCTGTAGCACCAGAGCATCCCGCAGGGGACGCCTGAGCCCAGACCCCTCCCATGTGGCAGGCATGTGCAGTAGGCCTCCTCTGCCTGCACTAACAGGAGCCAGCCTGTGCTGGGGAGGCCTGCAGAAGACATGGGGACACATCTATGCTGATGAGCTGCAGCCTCCTCAGGACCCGCGGGGAGTCTTCAGGGGGAAATTGGGCCACATTCACGCTGACAGGAACCGCGGTCTCCTCAGGAACCGCGTTGAGGCTTTAGGAAGATGTGGGCCCGCCTCCACCCTGACAGGAGCCCCTGGGCCACCTCAGGACCCGCGAGGAGGCTTCAGGAAGATGTGGGTCCACATTCACGGTGACAGGAGCCCTGAGCACATCAGGACTGGCGGGGAGGTTTCAGGAAATTGTGGGCCCACATCCACGCTGACAGGCACCCCTGAGCAGCCTCAGGAACTGTGGGGAGGCTTCAGGAAGATGTGGCGACGCGTTCACTCTGGCAGGAGCTCCCGGGCCCCTCAGGACATAAGTTGAGGCTTCTGGAAGCGGGGGGCCGCATTCATGGTTACAGGAGCTCTGGCCTCCTCGAACCCTTGGCTACGCTTCAGGAGGACTTTGGGCCACATGGACAAACAGGATGCTGACTTCCTCAGGACCCCTGATGTAGACTTGGGGAAATATGTGGATGCGTCCATGTGGACAGAAGACCCCAGCTTTGTCAGGGCCTGTGGTGAGGCCTAAGAAAACTGGGTGCCGCATCCACAGTGACAGGAGTCTCCAGCCTCCTCAGGACACACTGTGAAGCTTTGGGAAGATTTGAGGCCACGTCCATGTTGACAGGAGCCCCCAGCCTCCTCAGGTCTTATGGTGAGGCTTGAGGAAAATGTGGGACCACATCAATGCTGACAGGAACCCTGTCTTCCTCAGGACCTGCACTTTGGCTTTGGGACATAAGGGGCTGCGTGTATGCTGACAGGAGCCCACAGCCTCCTTAGGACCTGCGGTGAGTTTTTTGGGGACGTGGGGCCATGTCCAGGCTGACAGGAGCCCCCGGCCTCCTGAGGACCCGCTGTGAGGCTTCCAGAGGATGTGAGGCATAGTCCACAGTGACAGGAGACCCAGTATCCTCAGGACCCGCTGACTATGACTCAGGAACACGTGGGGCCACATCCACACTCACAGGAGCCCGGCTTCCTCAGGACCCCTTGGAGGAATCTGGAGGAGCCATTGGGGGCCACGTCCATATCAGAAGGGACTCCTCAGAACCACAGTGTAAGTGAAAGGGTAGAATGAATGGTAGGGTTAGGGGAGGGGAGGAAGTTGGTGGTTAGCCTTAGGTTAGATGTTAGGGGTTAGTGATTATGCTTATGGTTACGAATTAGAGGTTAGGTGAGGCATAAGGGTATTGGTCAGAGTTAAGAGTTAGGATGGTGGTTAGGGTAAGGGACAGGATTTAGTGTTAGGGTTAGGGTTTAGGCTCTAGGGATGAGTGCAGGAAGTTAGGAGTTGGGGATAGGGTTATGGTTAGAGTTAGGTTTGGGCTTAGGTTTGCAGTTAGGGTTAGGGGATAGGGTGTGAGTTATTGTTAGGGGTTAGAGTTAGGGGTTAGAGTTAAGGGTTAGAGTTAAAGTTAGGGCTAGGTTTAGGGTTAGGGCGAGGGTTAGGATTAGGATAGGGGTTAGGGCTAGGGTTAGTGTTAGTGTTTGGTTAGGGTTTAGGTTTAGGGTCAGGTCAGGGTCAGGGTACGGTTTTGGAAAAGGGCAAGATATAGGGTTAGGGAGTGGGTTAGGGGTTGGCTTTAGGGTATGGGTTAGGGTACAGTTTGCGGTATGAGATAGGATTAGTATTAGAGGGTTAGGGTTAGGGTACAGGTTAAAGTTAGGAATAGGATCTGAATACCTTATTTTAAGGATAGGGTTAGAGGTTAGGGTTCGTGTTAGATTTAATGTAGGGGTCAGGGTTAAGGAAACCTAAGTTTAGGTGCACCTGCATTTAGGAGTTAGGGTGAGGGTTGGCAGAAAGGTTCAGTGAATGTGTTTTGGTCTTGGGGTTTGGGTTTGGTTTTCGATTAGTGATGGGTCTTGTTTAAGGGTTAGGTTAACATTACGATTAAGTAATGTTAGGGTTAGGGTTATGTCTGTGTATGGTTAGAGTTTGGGACTTGGCATGTGCCTGCACTGGGACTCCTAGCATCTTGGGCCGTTTAGTTTTATGCACTCTATTTAGGTTTTGGGTTCAAAGATAGCCTGACTCCACCAAGTCAGTGGCCACCCCAGAGAATCAAAATCCAGGCTTCTGATGGTGTCAGAATAGACATGGCAGGCTTCTCCCGAGCTGAGCTAGGAGGGGATTTGTGGCTCTAACGACTCTTTATTTGGATTTTCAGTTGCCTTTCTGATTTTATCTCTAGTGCGTACATGTTTCATCAATACTACCAATTATTATTTTAAAGTTTTACTTGAATTCCTGTTTGTATATACAGTATGATATAGTTTCAGGTTTACCACATAGTGATTCAACTCTTGGTTACAACGCCCGGTGATCCGCTATTTTTAATGTCTCGAGGACCCTCCACAGTGTTTTTCACAGTGGCTGCAACTGTTCGCATGCCCACCAGGAGTGTAAGGGGGCTCCCTCTTCTCTATAACCTCAACAACACCTGTTGTTTCTTCTGTTGTTAATTTTAGCCATTCTGATGGCTGTCAGGTGACATCTTATTGTGGTTTTCATTTGAATTTCCCTGATGATGGGTGCCTCGGAGTGTCTTTCGGTGTCTGGTGGCCATCTGGATGTGTTGTCAGAGACAAAGTCCATTCATGTCTTCTACACATCTGCAGTCGGATAATTTGTGTTTAGGAGGTTGGGATTTATATTTGCTTTGTGTATTTTGCATACTAACTGTTTATTGGATGTGTTATTTACAAATATCTCCTTTCATTTTGTATGTTGCCTTTTTGCGTTGGTTATTTCTTTCATTTTGCAGAAGCTTTTGAATTTGATGAAGTCCCAAGAGTATTTTTTCTTTTGTTTCCCTCAACTCAGAGGCACATCTAGAAAGAAGATCCAATGGCCAACGTCAAAGACGTTGTTGCCTATCTTTTCTTCTTTGTATGGTTTCAGGTCTCACATTTAGGTCTTTCATCCATTTTAAATTTATTTTTTATATATATGGTGTAAGAAAGTGGTCCAGTTTCATTCTTCTGCATGTGGCTGCCTGGTTTTCCCAACACCATTTGTTCTTATCCTGGGGTCAGGGTTAGGGTTTGTTGAAGAGACTGTCTTTGTGCCATTGGATATTCCCTGCTGCTTTGTTGTCGATTAATGGATCATAAAGTTACAGGTTTGTACCTTGTTTCGGCATTCCATTCTATTCTATTGATCTAAGCATCTCCTGTTGGGAGATTCCTGATTGCTGATTCAATTTCGTTGCTGGTTATCTGTGTGTTCTAGTTTCTTATTTCTTCGTTTTTCATTTTTGCTGTGTTATATATTTCCAGGAATTGATCTATTTCTTCCAGGTTCTAGGTTGCTGGCATATAATGTTTCATAATGTTCTCTTATAAACGTTTTTATTTCTCTAGTTTTGGTTGTTATTTCTCTTATCTCATTTGTGATTTTATTTGGGTCCTTTCTCATCTTTTTATCTTTTTGCTTTTTTAAATATTTTATTTATGTATTCATACAAGACACAGAGAGGCAGGGGTATAGGCAGGGGGAAAATGAGGCTCCACGCAGGGAGCCTGATGTGGGACATGATTCCCCAGGACCCCGGGATCATGACCTGAGCCAAAGCAGATGCTCAACCACTGAGGCACCCAGGTGCCTTGCTGATTAAATTCCTTTGCTAGTTATGGGTCTAGTCACATTTTCTATTTCTTCCTCTTTCAGTTTTGCTCGTTTGCACATTTCTAGGGATCTCTCCAATTCTTCCTGGTCTCCCAGGTTGTTAACGTATAATCTTTTATATTTTCCCTTATAATTGTCTTATTTTCTGGTTTTGATTGTGATCTCTCTTCTCTCTTTTGTGATTTTATTTATTTAGTTCTTTTCTGTTTTCTTGTTGATAAGGCTGGCTAGGGCTTGATCCATTTTCTTGTTATTTTGAAGAACCAGTTCTTAGTTTCATTATTCCAACAACTGTTTTGTTGTTTCTGTATTGATTATTTCTGCTCTCATCTTTATTTTTTCCTTCTTAAGGAGGCTTTAGGATTTGTTCCCTATTCCTTTTCCAGCTCCTTTAGGTGTAGTGTTGGGTTGTGTATTGGAGACTTCTTGTTTCTTGAGGTAGGCCTGTATTGCTATCTACTTCCCTCTAAGGACTGTCTCTGCTACATCCTAGAGGTTTGAAGAAACATGTTTTCATTTTCATTTGTTTTAAATTTCCTCTTTAATTTCCTGGTTGCTCCATTCCTTCTCTGGTAGGATGATCATAATCTGAACAAATATTTGGTCTGTCCAAATTTTTTCTTACTGTCGACTTCAAGTTTCATAGCGTCGTCGTCCGAAAATATACATGGTGTGATACCATCCTTCTTGTACCTGTTGTACCTGTTGAGGGCTGATTTGTGGTCCATGATATAATCTATTCTGGAGAATGTCCCATGTCACTTGAAAGGAATGTGTATTCTGCTTTAGGAAGAAATGTTCAGACTATATCTGTTGAGTCACTTTGGTCCAGTGTGTCAAGCCTATTGTTCCCCTGTTGATTTTCTACATAGACGATCGGTCCATTGCCATAAGTGGGTGTTAAAATCCCCAGTCATTGTATTATTATCAGTGTGTTCCTGTAGGTTTGTTGTTCATTGGTTTCTATATTTCAGTACTCCCATGTTGGCAGCATAAATATGCAGTTGTTTGATCTTTTTTTTTTAAATAAATTTATTTTTTATTGGTGTTCAATTGACCAACATACAGAATAACACGCAGTGCTCATCCCGTCAAGTGTCCCCCTCAGTGCCCGTCACCCATTCACCCCCACCCCCCCGCCCTCCTCCCCTTCCAGCACTGCTAGTTTTTTTCCCAGAGTTAGGAGTCTTTATGATCTCTCTCCCTTTCTGATATTTCCCAAACGTTTCTTCTCCATTCCCTTATATTCCCTTTCACTATTATTTATGTTCCCCAAAGGAATGAGAACATACACTGTTTGTCCTTCTCCGATTGACTTACTTCACTCAGCATAATAGCCTCCAGTTCCATCCACGTTGAAACAAATGTTGGGTATTTGTAGTTTCTAATGGTTGAATATTATTCTATTGTATACATAAACCACATCTTCTTTATCCATTCATCTTTCGATGGACACCAAGGCTCCTGACACTGTTTGGCTATTGTGGACATTCTGCTATAAACATCGGGGTGCAGGTGTCCTGGCGTTTCATTGCATCTGAATCTTTGGGGTAAATCCCCAATAGTGCAATTGCTGAGTCATCGGGCAGGTCTATTTTTAACACTTTGTGGAACCTCCACACAGTTTTCCAGAGTGACTGCACCAGTTCACATTCCCAACAGCAGTGTAAGAGGGTTCCCTTTTCTCTGCATCCTCTCCAACATTTGTTGTTTCTTGCCTTTTTAATTTTCCTCATTCTCACTGGTGTGAGGTGGTATCTCATTGTGGTTTTGATTTGTATATCCCTAAGGGCAAGTGATGCAGAGCATGTTTTCATGTGCATGTTGCCATGTCAGTGTCTTCCTCTGTGAGATTTCTCTTCATGTCTTTTGCCCATTGCATGATTGGATTGTTTGTCTCTTTGGTGTTGATTTTAAGAAGTTCTTTATAGATCTTGGAAACTAGCCCTTTATCTGAAAGGTCTTTTGCATATATCTTCTCCCATGCTGTAGGTTGTCTTTTAGTTTTGTTGACTGTATCCTTTGCTGTGCAAAAGCTTCTTATCCTGATGAAGTCACAATAGTTCATTTTTGCTTTTGTTTCTTTTGCCTTCATGGATGTACGTTTCAAGAAGTTGCTGTGTCCAAGTTTAAAACGGGTGTTGCTTGTGTTCTCCTCTAGGATTTTGATGGATTCTTGTCTCACATTTAGATCTTTCATCCATTTTGAGTTTATCTTTGTGTATGGTGAAAGAGAGTGGTCTAGTTTCATTCTTCTGAAGGTGGATGTCCAATTGTCCCAGCACCATCTATTGAATAGACTGTCTTTCTTCCAATGGATAGTCTTTCCTCCTTTATCGAATATTAGTTGACCATAAAGTTCGAGGTCCACTTCTGGGTTCTCTATTCTGTTCCATTGATCTGTGTGTCTGTTTTAGTGCCAGTACCACACTGTCTTGATGACCACAGCTTTGTAGTTCAACCTGAAATCTGGCATTGTGATGTCCCCAGATATGGTTTTCTTTTTTAAAATTCCCCCTTTCGGGGTCTCTTCTGATTCCACACAAATCTTAAAATAATTTGTTCTAACTCTGTGAAGAAAGTGCATGGTATTTTGATAGGGATTGCATTAAACGTGTACATTGCCTGGGTAACATAGACATTTTCACAATATTAATTCTGCCAATCCATGAGCATCGAATATTTTTCCATGTCTTTGTGTCTTCCTCAATTTCTTTCAGAAGTTTTCTATAGTTTATAGGGTATAGATCATTCACCTCCTTGGTTAGGTTTATTCCTAGGTATCTGTTGATTTGGGTGCAACTGTAAATGAAATTGACTCCTTAATTTCTCTTTCCTCAGTCTCATTGTCAGTGTATAGAAATGCCATTGATTTCTGGATATTGAGTTTTTATATTGCAATGCTACCAAATTGCTGCATGAGTTCTAGCAATCTTGGGGTGGAGGCTTTTGGGTGTTCTAGGTAGAGTATCATGTCATCTGAGAAGAGGGAGATTTTGACTTCTTCTTTTCCAATTTGAATGCCTTTAATGTCTTTTTGCTGTCTGACTGCTAAGGCTAGGACTTCCAGACTATGTTGAATAGCAATGGTGAGAGTGGACATCCCTGTCTTGTTCCTGATATTAGGGGAAAGGCTCCCAGTGCTGCCCCACTGAGAATGATATTTGCTGTGGGCTTTTCCTAGATGGCTTTTAAGATGTCGAGGAATGTTCCCTCTATCCCTACGCTCTGAAGAGTTTTGATCAGGAATGGATGCTCTATTTTGTCAAATGCTTTCTCTGCATCTAATGAGAGGATCGTATGGTTCTTGGTTTTTCTCTTGCTGATATGATGAATGACATTGTTTTTTTACACGTGTTGAACCAGCCTTGTGTCCCTGGGATAAATCCTACTTGGTCATGGTGAATAATATTCTTAATGTATTGTTGGATCCTATTGGCTAGTATCTTGTTGAGAATTTTTGCATCCATGTTCATCAGGGATATTGGTCTGTATTCTCCTTTTAGGTGGGGTCTTTGTCTGGTTTTGGAATTAAGGTGATGCTGGCTTCATAGAACGAATTTGGAAGTACTCCATCTCTTTCTATCTTTCCAAACAGCTTTAGTAGGAGAGGTATGGTTTCTTCTTTAAACGTTTGATAGATTTCCCCTGGGAAGCCATCTGGCCCTGGACTTTTGTGACTTGGGAGGTTTTTGATAACTGCTTCAATTTCCTCCCTGGTTATTGACCTGTTTAGGTTTTCTATGTCTTCCTGTTCCAGTTTTGGTAGTTTGTGGCTTCCCAGGAAAGTGTCCATTTCTTCTAGATTGCCTAATTTATTTCCGTATAGCTGTTCATAATATGTTTTTAAAATCGTTTGTATTTCCTTGGTGTTGGTAGTGATCTCTCCTTTCTCATTCATGATTTTATTAATTTGAGTCTTGTCTCTCTTCTTAATAAGACTGGCTAATGATTTATATATGGTATTAATTCTTTCAAAGAACCAACTCCTGGTTTTGTTGATCTGTTCCACATTTCATATGGTCTCAGTTTCCTTGAGGTCTGCTCTAATTTTAATTAAATCTCTTATTCTGTTTGGGTGTAGGATCTAGCTGCTGTTTTTTTCTCTATCCCCTTTATGAGTAAGGTTAGCTTTTGTATTTGAGATCTTTTCCAGTTTTAGAATGGATGCTTCTATTGTGATGTATTTCCCCCTTAGGACTGCTTTTGCTGTATGCCAAAGATTTTGAACATTTGTATCTTCATTCCAATTAGTTTCCATGAATCCTTTTAATTCTTCCTCAATTTCCTGGTTGAACCTTTCATCTTTTAGCAGGATGGTCCTTAACCTCCACGTGTTTGAGGTCCTTCCAAACTTCTTGTTGTGATTTAATTCTAATTTTAAGGCATTATGGTCTGAGAATATGCAGGGGATGATCTGAATCTTTTGGTATCGGTTCAGACGTGATTTGTGACCCAGTATGTGGTCTATTCTGGAGAACGTTCCATGTGCACTTGAGAAGAATGTTTATTCAGTTCAGTTTGGATGTAAAGTTCTGTAGATATCTGTGAAATCTATCTGCTCCAGTGTATCATTTAAAGCTCTCGTTTCTTTGGAGATGTTGTGCTTAGAAGACCTATCGAGGGTAGAAAGACCTAAATTGAAGTCACCAAGTATAAGATAATAATTATCTAAGTATTTCTTCACTTTCGTTATTTATTGGTTTAAATATTTGGCAGCTCCGATATTCGGGGAATATATATTGAGGATTGTTAAGCCCTCTTGTTGGATAGATCCTTTAAGTATGATTTAGTGTCCGTCTTCATCTCTCACTATAGTCTTCGGGGTAAATTTTAGTTTATCTGATATATGGATGGCTACCATTACTTTCTTTCTTTTTTTTTTTTTTCACTGCTTTCTTTTGAGGACCATTTGAATGGTAAATGGTTCTCCAACCCATTATTTTCAGATTGTAGGTGTACTTCTGTCTAATATGAGTCTCTTGTTGAAAGCAAAGAGTTGGGTCCTGATTTTTTATCCAGTCTGAAACCCTGCGCCTTTGAAGGGGTCATTAAGCCCATTCACGTTCAGAGTTACTATCAACAGATATGAGTTTAGTGTCATCATGACATCTATTCCGTCCTTGTTTTGTGGATTGTTCCACTGAACTTCTTCTTAAAGGGGAATTTTAAGAGTCCCCCTTAAAATTTCTTGCAGAGCTGGTTTGGAGGTCACATATTCTTTCAGTTCCTGCCTGTCTTGAAAGCTCTTTATCTCTCCTTCCATTTTGAATGAGAGCCTGGCTGGATAAAGTATTCTTGGTTGCATGTTATTCTCATGGAGGACCCTGAATATATCCAGCCAGCACTTTCTGGTCTGCCAGGTCGCTGTGGAGAGGTCTGCTCCTCCCCATAAAGGTCAGGGATTTCTTGTCTCTTGCTGCTTTAAGGATCTTCTCTTTATCTTTGGAATTTGCAAGCTTCACTATTAAATCGAGGTGTTGGACGGTTTTTATTGATTTAAGGGCGGGGGGGGATCTCTCTATTTCCTGGATCTGATTGCCTGTTTCCCTTCCCAGATTAGGAAAGTTTCAGCAAGGATTTGTTCAAATACATATTCTCTCCCTCTGTCCCTTTCGGCGCCCTCAGGATCCCCAATTACACATAGGTTTTTCTTCCTCAGTCTGTCGTTTATTTCCCTTAATCTGTCTTCCTGGTCTCTTAATTGTCTGTCTCTTTTTTCCTCAGTTTTCCTCATTGCCATCAACTTGTCTTCTATGTCACTCACTCGTTCTTCCACCTCGTTAACCCTCGTCATCAGGAATTCTAGTTTGGATTGCATCTCATTCAATTGATTTTTACTTTCTGTCTGATTGTATCTAAATTCTGCAGTCATGAAGTCTCTTGAGTCCTTTATGCTTTTTTCTAGAGCCACCAGTAGCTGTATAATAGTGCTTCTGAATTGGTTTTCTGACATTGAGTTGTAATCCAGATTTGTAACTCTGTGGGAGAGAGGACTGTTTTTTCTTTTGAGGTGAGGTTTTCCTTCTAGTCATTTTGCTCAGTGCAGAGTGGCCAAAAACAAGTTGTATTGGGAAAAGGAGAAAAAGAGAAGAGAGAAAGAAAAAAAGAGAAGAGAAAAAGAAAAAAGGAAAAAGGAAGAAAAAAGCAAAAAAGAGAATAAAAGGAGAAAGAAAAAGAAAGAAAGGGGGGGAAAGGATGGGGGAAGCAATCAGAAATTTAAAAAAAACATGGGGGAGTATCTTCTGATTCTGTCTACTTTAAGTCCCTGGACTTCCCCTGGAACTTGTCCGTCTAGCTGGTCTTCTGGAGGTAGGAGCCTGTTGTGCTGATTTTCAGGTGCTAGCCCTTGGGGGAGCTCCTCTCCCCCTGCCTGGTGAAGCGCTCAGTGAGGGTTGTATACCCTGTGACGCCCAAGGAGGAACAACCCCAGTGGCAGCAGCCAGGTCGGAACACCTGTATTCAGCCTCCCCAGTAACTCTGGAGCAGTCTGTCTGCAGGGCCTGGAGGCTCTGGGGCAGGTCTGCTGATCTTCTCAGCTCTGAGCAGGAGCGTCCTTGCTGTCCTGGGCCCTCCAGGCCTCTGCCTGTCCCGGGGGAGGCCGAATCCTGGGCTGTGTCCCGGCCCTGTGCTCCCCGACCTACGCTGTTGGATTCTCGCTCCCGGCCGGGTAGGCACCTCTCCACGAGGCTGGCATAGCCCCTCTGAGCTGCTCCTGTAGCCTCGCAGCCCCCTCCACACGAAGCCACTTCCTCTGCCCTAGGCGCCGCCACCTAGCTGTTCCCAGGGACCCACTGCCCCCTCCGCACAGAGCCGCTGCCGCATCCCCTCAGAGCTGCTCCTGGTTCAATGCATGTGCCCTACAGCCCTTTAGGAGCTCGGTGCAATCTCCTGGGAGTGCAGGTGTATGTTTGTGTCCCATGGAGCCCGACGGTATCCCGCCCTCCTGGGGTCTTGCTCTGAATCCCTGCGAGCGTCATTTCCCCCTGGAAGAATGGTGCAGCTCCTGCTTCTCTGGGACAGAGCTCTCCTGCCCGGGGGACACTCGCCCTGGCCCTAGCCTGGCTCTGTGGGGCCCCTCCCCCTTGGATGCCTTTTGTATCTTTATTTCTTTTTCCCCATCTTCCTACCTTGATAGAAGTGTGAACTTTTCTCACTGCAGCATTCTATCTGGTCTCTGTTTAAGTCTCAGGCTGAATTCCTAGATTTTCAGGATGATTTGAAGTTTATCTAGGTAATTTGGTGGGGACAGCTGACTTGGGGACCCTTCTCTTCCGCCATCTTGCCTCTCCTCCTGTATGTTGCTTTTTAGCTTTAGTTGTTTCCTTCACTTTGCAGAAGCTTTTCAATTTGATGAAGTCCCAATAGTATTTTTGCTTTTGTTTCCCTCACCTCAGAGGCATATCCTGAAAGAAGATCCAATGACCAATGTCAAAAACGTTGCTGCCTATCTTTTCTTCTATGTATGGTTTCAGATCTCACATTTAGGTCTTTCATCCATTTTGAATTCATTTTTTATATATATGGTGTAAGAAAGTGGTCTGCATGTGGCTGCCTGGTTTTCCCAACACCATTTGTTCTTATCCGGGGGTCAGGGTTAGTGTTTGTTGAAGAGACTGTCTTTGTGCCATTGGATATTCCTTCCGGCCTTGTTGTCCATTATGGGTCATAGATACATGTTTGTATCTTGTTTTGGCTTTCCATTCTGTTCTATTGATCTAAGCGTCTCCTGTTGGGGAACCCTGATTCCTGATTCAATTTCTTTGCTGGTAACTGTCTGTTCAAATTTCTTATTTCTTCATTTTTCATTTTTGCTCTGTTATATATTTCCAGAAATTGATCTATATCTTCCAGGTTCTAGGTTGCTGGCATGTAGTTTTTCATCATATTCTCATAATTGTTTGTGTTTCTCTAATTTTGTTTTTTCTCTTTTCTCATTTGTGATTTTATTTGGGTCCTTTCTCATCTTTTTAACTTTTTTCGTTTTTAAAGATTTTATTTATGTATTCATGAGAGACACAGAGATGCATAGGTATAGGCACAGGGAAAATTAGGCTCCATGCGGGGAGCCTGATGTGTGACTTGATTCCCCAGGACCCCGGTATCATGACCTGAGCCAAAGCACATGCTCGACCACTGAGGCACCCAGGTGCCTTGCTGATTAAATTCCTTTGTTAGTTATGGGTCTATTCACATTTTCTATTTCTTCCTATTTCAGTTTTGCTTGTTTGCACATTTCTAGGGATTTGTGCATTTCTTCCAGGTCTCCCAGTTTGTTAACATATAATCTTTCATAGTATTCCCTTATGATTGTCTTATTTTTCTGGTGTTGATTGTGATCTCTCTTCTCTCTTTTGTGATTTTATTTATTTAGGTCTTTTCTCATTTCTCGTTCATTTGGCTGGCTAGGGCTTGATCCATTTTATTAATTATTTTGAAGAACCAGCTCTTTGTTTCGTTATTCCATTCTACTGTTTCTGTATTGTTTATTTCTGCTCTCATCTTTATTTTATCCCTTCTTCTGTAGGCTTTAGGCTTTGTTTCCTATTCCTTTTCCAGCTCCTTTAGGTGTAAGGTTAGGTTGTGTATTAGAGACTTCTTGTTTCCTGAGATAGGCCTGTATTACTATGTACTTCCCTCTGGACTGCCTTTGATACATCACAGTGTTTTGGAGAAACATGTTTTCATTTTCATTTGTTTTAAATTTCCTCTTTAATTTCCTGGTTGCTCCATTCCTCCTCTGGTAGGATGTTCATAATCTCCACGTATTTTAGGTCTGTCCAAATTTTTTCTTACTGTCGACTTCGAGTTTCATAGCGTCGTGGTCGAAAATGTACAGGGTGTGATATCAACCTTCTTGTACCTGTTGTACCTATTGAGAGCTGATTTGTGGCCCATGATATGATCTGTTCTGGAGAATGTCCCATGTGCATTTGAAAGGAATGTGTATTTTGCTTTAGGAAGAAATATTCAAAGTATATCTGTGGAGTCCCTGTGGTCCAGTGTGTCAAGGCTATTGTTCCCCTGTTGATTTTCTGCATAGACGATCGGTCCATTGCCATAAGTGGATAGGTGTTAAAATCCCCTGTCATTGTATTATTATCAGTGAGTTCCTGTACGTTTATTGGTAATTGGGTTCCATATATAGGTACTCGCATGTTGGCAGCATAAATATTTAATTGTTTGATCCTGATGGAGAGTCTTTTTAACTATGAAATAATGCCCTTCTTCATCACTTCTTACAGTATTTGTTCTTTCTTTTTGAGATTAAATATTTTATTTATTTATTTATTCATGAGAGATACACAGAGAAGCAGAGGCAGAAACATAGGCAGAGGGAGAGAGGCTCCCCAAAGGGATGCCTTTGTGGGACTCGATCCTGGGATCCCACGAACACACCTTGAGCTGAAGGCAGATGCTCAACCACTGAGCCACCAGGTGTCTCCCAGGGTTTGGTTTCAAATCTAGTTTCTCTAATATAAGTATTGGTCTCCAGCTTTCTTTTCATAACCATTAGCATGATAGATGATTTTCCATCCCCTGCCTTTCAATCTGCTGTTGTCTATAGGTCTAAGGTGAGCATCTATTAGGCAGCATACCGATGGACCTTGTTTTTTTAATAACAATTTTATTTTTGAGAGCATGAGAGAGAGAGACAGAGACAGAGGCAGAAAATTAGGCCAAGAGAGAAGCAGACTCCCCACCAGCAGCCCAATATGGGACTCGATCCCAGAATCTAGAATCACACCCTGAGTCAAAGGCAGAGACTTATGCCCTGAGCCACCCAGGCATCCCGGATCCTGTTTTTTAAGCCACTCTGATACCCTATATCTTTTGATTGGAGCATTTAGTATTAGCATTCAAAGTGTTTATTCAAAGATATGAACTTTGTGCCTTTGTGTTTCTGGTGACGTTCTCTGGTCCTTTCTAGTCTTTGTTGCTTTTGTCTCTTTTTTCCCCCCACTAGAATAGTCCCTCTTAAAATTCCTTAGTGGACTGGTTTAGCAGTCATGAACTCCTTTATACTTTGCCCGTCTGGGAAAATCTTTCCTTCTATCCTGAATGACACCCTTGCTGAAGAAAGAATTCATACAATTGGACTCCAATAAAAAGAAATTTAAAAACATAAAATAAATTTTTGCTATTATGATTGAGGAAAATGGCATTTAGGAGGAAAAGCAGAAGCTGAAAGAGAAGAGGAAAGATTTCACCAACCGTAGCCTTCACAGGGACTTGGTGTCCTTTGCTAGGAGGCCGCCCCCCCTCCGTAGGATGCTTCCTGCCCCTCTGCGTTATTTTTTGGAACACAGGAGGCACATCTCCATGCCTCCAGCACCTCTGCAGTCATGGTTTATAGCGTCTTCCAGGTATCCTATTGGGGACCACAGCGTCGTGTATGTAACCATCCAGCTGCTGTTTGACAACACTGGGGGGATTCTGACTTTTGTTGGTTGTGGGGTGTGTGTGTGTCTATCACATGAAGCTATCATGTTCAGCTATCAGATCCTCTGTCTGGGTAGCCCAAAAATGGAAATGGTTGGTACAACATCATTTCTCATGCTGATGCTGGGTGGCTAGCTGGGCTATCCTGGCTGACCGGCGGCTCGCTCCTGTAGTGAATTTCAGCTGGAGGGTCAGCTGAGATGGTAGATCTGGCTTGGCCACATTCCCATGTCCGGCAGTGGGTCTTGCTGAGCTCCGGCTGCTTCTGTTCTCCCCGATGCCTCTCCAGCAGGGAGTCAGACCTTGGGGCCACACTGGCGGGAGCTCCTGAGGAGCTGGGTGCCCATGGCAGGGAGCGCTGAGGCTGCATCTGTGTGGTCGGGGTGGGGACGGGGCTGGGGTTCCTCAGTCCCCTGTGCTGCCTGGTTTCAGGCCAAGCCCCATGCTCACCCAGCCCCTACTCACTAGGGCAAGGAGGGTGTCCTCCACACGCTGGTATGATAGATCCAGCACCACAAGGTGTGCACGCTGAGTCCACCTGGTGAGCGTTCCCCAGGTGCATGAGCTGCAAGTTGGGACCCAGGAAATTTAACAAAAATCCCCTACCCCTGGACAAGCAGAGCAGGACTGATTCCATTTTGTGCTATACCCGCCACCACCCCTATGACCCCCACATGAGCAGCTTATGGCTTAAGGCGCTGCCCCACCCAAGTCAAGCTGCTGGGCACACCCTAATTGGAAATCGGCTCATAAAAATTAACCTTGCTTTGTGTTCCCCAAAACTGTGGGCCAATTCTGACCAAAGTAATAGGCCAGGTCAAGCGGATCCTATAGGGTAAGGTGTAATTCAATCAGCCACCTGTGTGCGGACCAACATGACTGTGCAAATTTCTGCATATCCCACAGTCCACTGACCCTATAAAGCTGCTATGCCTCTTAGTCTCAGGGTCCAAGTCCCTGCTCCGCTGTGTGAGGTGCACTTGGACCCAAGCTCCAGCTTGTAGAGAAACCCTCGGGAGTTTGCATCGGTGTTGGCTCCTAAGTGGTTTCTCAGATTCGTAGTCTTGGGCACAACACAAGGGCCTACTGTCCTGACATCCCTTCCAGGACCACACTGAGCGCCCCACAGGCCCTCTGTGCCCCAGGCACACTGGCATGGAGATGCGGGAAGGATAGTACATGTCCCGGAACAAGGCCAGCCCCGGCCTCCTGGACAGAGGGAGCACAGACCTTACAGGTCACTTTGCACAGACCCTGGTGACCTGAGGTTCCCTGGCTGTCACTCTGTCCTAGTCCATTCTGGCCCAATGGGGAACAGGATGAGTCCCAGTATAGTCTGTTGGGTCCTGATCCTGGCGTCTGTCGGCACATGGAAGGCATATGGGGACATCAGCAGTATGTGCTTTGTGGTGCCCCTGCAGGGGCTGTTTGGGGCCTGGGTGATGCCCCCTCCTCCTCTCTGTGGGTCTCTCCATGCCCCGTGCAGAGTTCTGGGAGTCACAGAAAAGGCCTGGCTGTGCATTTTCACACCACAACACTTTATTGACTTTCTACAGTAAACGGGCTCAGAGGCGTGGGTGCGTGCCTTCACCTGGGGAGGGAGAACTTTCTGTCCTTTACGGGAGGAAAAGAATCACATGGGTTGGGGGTCAAGTGCTGGAGTCCCCCACCTGGAGCATGTGTGGACTCCGGGTGGGGGCGTGTGTCCTGAAGTTTCAGCCTGAGAGACGGTTCTGAGGACAGCAGAGCTGAACTGGACCTGCAGCTCATGGGCTCCTGCGCTGGGTTCCTGCAGGGCAGCTGGACCATGGCCTCAGGCCCCCTGGGGCCCCAGTATCTGGAGGAACCTGCCTCTTGGTGTGGGTGCGGGTGGGGCCCACTGGCCTACCCCTGCTCTCCCCACCCTGGGGTGTACCGGGATCCTCAGGGCTGCCCTGGGTCTGCGACCTGGATCTGTGGGTCACGCCCAGGGCCCAGGAGGCCACATCCAACTGTGAGAGGGATCGCTCAGCGTGGGTCCAGAATCAGGGCTGCACAGGGCCATGGGGGGCTGGAATCCATTCGTCCTTGTGTTGCCATGGGGGGGCCCAAATCAACTCAGCCCTCACAGATCCTGGTTCCAGGGCAGCCCAGGTCCCACTGGGTTAGGGGCTGTTGTCCTGTGAAGGTTGTGTCACCCTCCAGGAGGGATAGTGGGCGGAGACTGGGCACAGTGGTTCTTTGCACCACTCACCTAAACCCACTCTGTTGGAGACTCCGTGCTTTCCCTCCTCACTGCAACCCCTGTGTGCTCTATTGAACACCCGGTCTTCTGATGGGAACAGGGTATTCAGAGAACCCCAGGGAGGCTGAGCATGTCCCACAGGGGGCACCTGCACCGGGTTTGCTGGGGGCCGATGGTGTGGGGCAGATGGTGTGGGACTAGGGGTATGATGGTGGTGGAGTGTGGGGGATGGTGTAGGGGGGATGGTGTTGTGGTGTAGTGCGGGTTAGGATTGTGTGGGGCTGTGTGGCTGTGAGGGGGATGGTGTTTTGTGGAATGCAATTGGGGATTATGATGTAGGGGAATGATGTGGGGGTAGGGAATGAGCACGATGGCGTGGGGGGCCTGCGGACACAGGGCATCCCCTTCCTCTAAGATGCACAAGGAGACGTCTACCGTTAATGGCGACCCCAGTCTGGGGTTTGCTGTGACACCTGCCCCTGTGGCACCGTTTGGTCAGTGCAGGGCCCTGTCTGGACCGGGGTCATTATCTGGGGGTCATCATACTATGTATGTTTTCAAATTGCAAATTGTCTCAAATGAAATCCATAGAATTTAGAAATATATAAAGCACTGAGAGGGGGTGTCACTCTGTCCCGTCCGTCCCTCATGGGATTGATGTTTGTCCTGCTCCAGCCGCAGCCATGCCTCCTGGCCCCCAGGTCTGGTTCCTGCCCCCCACTACCCCCCCATCCCCTGCTTCTGAGGGCGCCATTCCTCTCCCCTCTGGGGTTCAGCTCCCATGTCAACCATTGGAGGCCCCATCCAATTGGCCTCCTCATCTCTGAGCCCCCGGGTTTGGGGGCATGTGGGTCATACCTATCACCCTATCATGGAGCAGTGTGTTGTTGGCTGCTGTTGCTCCCTCGGGCTTCAGAAGCCCCATTTTCCCTACCCCGAAGCCCCCAAGCCTCCCCTGGGGCCCCTAAGCCCCCTGACCCAGCATCCTCACCCGACACCATAGCAGGCCCAAAACATAGTGTGGATGCTGAACGTCCTGTTGACGTCCAGGTTTACCTGCGTGATGTCCCTGGAGGAGACCAGGGCCTCCTCCTTCATTTCCTGTGGGAAAACCGGGGAGCAGGAGCCCACGTCAGGGACACAGACTCCAAACTGTCACGAGCTGCCATGCTGGGCAGGGAGCCCTGGAGCCACAATGGGAGTGGGTCTGCTGAAACCTCCTGCCTTTCCCTGGGAGGCCGAGGATGGCGGGAGTTCCCACCGAGCCCATGAGACCTGTGTGAGGGCCTGTCCCAAGCTGTTGTGGGAGGGGAGGTGACTGAGGGTCAGCCTGGGGTGGAGGGGATGTGGGGTCAGCCCAGGTGGGGAGGGGACATGGAGGTTTTGTGCGCAAGATAGCAAATCTGAGAAACCACTGAGGAACCTACACCGATGCAAACACACGATGGTTGATTTCCAAACTCGAGCTTGCGCCCAAGTACACCCGACACAGCGGAGCATGGACTTGGACCCCGAAGTGGGTTTTAGCTTAGTTTTAAGGGCTGGTCTCAGGGACATCCAGAAGGGCTGGAGCAATTCCTCCAGTTCTGTTTACATTTTGATACGGGGCCTTCAAGGGCATTGAGTTCTGTTCTCATTCTAATATGGGGCTTTATTCGACTTTAAGCTGTAAGCTGTTTTTTTCTTTTTTTCCTGTAACTGAAATAATGCAAATTTTAGCTCTTATTCACAGGGGCCTGGCATGGCAATACTTGTGCTAACACTGAACTTAAAGTGGAACCGCCTCAATTT
Source organism: Canis lupus baileyi (assembly GCF_048164855.1). Taxonomy (NCBI): domain Eukaryota; kingdom Metazoa; phylum Chordata; class Mammalia; order Carnivora; family Canidae; genus Canis; species Canis lupus. The sequence continues at coordinate 1,427,146 of NC_132869.1, read as the reverse complement.
TGTCAGCCTCCACACAGACAAGATACTGAAGTTTAAAACTCCAAATTTTAGGGGCTGCCCTGGTGGAGACCTGTGCTCTTCCTGCCCGGGAGGGTGTCCTCGCACTCCTGGCCTTTGCTGGCCTGTCCCAGGAATGTGGCCCCGTGACTGCACAGGGGTTTGCAGCTTCTGGCCACACAGGGCAGAGAGCTGGCCCGAGTCCCACTGCTCCCAGCCATATTCCCACTCCTATGCCTGGGAACAGTTGGTGCCACCATCCTTGGGACCTGTGGATCCTGAGCCCACCCTTTTTGGCCAATTTGAATGCCTTTAATGTCTTTTTGTTGTCTGATTGCTGAGGCAGGACTTCCAGTTCTATTTTGAATAGCAGTGGTCAGAGTGGACATCCCTGTCTTGTTCCTGATCTTAGAGGTAAGGCTCCCAGTGCTTCCCCATTGAGAATGATATTTGTTGTGGGCTTTTCGTAGATGGCTTTTAAGATGTTGAGGAATGTGCCCTCTATCCCTATGCTCTGAAGGGTTTCCATCAGCAATGAATGCTCTATTTTGTTAAATGCTTTCTGTGCATCTAGTGCGAGGATCATATGCTTCTTGGTTTTTCTCTTGCTGATATGATGAATCACATTGTTTGTTTGACGACTGTTGAATCAGCCTTGTGTCCCTGGGATAAATCGTACTCTTTCATGGTGAATAATTTTCTTAATGTACTGTTGGCTCCTATTGGCTAGTATCTTGTTGAGAATTTTTGCATCCATGTTCAGGGATATTGGTCTGTATTCTCCTTTTTGGTGGGGTCTTTGTCTGGTTTTGGAATTAAGAAGATGCTGGCCTCATCGAACGACTTTGGAAGTACTCCATCTCTTTCTATCTTTCCAAACAGCTTTAGTAGGAGAGGTATGGTTTCTTCTTTAAACTTTTGCTGGAATTCCCCTGGGAAGCCATCTGGCCCTGGTCTTTTGTTTCTTGGGAGGTTTTGAATGACTGCTTGAATTTCCTCTCTTCTTATTGGCCTGTTCAGGTTTTCTATTTCTTCCTGTTCCAGTTTTGGTAGTTTGTGGCTTTCCAGGAATGTGTCCATTCCTTCTAGATTGCCTAATTTATTGGCGTATGGCTGTTCATAATATGTTTTTAATATCGTTTGTATTTCCTTGGTGTTGGTAGTGATCTCTCCTTTCTCATTCATGATTTTATTAATTTGAATCTTCTCTCTCTTCTTTTTAATAAGACTGGCTAATGGTTTATGTATCTTATTACTTTCAAAGAAGCAACTCCTGGTTTTGTTGATCTGTTCTACAATTCTTCTGGTCTCGATTTCGTTGAGTTCTGCTCGAATCTTAAATAACACTCTTCCTCTGCTGGGTGTAGGATTTATCTGCTGTTTTTTTTCCCTAGCTAGTTTATGTGTAAGGTTACCTTTGTATTCGAGTTCTTTACAGTTTGAATGGAGGCTTCTATTGTGATGTATTTCCCCCGTAGGACTGCTTGCGCTGCATCCCAAAGATTTTGAACAGTTGTATCTTCATTCTCATTAGTTTCCATGAATCTTTTTTTAATAAATTAATTTTTTTTATTTGTGTTCAATTTACCAACATACATAAGAACACGCAGTGCTCATCCCATCAAGTGCTCCCCTCAGTGTCCATCACCATTCTCCCCACCACCCGCCCTCCTACCCTTCTACCACCCCTAGTTCGTTTCCCAGAGTTAGATGTCTTTATGTTCTGTCTCCAATTCTGATATTTCCCACACAATTCTTCTCCATTCCCTTATATTCCCTTTCACTATTATTTGTATTCCCCAAATGAATGAGAACATACACTATTTGTCCTTCTCTGATTGACATACTTCACTCAGTGTAATACCCTCCAGTTTCATCCATGTTGAAGCAAATGGTGGGTATTTGTCGTTTCTAATGCCTGAGTAATATTCCATTGTATACATAAACCACATCATCTTTATCCATTCATCTTTCGATGGACACCAAGCCTCCTTCCACATTTTGGCTATTGTGGACATTTCTGCTATAAACATCAGGGTGCAGGTGTCCCGGCGTTTCATTGCATCTAAATCTTTGAGGTAAATCCCCAACTGTGCAATTGCTGAGTCGTAGGGCAGGTCTATTTTTAACTCTTTGAGGAACCTCCACTCAGTTTTCCAGTGCGGCTGCACCTGATCACATTCCCACCAACAGTGTAAGAGGGTTCCCTTTTCTCTGCATCCTCTCCAACATTTGTGGTTTCCTGCCTTGTTAATTTTCCCCATGCTCACCTGTGTGAGGTGGTATCTCATTGTGGTTTTGGTTTGTATTTCCCTGATGGCAAGTGATGCCGAGCATTTTCTCATGTGCATGTTGGCCATGTCAATGTCTTCCTCTGTGAGATTTCTCTTCATGCCTTTTGCCCATTTCATGATTGCATTGTTTGTTTCTTTGGTGTTGAGTTTAATAAGTTCTTTATAGATCTTGGAAACTAGCCCTTTATCTCATACGTCATTTGCAAATAACTTCTCCCATTCTGTAAGTTGTCTTTTAGTTTTGTTGACTGTATCCTTTGCTGTGCAAAAGCTTTTTATCTTGATGAAGTCACAATAGCTCATTTTTGCTTTTGTTTCTTTTGCATTCGTGGATGTATCTTGCAAGATGTTACTGTGGCCAAGTTCAAAAAGGTGTTACCTGTGTTCTCCTCTAGGATTTTGATGGACTTTTGTCTCACATTTAGATCTTTTATCCATTTTATCTTTGTGTGTGGTGAAAGAGAATGGTCAGTTTCATCCTTCTGCATGTGGATATCCATTTTCCCAGCACCATTTATTGAAGAGACTGTCTTTCTTCCAATGGATTGTCTTTCCTCCTTTATCAAATATGAATTGACCATAAAATTCGGGGTCCACTTCTGGGTTCTCTATTCTGTTCCATTGATCTCTGTGTCTAATTTTGTGCCAGTACCACACTGTCTTGGTGAACACAGCTTTGTTGTACAACCTGAAATCTGGCATTGTGATGCCCCCAGATATGGTTTTCTTTTTTAAAATTCCCCTGGCTCTTCGGGGTCTTTTCTGTTTCCACACAAATCTTAAAATAATTTGTTCTAACTCTCTGAAGAAATTTCATGGTACTTTGATTGGGATTGCATTAAACATGAACATGGTCTGGGTAACATTGACATTTTCACAGTATTAATTCTGCCATTCCATGAGCATGGAATATTTTTCCATCTCTTGGTGTCCTCCTCAATTTCTTTCAGAAGATTTCTATTGTTTTTAGGGTATAGATCATTTACCTCCTTGGTTAGGTTTATTCCTAGGTATCTTATGCTTTTGGGTGCAATTGTAAATGAGATTGACTCCTTAGTTTCTCTTTCTTCAGTCTCATTGTTAGTGTATAGAAATGCCATTGATTTCTGGGCATTGATTTTGTATCCTGCAATGCTACCAAATTGCTGTATGAGTTCTAGCAATCCTGGGGGGAGGGTTTTGTGTTTTCTAGGTAGAGTATCATGTCATCGGTGAAGAGGGAGAGTTTGACTACTTTTTGGCCAATTTGAATGCCTTTAATGTCTTTTTGTTGTCTGATTGCTGAGGCTAGGACTTCCAGTACTATGTTGAATAGGAGAGGTGAGAGTGGACATCCCTGTCTTGTTCCTGATCTTAGGGGAAAGGCTCCAAGTCCTGCCCATTGAGAATGATATTTGCTGTGGACTTTTCCTAGATGGCTTTTATTTATTTATTTATTTTATTTATGACAGTCACACACAGAGAGAGAGAGAGAGGCAGAGACACAGGCAGAGGGAGAAGCAGGCTCCATGCACCGGGAGCCCGACGTGGGATTCGATCCTGGGTCTCCAGGATCGCGCCCTGGGCCAAAGGCAGGCGCCAAACCGCTGCGCCACCCAGGGATCCCCTTAGATGGCTTTTAAGATGTCGATGATGTTCCCTGTATCCCTACGCTCTGAAGTGTTTTGATCAGGAATGGATGCTCTATTTTGTCAAATGCTTTCTCTGCATCTAATGAGAGGATCATATGGTTCTTGGTTTTTCTCTTGCTGATATGATGAATCACATTGATTGTTTGACGAGTGTTGAACCAGCCTTATGTCCCAGGGATAAGTCGTACTTGGTCATGGTGAATAATTTTCTTAATATATTGTTGGACCCTATTGGCTAGTATCTTGTTGAGAATTTTTGCATCCATATTCATCAGGGATATTGGTCTGTATTCTCCTTTTTGGTGGGGTTTTTGTCTGGTTTTGGAGTTAAGGTGATTCTGGCTTCATACAACTAATTTGGAAGGACTCCATCTCTTTCTATTTTCCAAACAGCTTTAGTATGATAGGTATGGTTTCTTCTTTAAACGTTTGATAGAATTCCCCTGGGAAGCCATCTGGCCCTGGACTTTTGTGTCTTGGGAGGTTTCGGACGACTGCTTCAATTTCCTCTCTGGTTATTGGTTTGTTCAGGTTTTCTATGTCTTCCTGTTCCAGTTTTGTTAGTTTGTGGCTTTCCAGGAATGCGTCCATTTCTTCTACATTGTGCAATTTATTTCCGTATCGCTGTTCATAATTAGTTTTTAAAATCGTTTGTATTTCCTTAGTGTTGGTAGTGATCTCTCCTTTCTCATTCATGATTTTATTAATTTGAGTCCTCTCTCTTCTTTTTAATAAGACTGGCTGATGTTTTATGTATGGTATTAATTCTTTCATAGAACCAACTCCTGGTTTTGTTGATCTGTTCCACATTTCTTCTGGTCTCGATTTCCTTTGAGATCTGCTCGAATTTTAATTAACTCTCTTATTCTTTTGGGTGTAGGATCTATCTGCTGTTTTTTTCTCTAGCTGCTTTATGAGTAAGGTTAGCTTTTGTATTTCCATTCTTTCCAGTTTTTGAATGGATGCTTGTATTGTGATGTATTTCCCCCTAGGACTGCTTGTGCTGCATCCCAAAGATTTTGAACGGTTGTATCTTCATTCTCATTAGTTTCCATGAAACTTTTCAATTGTTGCTCAATTTCCTGGTTGACCCTTTCATCTTTTAGCAGGATGGTCCTTAACCTCCACGTGTTTGAAGTCATTCCAAACTTCTTGTTGTGATTTAGTTCTTATTTCAAGGCATATGGTTTGAGAATATGCAGGGGACGATCTGAATCTTTTGGTATCGGTTCAGATGTGATTTGTGACCCAGTATGTGGTCGATTCTGGAGAAAGTTCCATGTACACTTGAGAAGAACGTTCATTCAGTTCAGTTTGGATGTAAAGTTCTATAGATTTCTGTGAAATCTATCTGCTCCAGTGTATCATTTATAGCTCTCGTTTCTTTGAGATATTGTGCTTAGAAGACCTATCGAGGGTAGAAAGAGCTAGATTGAAGTCACCAAGTATAAGATAATTATTCTCTAAGTATTTCTTCACTTTGGTTATTAATTGGTTTAAATATTTGGCAGGTCCCACATTCGGGGCATTTATATTGAGGATTGTTAAGTCGTCTTGTTGGATAGATCCTTTAAGTATGATGTAGTGTCCGTCTTCATCTCTCACTACAATCTTCGGGGTAAATTTTAGTTTACCTGATATAAGGATGGCTACCCCTGCTTTCTTTTGAGGACCATTTGAATGGTAAATGGTTCGCCAATCCATTATTCTCAGATTGTATGTGTCCTTCTGTCTAATATGAGTCTCTTGTATACAGCAAATAGATGGATCCTGCTTTTTTATCCAGTTTGAAACGCTGCACCTTTGATGGGGTCAGTAAGCCCTTTCACGTTCAGAGTTACTATCGACAGATATGAGTTTGGTGTCATCATGATATCTATTCAGTCCTTGTTTTTGTGGATTGTTCCACTGGACTTCTTCTTAAAGGGGAATTTTAAGAGTCCCCCTTAAAATTTCTTGCAGAGCTGGTTTGGAGGTCACATATTCTTTCAGTTCCTGCCTGTCTTGAAAGCTCTTTATCTCTCCTTCCATTTTCAATGAGAGCCTTGTTGGATAAAGTATTCTTGGTTGCATGTTCTTCTCATTGAGGACCCTGAATATATCCTGCCTGCCATTTCTGGCGTGCATGGTCTCTGTGGAGAAGTTTGCTGTTACCCTTATGCTCGTACCCATAAAGGTCAGGATTTTTCTGTCTCTTGCTGCTTTAAGGATCTTCTCTTTATCTTTGGAATTTGCAAGCTTCACTATTAAATGTCGAGGTGTTCGACGGGTTTTATTGATTTCGGGGGAGATCTCCTGTTTCCTGGATCTGAATGCCTGTTTCCCTTCCCAGATTAGGAAAATTTTCCGCTATGATTTGTAACAATACATATTCTGGCCCTCTGTCCATTTCGGCACCCTTGGGAACCCCAATTTCACATAGGTTTTTCTTCCTCAGGCTGTCGTTTTTTTCCCTTAATCTGTCTTCCTGGTCTTTTAGTTGTCTGTCTCCGTTTTTCTCAGTTTCCCTCTTTGCCATCAACTTGTCTTCTATGTCACTCACTCGTTCTTCCACCTCATTAACCCTGGTCATTAGGACTTCTAGTTTGGATTGCATCTCCTTCAATTGATTTTAATTTCGGCCTGATTGGATCTAAATTCTGCAGTCATGAAGTCTCTTGAGTCCTTTATGTTTTTTTCTAGAGCCACCAGTAGCTGTATAATAGTGCTTCTGAATTGTTGTTCTGACATTGAATTGTAATCCAGATTTGTAACTCTGTGGGAGAGCAGACTGTTTTTTTCTTTTTAAGTGATGTTTTCCTTCTAGTCACTTTGCTCAGTGCAGAGGGGCCAAAAAGAAGTTGTATTGGGAAAAGGAGAAAAAGAGAGGAGAGAAAGAAGGAAAGAGAAGAGGAAAAGAAAAGGAAAAAGGAGGAAAAAAAGCAAAAAAGTGAATAAAATGAGAAAGAAAAAGAATGAAAGGGGGAAATGGTGGCGGTAGCAATCAGAAATAAAAAAAAACATGGAGGAGTATCTTCTGATTCTGTATACTTTAAGTCCCTTGACTTCCCCTGGAACTTGTCTGTTTAGTTGGTATTGTGGGAGAGGGTCATATTGTGCTGATTTTCAGGTGTTAGCCCTTGGGGGAGCTCCTCTCTCCCTGCCTGGTGAAGCGCTCAGTGGGGCTTGTTTACCCCGTGACACCCAAGGAGGAACAACCCCAGTGGCAGCGGCCAGATCTGAAAACTTGTATTCAGCCCCTGCCATAACTCCGGAGCAGTCCATCTACAGGGCCTGGAGCCTCCGGTGTGGGGCTGCTGATCTGCTCAGCTCTGAGCAGGTGCGTCCTTGCTATCCTGGGCCCTCCAGGCCTCTGCCTGTCCCGGGGGAGGCCGAATCCTGGGCTGTGTCCCGGGGCCCCATGCTCTGGGGCCTTTGCTATTGGATTCTCACTCCCGGCTGCGCAGACGCGTCTCCACAAAGCCGCCGCCCCAGCCCTTATGAGCTGCTCCTTGAGCCGCGCAGCCCCCTCCACACGGAGCCTCTTCCTCTGCCCTAGGCACCGTCGCCTAGCTGCACCCAGGGACCCGCAGCCCTCTCCACAGAGAGCCACCGCCCGAGCCCCTCAGAGCTGCTCCTGGGTCATGCATGTGCCCTGCAGCCCTTCGGGAGCTCGATGCACTCTCTTGGGAGTGCAGGTGTCTGTTAGTGTGCCATGGAGCCCGAGGGTATCCCCGCCCTCCTGGGGTCCTGCTCTGAATCCCTGCAGGCCCATTCCACCCTGGAAGATTGGTGCAGTTTCTGATTCTCTTGGACAGAGCTCTCCTGACCCGGGAGCACTCGGCCTGGCCTTAGCTCGGCTCCTCGTGGGTCTCGTCCCCCTTGGATGCCTTTTGTTTCTTTATTTCTTTTTTCCATCTTCCTACCTTTATAGTTGCACAAACTTTTTTCAGTGTAGCATTAGATCTGGTCTCTGTTTAAATCTCAGGCCGAATTCATAGTTTTTCAGGATGACGTGAAGGTTATCTAGGTAATTTGGTAGGGATAGGTGACTTGGGGACCCTACTCTTCCGCCATCTTGCCCCTCCTCCTTTATGTTGCCTTTCAGCGTTGGTTGTTTACTTCACTTTGCAGAAGCTTTTCAATTTGATGAAGTCCCAATAGGATGTTTGCTTGTTTCCCTCACCTCAGAGGCATATCTAGAAAGAACATCCAATGGCCAATGTCAAAGACGTTGCTGCCTATCTTTTTTTCTTTGTATAGTTTCAGGTCTCACATTTAGGTCTTTCATCCATTTTGAATTTATTTTTTATATATATGGTGTAAGAAAGTGGTCCAGTTTCATTCTGCATGTGGCTGCCTGGTTTTCCCAACACCATTTGTTCTTATCCTGGGGTCAGGGTTAGGGTTTGTTGAAGAGACTGTCTTTGTGCCATTGGATGTTCCTTCCTGCCTTGTTGTCCATTTTTGGAAAGTAGATGCATGTTTGTATCTTGTTTTAGCTTTCCATTCTGTTCTATTGATCTAAGTGTCTCCTGTTGGGAGATCCCTGATTGTTGATTCAATATCTTTGGTGGTTAACTGTTCAAATTTCTTATTTCTTCATTTTTCATTTTTGTGTGTGAATTGATCAATTTCTTCCAGGTTCTAGGTTTCTGGCATAGAATTTTTCATCATATTCTCTTACTATCATTTGTATTTCTGTAGTGTTGGTTGTTATTTTTCTTTTCTCATTTGTGATTTTATTTGGGTCCTTTCTCATCTTTTTATCTTTTTTCCTTTTTAAAGATTTTATTTATGTATTCATGAGAGACACGGAGAGGCAGAGGTATAGGCAGAGGGAAAATGAGGCTCCATGCAGGGAGCCTGATGTGGGACATGATTCCCCAGGACCCCGGGATCATGACCTTAGCCAAAGCACATGCTCATCATGCCCCCCCCTCCGTAGGATGCTTCCTGCCCCTCTGCGCTCCTTTTTGGAACCCAGCAGGCACATCTCCGTGCCTCCAGCACCTCTGCAATTATGGCTTATAGCGTCTTCCATGTATCCTATTGGGGACCACACCATCGTGTATGTAAGCATCCAACTGCTGTTTGACAACATTGGGGGATTCGGACTTTTGTTGGTTTTGGGGTGTGTGTGTGTGTCTATTACAGGCAGCTATCATGTGCAGCTATCTGATCCTCTGGCTGGGTAACCCAAACACCGACACGGTTGGCACAACATCTTTTCTGGTGCTGGCACTGGGCGGCTAGCTGGGCTCTCCTGGCTGACCCAAGGCTCGCTTGTGCAGTGACTTTCCCCTGGAGGGTCAGCTGAGCTGGAAGGTCCGGCTCCGCCACATTCCTATGTCCGGCAGTGGGTCCCACTGTGCCCCGGCTGCTTCTCTTCTCCTCGATGCCTCTCCAGCAGGGAGCCAGACCTCAGGGCCACCCTAGGGGGATCTCAGAGGAGCCGGGTGCCCATTACGGGGAGCCATGGGGCTGGAGTAGGGGTGGTGATGGGGCTGTGGTTCCTCGGTACCCTGTGCTGCCTGGCCTTCATGCCGAGCCCCATGCTCACCCAGCCCCTACTCACTAGGGCGAGGAGGGCGCCCTCCACACGCTGGTGTGAGAGATCCAGCACCACAAGGTGTGCACAGTGAGTCCACCTGGTGAGGGTGGCCCAGGTGCGTGAGCTGCAAGTGTGGGACCCAGGAAATTTAACAAAAATCCCCTACCCCTGGACAAGCAGAGCAGGACTGATTCTATTTTGTGCTACACCCGCCACCTCCCCTATGACCCCCACATGACCTGCTTATGGCTTAAGGCGCTGCCCCAACCCAGTCAAGCCACTCGGCACCCCCTATTCAGAAATCTGCTCATAAGAATGTAACCCTGCTTTGTGCCCAGCAAAACTGCGGACCGTTTCTGACCAAAGTAATATGCCAGGTCAAGTGGATCCCATAAGGTAAGGTGGATTTCAATCGGCCACCTGCGTGTGGACCGACATGACTGTGCAACTTTCTGTGTATCCCAAGGGCCACTGGCCCCTATAAAGCTGCTGCACCTCTTAGTCTCAGGGTCTAAATCCCTGCTCCGCTGTGTCGGGTGCACTTGGACTCAAGCTCCAGCTTGTAAAGATATCCTCGGGAGTTTTCATCGGTGTCGGCTCATCGGTGGTTTCTTGGATTTGCAATCTTGGACACAACACAAGGGCCTGCTGTCCTGACATCCCTTCCAGGTTCCCACTGACTGCCCCGCAGGCCCTCTGTTCCCCAGGCACACAGCACAGAGATGCGGGGATGGCAGGAAGTGCCCCAGAAACCAGCCAGCCCCAGGCCCCTTGACAGAGGGAGCACAGACCTCCCAGGTCACTTTACACAGACCCTGGTGACCTGAGGCTCCCTGGCTGTCACTCTGTCCCAGGCCCTCCTGGCCCATGGGGCACAGGCTGAGTCCCAGTATAGTCTGTGGGTCATGACCCTGGTGTCTGGCCGCCCCTGGAAGGCACGTGGGTACATCAACTGTGTGTGCCTTGCAGTGCCCATGCAGGGGATATTTGGGGCCTGGGTGTTGCCCCCTCCTCCTCTCTATGGGTCTCTCCATGCCCCGTGCACAGAGTTCTGGGAGACACAGAAACAGGCTGGCTGTGCATTTTCAGATCACAACACTTTATTGATATTCTACAGCAAATGGGCTCAGAGCCCAGGGCGTGCGCCTTCCTCTGGGGAAGGAGACCATTCTGTCCTTTAGGAGAGGGCAAGAATCACATGGGTGGCGATGTGAGTGCTGGAGTTCCCCACCTGGGAGCATGTGTGGACTCCAGGTGGGGGCGTGTGTCCTGAGGTTTCAGCCGTAGAGATGGTTCTGAGGACAGCAGAGCTGACCTGGACCTGAAGCTCATGGGTTCCTAGCTGGGTCTCTGCAGGGCAGCTGGACCCTATCCTCGGGGCCCCTGGGGCCCCAGCAACTGGAAGAACCTGCCGCCTGGTGTGGGTGTGGGTGGGACCCACCAGCCTACCTCTGCTCTCCCCAACCTTTGGTATCCCGGGATCCCCAGGGCTGCTCTAGGTCAGTGACCTGGATCTGTGGTGCACACCAAGGGCCCAGGAGGCCACGTAAAGCTGTGAGAGGGCTCGCTCAGCATGGGGCAGAATCCAGGCCTGTACAGGGTTATGGGGGGCTGGATCCCATTAGTCTTTTTGTTGGGGCTGGGGCGGGGGCTCAAATCACACCCACCCTCACAGAGCCCGGGGCCAGGCCAGTCCAGATCCCCCTGAGTTAGGGGCTGGTGTCCTGTGCAGGGTGTGCCACCCTCCAGGACGGCCAGTGGGCGGAGGCAGGGCACAGTGCTTCCTCTGCACAACTCACCTGCACAAACCCTGTCTGGGGCTCCCTGTCTTCCCTCCTCCCTGCAACTCCTGGGTACTCTATGGGACACCCGGGCTTCTGAAGGGAGTAGGGTATCCAGAGAAACCCTGGGAGGCTGAGCATGTCCCACAGGGTGTACCTGCACCGGGTCCTTGCTGGGTGCTGATGGTGTGAGGGTGGATGGTGTGGGGGCAGGGGTATGATGGTGGTGGAGTGTGGGGGATGGTGTAGGGGGGATGGTGTTGCGGTATAGAGTGGGTGGGGATTATGTGGGGCTGTGTGGGTTTGAGGGGGATGGTGTAGGTGGGATGCCATTGAGGAGGATGATGTAGGTGAATGGAGTGGCAGTGGGGAATGAGGGAGATGTCGTGGGGGGCCTGTGGACACAGGGCATCCCCTTCCTCGAAGATGCACAAGGAGACGTCTACACTTAATGGAGACTCCAGTCTGGGGTTTGCTGTGACACCAGCCCCTGGGGCCGGGTGTGGTCAGTGAATGGCCCTGGCTGGACCAGGGCATTATCTGGGGTTCATCATACTATGTGTGTTTTCAAATTGCAAATTGTCTCAAATTAAATGCATAGAACTTAGAAACATGTAAAGCACCGAGAGTGGGTGTCACTCTGACCTGTTCGACCCTCATGGGATCGAAGTTTGTCCTGCTCCCACCGTGGCCATTCTGCCTGGCACCCAGGTTTGGTTCCTTCCCCCCATGTCCCCACCCCATCCCCTGCTTCTCAGGGGGTCGTCCCTCACCCCTATGGGGTTCAGCACCCATGGCAACCCCTGGAGGCCCCATCCTGGTGGCCTCCTCATCCCCGAGGCCCTGAGTGTGGGGGCACAGAGGTCATCCCCAACACCCTACCATGGAGCGATGTGTTGTTGGCTGCTGTTCTGCCCCCAGTCTCAGAAGTCCCGTTTTCCCTACCCGGAATGCCCCGGTTCTCCCCTGGGTCCTGATCCCCCCTGGCCCCTCAACCTCACCCTACCCCGTAGTAGTCCCAAAATATGATGTGACTGCTGAACGTCCTGTTGACATCCAGGTCCACCTGCGTGATGTCCCTGGAGGAGACCAGGGCCTCCTCCTTCATTTCCTGTGGGAAAACCGGGTGGAGGAGCTGGCATCAGGGACACAGACCCCGACCTGTCACCAGGTGCTCTCCTGGGCAGGGAGCCCTGGGGCCACCATGGTAGTGTGTCCTGCCGAAACCTCCTTCCTTCCCCTGGGAGGCTGGGGACGGCGGGAGTACCCACCGTGCCTGTGGAACTGTGTGAGGGCCTGTGCCGAGCTGTTGTGGGTGGGGACGTGACTGAGGGTCAGCAGGGGTGGGAGGGGACAGGGGGTCAGTGCAGGTGGGGAAGGGTCATGGGGGTGTTGTGCCCAAGATGGCGAATCCGAGACACCACTAAAGAGCCGACACCGATGCAAACACACGAGGGTTGTTTTACAAACTCGAGAATGGGTTCAAGTATATGCCACACAGTGGAACAGGGACTTGGACCCTGAGGAGGGTTTTAGATTAGATTTAAGAGCTGGTCTTGGGGACCTCCAGAAGGACTGGAGGAATTCCTCAAGTTCTGTTTACATTTTGATATGCGGCCTTCAAGGCCATTGAGCTCTCTTCTCATTCTAAATCTTGTTTTTTAATTTTTATTTATTTATGATAGTCACAGAGAGAGAGAGAGAGAGAGAGAGGCAGAGACATAGGCAGAGAGAGAAGCAGGCTCCATGCACCGGGAGCCTGATGTGGGATTTGATTCCGGGTCTCCAGGATCGCGCCCTGGGCCAAAGGCAGGTGCCAAACCGCTGGGCCACACAGGGGTCCCTCTCTTCTCATTCAAATTGGGGTTTCCAGCCCTTTGCTTAGGCTCAGTTTTTATTCTATTGTGGGGCTTTCTAAGACATTAAGCTGTAAACTTTGTTTTTTTACAGTAACTGAAGTAATGCAAATTTCAGCTCTTCTTCACAGGGGCCTGGGATTGCTGGCCGTGTGCTAATACTGAACTTAAAGTAGAATGGCCATAAAGTTCTCGGCCTCCACGCAACCCATCCCGTCCTATCTGGCTCATACCGCTCTCCCTGGAGCTGCTAAGAGAGAAATTGCAAATGACCTCAGCGTGGTTACCTGTGTTGTGGGACAGGCCCAGGGATTTGAGATCAGGAAGACATGGGGCATGGGCGTCCCAGCTGTCAGCAGGATTCCATGCTGCAGACTCTTATTCCCTAAGGCTATCTTGACAACTTTGTACATAGAAAAGTTCTCCTTTGTCTTTAAAAGTGCAGGAGCAAGTTAAAGCATTTTTTCTCTCCCCATCTGATTGCTCAGATTCCACTCTGAGACATATTTCCTGTTTCCAGGATAATTTACTATCCATAATACTATGGTTAAAATATTCTGACACAAGTAATTCAAAGGGATGAAGGTTTCTCATCTCTTTCTTCACAGCTCAGTCACTCATCAAGAAATGCATCTTTATGGATTTGGAAATAATTGAGAGACATTAATACCAATGGTCCTATTATTATGTGAAGGATTCTTCCCAGAGATTCTTCCCCTGTTTCAACTGACACTGAAACACTATGAACTCTTTGGAAGTCAAATGTCAAGGAAATAAATGTTATACATTGCTAATTTTAAATGCACTTGCAATATGGTGTCTATTCTAATAGAAGTATTTTTATCTGATTTTTGCTATTTATTATCCTTAACTGCTTTTCAGGTTGAGAAGGCATTTTTTTTTTTAATATTTTTTTCTTTATTTATTTATGATAGTCACACAGAGAGAGAAAGAGAGAGAGAGAGGCAGAGGGAGAAGCAGGCTCCATGCACCGGGAGCCCGATGTGGGATTCGATCCCGGGTCTCCAGGATCGCGCCCTGGGCCAAAGGCAGGCGCCAAACCGCTGCGCCACCCAGGGATCCCTGAGAAGGCATTATGCATGTTCATAAGTGTTTTTCTTTCCTTCTGATATAAAATTCTTACTTTGTTCCCATCGAAGGAACTTTTTAAGAATAAGGCAAAACATAATTCAACGATTCTTAAAATGTCTTCACACTGGAGCCTGATTCATTTAAGTCAATTTTCAAATTAAATCTTATTTCTTAGAAAGAAAACAAAGCTTCATAGGGAAATTGAGAAGATAGTACAGAGAATTCTCTTGCACTTGCACTCAATTTCTCTAATTATTGATATCTTATATCAGTACGGTACAAATATTAGCTAATGAATCAATATTAAAATTTTTGCAATAACCAGAGACCATACTTTATTCAGATTTCCTTAGTTTTTGCTAAATCACCATCCCTCATACCACACTCCATTTGTCCTTATGTTTTCTTAGGCTCCTCTGGATTGTGACAGTCTTTCAGCCTTTCCTTGTTGTTGTTGAACTGGAACACTTTGAGAAGTAGAGTATTTTGTAAAATTTCCCTCAGTTGGGACATGTCTGTTGTTTATCTCATGATTGAACTGTTTTTGTGGATTATATACAGAGATATACTGCCATTTTCATTATATCATATAAAGGATAGATAGAATCAACATGATTTATCAGTCTTGGTATCGATCTGATCATCTTTCTGAGGTAGTGTTTGTCATGTTTCTCCGTAGTAAAGTGATTCTTTATTATTATTATTTTATTATTATTATATTATCATTATTATTTTAAGTTTTTCATATTATATTTTGTAGAAGGAAGTTACTATGTGTATTCCACACATAAGATTGGGAAGCTATGCTCAGGAACTTGAGGGTAGAATGTATGCACATATTGTTTGAAAATCTTCTACATGGGAGATTTCTCTTCCCTCTGGGTTTGTCTGTTTATTTTTCAAAGATGCTATTTATTTATCTGAGATAGAGAGGAGTGAAAAACCTGTGCTAGAGGGGCAGAGGGTGAGGGAGAAGCCGGTTCCCTGCTGAACAGGGAGCCTTCCTTGGGACCTGGATCATGATCTGACCCTAAGGCAGAAGCTTAACTAACTGAGCCACACAGGTGCCACTCTTTCTTTCTTTCTTTCTTTCTTTCTTTCTTTCTTTCTTTCTTTCTTTCTTTCTTTCTTTCTTTCTTTCTTTCTTTCTTTTTACTTAATAATAAATTTACTTTTTATTGGTGTTCAATTTGCCAACATACAGAATAACAACCCGTGCTCATCGCATCAAGTGCCCCCCTCAGTGCCCGTCACACATTCACCCTCACCCCCGCCCTCCTCCCCTTACATCATTCCTAGTTCGTTTCCCAGAGTTAGGAGTCTTTATGTTCTGTCTCCCTTTCTGATATTTCCCACACATTTCTTTTCCCTTCCCTTATATTCCTTTCACTATTATCTATATTGAGAACATACAATATTTGTCTTTCTCTGATTGACTTACTTCACTCAGCATAATAACTTCCTGTTCCATTCTCGTTGAAGGAAATGGTGGGTATTTGTCGTTTCTAATGGCTGAGAAAGCCCACCTTTCCTCTGTCTTAATCTTGGGGTCTCCTATGATATGAATGTTATTGTTTTAATAAGTGGCTGAGTTCCGAAGTCTGCCTTTGTGGTCCATAACCTTCCTTGTTTTTAAGGCTTCCACTTGGGACAGCATCTCAGTTATAGCATTTTTAGCGCTGTCCTGACTAGATTTTAATTCTTTTCTTTCTACAGTAAGGGATTCTCTAGTTTTCTTCTGTGCTCTTTTTCCAGCCCAGATCCTATCTTCATAATCATTGTTTTAAACTGTAGTTAGACATCATATATTTGTATTGATGGACTTCCTGGCTGTGAGTACTACCTCATATTATTTTATGGAGGTGAATTTCACCATCTCATTATTTTTTCCAGAAAAGAAAGAAGGAAGAAAAAGGAAAACCAAGAAAAACAATAACAACTGCCCTCCCAAAATAAAAAACAGCAGATCATTTTGGCCTGCTTGTTAAAGATTCTAAATTCCAAAATAAGAAACACAATTAAAGTACCATGATAGTAAAAATAATAAATATATAAGGTACATACATAAAAATTAACGCAATTAATAAAAAAAATCAAAGAAAATAAATGAAAATAAAGCACAAAGTACAAAGGAAGCTGGACCCTACTTTCCAAGCAGAGCTGAAGCTCTGCAGCCTCTGTGGTCCAACACCTTGGTGGCAGCGAGTGGTCTGTGCGGGGTCTGGGGATTGGCCATGGCGCTGATTCTCAGGTGCACATCTACCTGGGAGATGCATCTGCGGGGTCAGAGGCGGGGTGGGCGTCAGTTGTCTGGTCTCCAGCGGGCGGCTCTGTGCTGCATCTGTTTTGATCTTATTTGATCTTATTTGTCTTTCCTTCCGTTCACAATAGTTCATCTGCTTTGCTTCTTTACTTCCACCTATGAATGACACCACACGGTCATTCTCTTTCCCGAGTGACTTACTTCACTTAACATGATATCTTTAGTTCTATCCACATCATTGCAAATGGAAAGATTTCCTTCTCTTTGATACCTGAGTACCATTCCTCTCTCTATGACCATCATCTATCTCCCATCCTCTCTATCCATCATCTGCCTCAGGGCACTGAGGTCCTCCCACTGTGAGGCTACTCTGGATTGAGCTGCGGTGGACATTGGGGTGCAGTTGTCCCACGTCTCACTGCATCTGTATCTTCGGAGTGAGCTCCAGGCCGTTCACCTGCTGGTCGAAGGGCGGCTCTATTTGTAACTTCCTGAGGGGCCTCCACACTGTTTCCAGGGTGGCTGCACCAACCCGCGGTCCCGCCCACAGTGGAAAAGTGTTGAGTGAGTTTTGAAGGACGTGGTAAAAGTCTGGTCCACATTTCATTTCGCGTCCTGTGGGCTCCAATTCCTTGTCCTTACGTATTTCTGGGGAACCCGGGTGTTGGGCTCCTTTTCAGTGAGATGTTTCCGAAGCTAACAGGCCCCAGCTGGAGCCTGAAAGGAGGCAGGTGGGGACCATGGAGCACCTGCTGCCTCCTGCACAGCCTCCTGCAGCGCCTGAGTGTCCCGCAGGGGGCGCCAGAGCCCAGGCCCCTCCCATGGGGCATGCATGTGCAGTAGGCCTCCTCTCCCTGCACTAACTGCCTGTGCTGGGGAGACCTGAGGGGGACGTGGGGACGCATCTACACTGATGAGCTGCAGCCTCTACAGGACCTGCGGGAAGTATTCAGGGGGAAATTGGGTCGCGTTCATGCTGACAGGAGCCCCGGTCTCCTCAGGAATCACGGTGAGGCTTTAGGAAGATGTGGGCCCGCATCCACCCTGACAGGAGCTCCTGGGCCGCCTCAGGAACTGCGGGGAGTCTTCAGGAAGATGTGGGCTCACATCCACAATGACAGGAGCCCTGAGCCACCTCAGGACCCGCGGGGAGGTTTCAGGAAATTGGCCCGCATCCATGCTGACAGGAGCCCCAGAGCAGCCTCAGGACCCGCGGGGAGGCTTCAGGAAGATGTGGTGCCACGGCCACTCTGGCAGGAGCTCCCAGGCCCCTCAGGACATAAGTTGAGGTTTCTGGAAGCGGGGGGCCGCATTCATGGTTACAGGAGCCCCGGCCTCCTCAGAAACCTCAGTGACGCTTCGGGAGGACTTGAGGCCACATGGACACAACAGGACGCTGACTTCCTCAGGACCCCCAGTGTAGACTTGGGGAAATATGGGGATGCGTCCATGGGGACAGAAGACCCCAGCCTTGTCAAGGCCTGTGGTGAGGCCTAAGAAAATTGTGGGTGCCGCATCCACACTGACAGGAGTCTCCAGCCCCCTCAGAACCCACTGTGAAGGTTTGGGAAGATTATGGGCCACATCCATGCTGACAGGAGCCCCAAGCCTCCTCAGGTCTTATGGTGAGGCTTGAGGAAAATGTGGGGCCACGTCAACCCTGACAGGAACCCCGTCCTCCTCAGGACCAGCACTTTGGCTTCAGGACATATGGAGGTTAGGATTTGGGGTTAGGGTTATGGTTAGTGTTAAGGTTGGACTTAGGTTTGCAGTTAGGGTTAGGGGTTAGGGTGTGAGTTAGGGTTAGGGTTTAGGGTGAGGGGTTGGTTTATAGTTAGGTCTAGGTTTAGAATTAGGGTGAGGGTTAGGGTTAGGATACGGGTTAGAACTAGGGTTAGGGTTACTGTTTGGTTAGGTGTTAGGGTTAGGGACAGGTCAGGGTCAGGGTACGCTTTTGGAAGAGTGTAAGAGATACATTTAGGGAGTGGGTTAAGGGTTAGTTTTAGGGTATGGGTTAGGGTACAGTTTCGGGTATGAGATAGGATTAGTATTAGAGGGTTAGGGTTAGGGTACAGGTTAAGGTCAGGAATAGGATTTGAGTACATTAAGTTAAGTTTAGGTTTAGAGGTTAGGGTTAGGGTTAGATTTAAGGTAGCGGTCAGGGTTAAGGGTTTAGAATAGGTTTAGGAGTTAGGTTGAGGTTTGGCAGGAAGGTTCAGTGAATGTGTTTCGGTCTTGGGGTTTGTGTTTGGTTTTCGATTAGTGATAGGTCTTGTTTAAGGTTTAGGTTAATATTGGGCTTAAGTGTAGGCTTAGGGTTATATCTGTTTATGGTTAGAGTTTGGGTCTTGGCATGTGCCTGCACTGGGACTCCTAGAATCTTGGGCAGTTTAGTTTTATGTACTCTATTTAGGTTTAGGGTTCAAAGAGAGCCTGACTCCACCAAGTCAGTGGCTTCCCCAGAGAATCAAAATCCAGGCCTCTGTTGTGGTCAGAATAGACATGGCAGGCTTCTCCCGAGCTGAGCTAAGGAGGGGATTTGTGACTCTAAAGACTATTTGATTTTCAGTTGCCTTTCTGATTTTATCACTTGTGCGCACATTTTTCATCAATACTACCAATTATTATTTTAAAGTTTTACTTGAATTCCTCTTTGTAAACACAGTATGATATAGTTTCAGGTTTACCACATAGTGATTCATCCCTTGGATACAACGCCTGGTCCTGGTCACAGGTGCCCTCCACTATCCCCATCGCCTGATTCCCCATCCCCCTCACCTTCCTCTGGTATTTATTAGTTTATTCTCTGGTGTTAATAGTGTGTTTTTTTATTTGCTCTCTCATCCCCCCCTCCGCCCCTTTGCCAGTTTGTTTGGTTTCTTAAAATTCACATGTGAATGCAATTGTATATTTGGTATATGTCTTCCTCTGACTGAGTTCATTTAGCATAAGTCCTTTCCCCTTTTCCCACGTCATTGTCAATGGCTTCATTTCATCCCTTCTGATGACCGAGTGATGTCGCAGTGTGTATATTTACCACATCGTCTCTGCCCATTCATCTGTCGATGGACATCTGGGCTCTATACACAGTTTCACTGTTGTTGATAACGCTGCTACCAACACTGGGCTGCGTGTTCTTCTTCGAATCTACTAAACTACTTTTGTATCCTCGGGGTAAATACCTAGCTGTGCAAATTTGGAATCATAGGGTAGTTCTATTTTTAACTTCTTCTTTTATATATTTTTTATGATAGTTAAAGAGAGAGAGGCAGAGACACAGGCAAAGAGAGAAGCAGGCTACATGCACCGGGAGCCCGATGTGGGATTTGATCCCGGGTCTCCAGGATCACGCCCTGGGCCAAAGGCAGGCGCCAAACCACTGCGGCACCCAGGGATCCCCTATTTTTAACTTCTCGAGGACCCTCCAGACTGTTCCACAGTGACTGCAACTTTACTTATGTATTCATGAGAGACAAAGAGAGGCAGAGTTATAGACACAGGGAAATTGAGGCTCCATGCGAGGAGCCTGATGTGGAACTTCATTCCCCAAGACCCCGGGATCATGACCTGACCCAAAGCACATGCTCAACCACTGAGGCACCCAGGTGCCTTGCTGATTCAATTCCTTTGCTAGTTATGGGTCTGTTCACATTTTCTATTTCTTCCTATTTCAATTTTGCTCAATTGCACATTTCTGGGGATTTGTCCATTTCTTCCAGGTTTCCCAGTATGTTAGCATATAATCTTTCATAGTATTCCCTTATAATTGTCTAATTTTTCTGGTGTTGATTGTCATCTCTCTTCTCTCATTTGTGGTTTTATTTATTTAGGTATTTTCTCTTTTCTCGTTGATAAGGCTGGCTAGGGCTTGATCTATTTTCTTAATTATTTTGAAAAACCATCTCTTTGTTTCGTTATTCCATTCTACTGCTTTGTTGTTTCTGTATTGTTTATTTCTCCTCTCATCTTTATTTTCCCCTCTTCTATAGGCATTAGGCTTTGTTTGCTATTCCTTTTCCAGCTCCTTAAGGTGTAGGGTTAGGCTGTGTATTGGAGACTTCTTCTTTCTTGAGGTAGGCCTGTATTGCTATGTACTTCCCTCTCAGGACTGCCTTTGCTACATCCTAGAGGTTTGGAGAAACATGTTTTCATTTTCATTTGTTTTAAATTTCCTCTTTAATTTTCTGGTTGCTCCATTCATTCTCTAGTAGGATGTTCATAATCTCCAAGTATTTTTGGTCTGTCCAAATTTTTTCTTACTGTTGACTTCGATTTCATAGCGTCGTGGTCCAAAAATGTACAGGGTGTGATATCAACTTTCTTGTACCTGTTGTACCTGTTGAAGGCTGATTTGTGGGACATGATATGATCTGTTCTGGGGAATGTCCCATGTACAACTGAAAGGAATGTGTTTTCTGCTTTAGGATGAAATGATCAAACTATATCTGTTGAGTCCCTGTGGTCCAGTGTGTCAAAGTTATTTTCTCCTTGTTGATTTTCTGTATAGATGATCGGTCCATTGCCATAAGTGGGTGTTAAAATCCCCTGTCATTGTATTATTATCAGTGCCTTTCTGTATGTTTGTAGTCAATTGGTTTCTATATTTAGGTACTCCCATGTTGGCAGCATAAATATTTAGTTGTTTGAACATATTTTTATAAATAAATTTAATTTTTATGGTGTTGAATTTACCAACAAACAGAATAACATCCAGTGCTCATCCCCGCAAGGGCCCCCTCAGTGCCCTTCACCCATTCACCCGCTCCTCCCGCCCTCCTCCCCGTAAAGCATCCCTAGTTCCTTTCTCAGAGTTAGGAGTATTTATGTTCTGTCTCCCTTTCTGATATTTCCCACACGTTTCTTCTCCATTCCCTTAAATTCCCTTTCACTATTATTTATACTCCAAATGAATGAGAACATAAACTGTCCTTCTCCGATTCACTTACTTTAGTCAGCATAATACCCTCCAGTTTCATCCACGTTGAAGCAAATGGTGGGTATTTGTCATTTCTAATGCCTAAATAATATTCCATTTTATACATAAACCTCATCTTCTTTACACTTTCGTCTTTCAATGGACACCAAGGCTCCTTCCACAGTTTGGCTATTTTGGACATTCTGTTATAAACTTCAGGGTGCAGGAGCCCCGGCGTTTCCTTGCATCTGAGTCCATGGGATATATTCCCAAAGGTGCAATTGCTGGGTCGTCGGGCAATTCAATTTTTATCTCTTTGAGGAACCTCCACTCACAATATTAATTCTGCCAATCCATGAGTATGGGATATATTTTTCCATCTTTTTGTATCTTCCTCAATTTCTTTCAGAGGCGTTCTATAGTGTTTCTGGTTGAGATCCTTTACCTCCTTGGTTAGGTTTATTCCTAGGTATCTTATGCTTTTGGGTGCATTTGTAAATGAGATTGCCTCCTCAATTTTTATTTCTTCAGCCTCATTGTTAGTGTATTGAAATGCCATTGATTTCTGGGCATTGATTTTGTATCCTGCCATGCTACCAAATTGCTGTATGAGTTCTAACTATCTTGGGGGGGGAGGCTTTTGGGTTTTCTAGGTAGAGTATCAAGTCATCGGCGAAGAGGGAGAGTTTGACTGCTTCTTTGCCAATTTGAATGCCTTTATTTCTTTTTGTTGTCTGATTGCTCAGGCTAGGACTTCCAGTACTATGTTGAATAGCAGTGGTGAGAGTGAACATCCCTGTCTTGTTCCTGATCTTAGGGGAAATGCTCCCAGTGCTTCCACATTGAGAATGATATTTGCTGTGGGCTTTGCGTAGATGGCCTTTATGATGTCGAGGAATGTTCCCTCTATCCCTACGCTCTGAAGTGTTTTGATCAGCAATGGATGCTCTATTTTGTCAAATGCTTTCTCTGCATCTAATGAGAGGATCATATAGTTCTTGGTTTTTCTCTTGCTGATACGATGAATCACAGTGATTGTTTAACAAGTGTTGAACCAGCCTTGCCATGAACTTTTCTTCTATGTCACTCACTCGTTCTTCCACCTCATTAACCCTCGTCGTTAGGACTTCTAGTTTGGTTTGCATCTCATCCAATTGATTTTTACTTTCTGCCTGATTGGATCTAAATTCTGCAGTCATGAAGTATCGTGAGTCCTTTATGCTTTTTTCTAGAGC
Organism: Canis lupus baileyi; assembly: GCF_048164855.1. NCBI lineage: Eukaryota > Metazoa > Chordata > Mammalia > Carnivora > Canidae > Canis > Canis lupus. The sequence goes on along the minus strand of NC_132869.1, from coordinate 1,404,549 downwards.
CACCAGTAGCTGTATAATAGTGCTTCTGAATTGGCTTTCTGACATTGAATTGTAATCCAGATTTTGTAACTCTGTGGGAGAGAGGATTGTTTCTGATTCTTTCTTTTTGTGGTGAGGTTTTCCTTCTAGTCATTTTGCTCAGTGCAGAGTGGCCAAAAACAATTTGAATTTGGAAAAGGAGAAAAAGAGTAGAGAGAAAGAATGAATGAAAAGAGAAAAATAAAAAAGAAAAAAGGAAGAAAATAGGAAAAAAGAATAAAAGAGAAAGAAAAAGAAAGAATGGGGGAGAAAAAGGGTGGGGGAAGCAATCAGAATTAAAAAAATTTGGGGGAGTATCTTCTGATTCTGTAAACTTTAAGTCCCTTGACATCCCTTGGAACTTGTCCGTCTAGCTGGTCTTCTGGGTGAGGGGCTTGTTGTGCTGATTTTCAGGTGTTAGCCCTTGGGGCAGCTCCTCTCCCCCTGCTGGGTGTAGCACTCAGTGGGGGTTGTTTACCCCATGAAGTCCAAGGAGGAACAACCCCAGTGACAGTGGCCAGGTCTGAAAACCGGTATTCAACCCCCACAGTAATTCGAGAGCAGTCCATCAGCAGGGTCTGGGGCCCGGGGTGGGGCTGCTGATCTGCGGAGCTCTTGGCAGGAGCATCCTTACTGTCCTGGGCCCTCCGGGCCTCTGCCTGTCCCGGGGGAGGCCAAATCCTGGGCTGTGTCCCAGCGCCCTGTTCTCCGGAGCCTGTGCTGTTGGATTCTCGTTCCCAGCCGTGCAGCCACCTCTCCATGTAGCTGCCGCCCAAGCCCCTCTGAGCTGCTCCAGGAGCTACTTTCTCTGGCCCAGGCCCCGCCACCTAGCTGCTCCCAGGGACCCGCAACCCCCTCCGCACAGAGCCACCACCGGAGCCCCTCAGAGCTGCTCCTGGGTCAATCCATGTGCCCTGCAGCCCTTAAGGAGCTAGGTGCACTCTCCTGGGAGTGTCCCATGGAGCCCGACGGTATCTCTGCCCTCCTGGGGTACTGCTCTGAATCCTTGTGGGCGCCATTCCACCCTGGAAGATTGGTGCAGCTCCTCCTCTCTGATACAGAGCTCTCCTGACCGGGGGACACTCGCCCTGGCCTTAGCCCGGCTCCTCGTGGGGCCTCTCCCCCTTGCATGCCTTTTGTTTCTTTAGTTCTTTTTCCCATCTTCCTACCTTGATAGAAGTGCGAACTTTTCTCACTGTAGCATTCTATCTGGTCTCTGTTTAAATCTCAGGTCGAATTCCTAGATTTTCAGGATGATTTGAAGGTTATCTAGGTAATTTGGTGGGGACAGGTGACTTGGGGACCCTTCTCTTCCGCCATCTTGTCCCTCCTCCTGTATGTTGCCTTTTAGCTTTGGTTGTTTCCTTCACTTTGCAGAAGCTTTTCAATTTGATGAAGTTCCAATATTATTTTTGCTTTTGTTTCCCTCACCTCAGAGGCATATCTAGAAAGAAGATCCAATTGCCAATGTCAAAGATGTTGCTGCCTATCTTTTCTTCTTTGTATGGTTTCAGGTCTCACATTTAGGTCTTTCATTCATTTTGAATTTATTTATTTTTCTTTTTTTAAATGTTTTTTTAAATTTTTATTTATTTATGATAGTCACAGAGAGATAGAGAGAGAGGCAGAGACACAGGTAGAGGGAGAAGCAGGCTCCATGCACCGGGAACCCGATATGGGATTCGATCCCGGCTCTCCAGGATCGCGCCCTGGGCTAAAGGCAGGCGCCAAACCGTTGCGCCACCCAGGGATCCCGAATTTATTTTTTCTATATATGGTGTAAGAAAGTCGTCCAGTTTCATTCCAAACACCATTTGTTTTCCAAACACCATTTGTTCTTATCCAGAGGTCAGGTTTAGGGTTCGTTGAAGAGACTGTCTTTGTGCTTTGGATATTCCTTCCTGCCTTGTTGTCGATTAATGGATCATAGAGTTACAGGTTTGTATCTGGTTTCGGCTTTCCATTCTGTTCTATTGATCTAAGCGTCTCCTGTTGGGAGATCCTTGATTGCTGATTCAATTTCTTTGCTGGTTATCTGTCTGTTCAAGTTGTTATTTCTTCCTTTTTCATTTTGCTATGTTATATATTTCCAGGAATTGATCTATTTCTTCCAGGTTCTATGTTGCTGGCGTATAATTTTTCATAATGTTCTCTTATAATCATTTGTATTTCTCTAGTGTTGGTTGTTATTTCTCTTTTCTCATTTGTGATTTTATTTGGGTCCTTGCTCATCTTTTTATCTTTTTCTTTTTTAAAGATATTATTTACGTATTCATGAGAGACACAGAGAGGCAGAGCTATAGGCAGAGGGAAACTGAGGCTCCATGTGAGGAGCCTGATGCGGGTCTTGATTCCCCAGGATCCCGGGATCATAACCTGAGCCAAAGGAGATGTTCAACCAAGAGGCACCCAGGTGCATTGCTGATTCAATTCCTTTGCTAGTTATGGGTCTGTTCACATTTTCTATTTCTTCCTATTTCAGTTTTACTCATTTGCATATTTCTAGGCATTTGTCCATTTCCTCCAGGTCTCCCAGTATGTTAGTGTATAAGCTTTCATAGTATTCCCTTAAAATGGTCTTATTTTTGTGGTGTTGATTGTGATCTCTCTTCTCTCATTTGTGGTTTTATTTATTTAGGTATTTTCTCTTTTCTCATTGATAAGGGTGAGTAGGGCTTGATCCATTTTCTTAATTGTTTTGAAGAACCGACCCTTTGTTTTGTTATTCCATTCTACTGCTTTGTTGTTTCTGTATTGTTTATTTCTGCTCTCATCTTTTTTTTCCCCTCTTCTATAGCCTTTAGGCATTGTTTGCTATCCTTTTCCCGGTCCTGAAGGTGTAGGGTTTGGCTGTGTATTGGAGACTTCTTGTTTCTTGAGGTAGGCCTGTATTGCTATGTACTTTCCTCTTAGGACTACCTGTGCTACATCCCAGAGGTTTGGAGAAACATGTTTTCATTTTCATTTGTTTTAAATTTCCTCTTTAATTTCCTGTTTGCTCCATTCATTCTCTAGTAGGATGTTCATAATCTCCACGTATTTTTGGTCTGTCCAAATTTTTTCTTACTGTCGACTTTGAGTTTCATAGCGTCCTGGTCCGAAAATGTACAGGGTGTGATATCAACCTTCTTGTACCTGTTGTACCTGTTGAGGGCTGATTTGTGGGCCATGAATGATCTGTTCTGGAGAATGTCCCATGTGCACTTGAAAGGAATGTGTATTCTGCTTTAGGTTGAAATGTTCAGAGTATATCTGTTGAGTCCCTGTGGTCCACTTTGTCAAGGCTATTTTTCCCTTGTTAATTTTCTGTATAGACAATTGGTCCATTGCCATAAGTGGTTGTTAAAATCCCCTGTCATTGTATTATTATTAGTGAGTTTCTATATGTTTGTTTTTAATTGGTTTCTATATTTAGGTACTCCCATGTTGGCAGAAAATAAATATTTAGTTGTTCTTGATAGAGAGTCTTTTTAATTATGAAATAATGCCCTTCTTCATCACTTCTTACAGTATTTGTTCTTTCTTTTTTGAAATATAAATATTTTATTTATTTATTCATGAGAGATACACAGAGAAGCAGAGGCAGAAACTTAGGCAGAGGGAGAGGTAGGCTGCCCAAAGGGAGGCTGATCCTGGGATCCCAGGATCACACCCTGAGCCGAAGGCAGATGCTCAACCACTGAGCCACCAGGTGTCCCCCAGGGTTTGGTTTCAAATCTCATTTTTCTGATATAAGTATGGGTCCTCCAGCTTTTGTTTGATATCCATAGCGTGGTAGATGATTTTCCCTCCCCTGTCAATCTGCTGGTGTCTATAGGTCTAACGTGAGCATCTTGTAGGCAGCATACAGATGGATCTTGTTTTTCTAATAATGATTTTATTGATGAGAAAGAGAGAGAGAGAGAGAGAGAGAGGCGCAGAAAATTAGGGAGAGAGAAAAGCATGCTCCCTACCAGGAGCTCAATATGGGACTCAATCCCAGACTCCAGGATCACAGCCTGAGTCAAAGGCAGATGCTCAACCCCTTGAGCCACCCAGGCATCCCGGATCATGTGTTTTAAGCCACTCTGATACCCTATATCTTTTGATTGAAGCATTTAGTCTATCAGCATTCAGAGTGATTATTCAAAGATATGAACTTTGTGCCTTTGTGTTACCGGAAGAGTTGATGTTTCTGGTGATGTTCTCTGGGCCTTTCTAGTCTTTGTTGCTTTTGTTCTCCTTTTTTCCCCCACTAGAAGAGTCCCTCTTAAAATTCCTTACTGGAATGTTTAAGTGGTCATGAACTCCTTTATATTTTGCCTGTCTGGGAAAATTGTTCTCTCTCTTTCTCTCCTGAATGACACCCTTGCTGAAGCAAGAATTCATACAAAATGGATTCCAATAAAAAGAAATTTAAAAACATAAAATAAATTTTTGGTCTTATGATTGAGGAAAATGGCATTTAGGAGGAAAACCAGAAGCTGAAAGAGAGGAGGACAGATTTCTCCATCTATAGCCTTCACAGCGACATGATGACCTTTCCAAGGAGGGGCCTCCCCTCCGTAGAATGCTTCCTTCCCCTCTGTGCTCCTTGTTGGAACCCAGCAGGCACATCTCTGCCTCCAGCACCTCTGCAGTCGTGGTTTATTGCGTCTTCCATGTATCCTATTTGGGACCACAGCGTCGTGTATGGAATCATCCGGCTGGTTTTAGACAACATTGGGGGGATTCCGACTTTTGTTGGTTTTGTGGTGTGTGTGTCTCTATCACATGCAGCTATCATATGCAGCTATTGGATCCTCTGGCTGGGTCACCCAAATGCCAAAACGGTTGGCACAACATCATTTCTGGTGCTGGCGCTGGGCAGAGAGCTAGGCTCTCCTGGCAGACCCAGGGCTCGCTTGTGCAGTGACTTCCCGCTGGAGGGTTAGCTGAGCTGGAAGGTCCGGCTTGGCCATATTCTCATGTGCGGCAGTGGGTCGTGCCATGCGCTGGCTGCTTATCTTCTCCCGGATGCCTCTCCAGCAGGGAGCTAGATCTCGGTGCCACCCGGGGGAGAGCTCCTGAGGAGCTGGGTGCCCATGACAGGGAGCGCAGGGGGTCCCTGTGTGTGGGAGTTGGTGTGGGGATGGGGATGGGGTTCCTCGGACTGCTGTGCTGCCTGGCCTTCAGGCCGAGCCCCATGCTCACCCAGCCCCTACTCACTCAGGCATGGAGGGTGCCCTCCACACTCTGGTGTGAGAGATCCCACACCACAAGGTGTGCACGCTGAGTCCACCTAGTGAGGGTGGCTCAGGTGCGTGAGCTGCAAGTGTGGGACCGAAGAAATTTTACAAAAATCTCCTAGCCCTGGACAAGCAGTGCAGGACTGTTTCCATTTTGTGCTACACCCGCCATCTCCAGGATGACCCCCACATGACCTGCTTATGGCTTAAGGCACTGCCCCAACCTAGTCAGGCCGCTGGGCTCACCCTAATCAGAAATCAGCTCATAACAATGTAACCCTGCTTTGTCCCCCCAAAACTGTGCCCTGATTCTGACCAAAGTAATACGCCAGCTCAAGTGGATACTATAGGGTATGGTGTAATTCAATCGGCCACCTGCGTGTGAACCGACATGACTGTGCAACTTTCTGCATATGCATGTCCACTGGCCCCTATAAAGCTACTACGCCTTTTAGTCTCGGGGTCCAAGTCCCTGCTCCTCTGTGTCGGGTGCACTTGGACACAAGCTCCAGCTTGTAAAGAAACCCTTGGGAGTTTGCATCGGTGTTTGCTCCTCGGTGGTTTCTTGGATTCACAATCTTGGGCACAACACAAGGGACTGCTGTCCTGACATCCCTTCCAGGGCCATGCTGACCACCGCGCAGGCCCTCTCTGCCCCAGGCACACAGGCACAGGGATGATGGGTGGAGGAATTGCCCCGGAACCCAGCCAGCCCCTGCCCCCTGGACAGAGGGAGCACAGACCTCCGGGTGGCTTTGCACAGACCCTGGTGACCTGAGGCTTCCTGGCTGTCACTCTGTCCCACCCCTCCTGGCCTGCAGGGCACAGCCTGAGTCCCAGTAAAGTCTGTCAGGTCCTGACCCTGGTGTCTGGCCGCCCCTGCAAGGCACATGGGGAAGTCAGCTGTGTGTGCATGGCAGCGCCCCTGCAGGGGCTGGTGGGTCCTGGGTTGTGCCCCCTCTTCCTCTCTGGGGGTCTCTCTAAGCCCCGTGCACAGTTTTCTGGGAGACAGAGAAATGGGCTGGCTGTGCATTTTCCCACCACAACACTTTATTTACTTTCTACAGCAAATGGGCTCAGAGCCGAGGGTGCGTGCCTTCCCTGGGGAGGGAGACCATTCTGTCCTTTAGGGGAGGGCATGTATGACATGGGTGGGGGGGCGGGTGCTGGAGTCCCCCACCTGTGAGCATGTGTGGAATCTAGGTGGGGACATGTGTCCTGAGGTTTTAGCCTGAGAGACAGTTCTTAGGACAGCAGAGCTGACCTGGACCTATAACCCATGGGCTCCTGTGATGGGTCCTCAAAGGGCACTTGGTCCCCGGCCTCAGGGTCCTTGGGGTCCCAGCACCTGGAGCAGCCTGCCTCCTGGTGTGGGTGCGGGTGGGGCCCACCGGCCTACCCTTACCTCCCCACCCTGGGGTGTCCCAGGATCCACAGGGCACCCTAGGTCAGCGACCTGGATCTGTGGGGTACACCCAGGGCCCAAGAGGCCACATCCAGCTGTGAGAGGGCTCGCTTAGCCCGGGGCCAGATTCCAGGGCTGGCCAGGGCCATTGGGGGCTGGATACTATTAGTCTTTGTGTTGGGCCTGGTGGGGGCTCAAATCAACTCAGCCCCCACAGAGCCCAGGGCCAGGTCAGCACAGGTCCCTATGGGTTAGGGGCTGGTGTCCTGTGCAGGGTGTGCCGCCCTAAATGAGGGACAGTGGGCAGAGGCAGGGCATGACACATCCTCTGCACCACTCAGGAGAACCCACCCTGTCGGGGGCTCCCTGTCTTTCCTCCTCCCTGCAACCCTTGGGTACTCTATGGGACACCCGGGATTCTAATGGGATCAGGGTATGCGGAGAACCCCGGGGAGGCTGAGCATGTCCCACAGGGGGTACCTGTACTGGCTCCTTGCTTGGGGTAAATGGTGTGGGGTTAGATGGTGTGGGGGCAAAAGTATGATTGTGGTGGAGTGTGGGGATGGTGTAGGGAGGATGGTGTTGTGGTATAGTCTGGGTGGGGATTGTGTGGGGCTGTGTGGGTGTGAGGGGGATGGTGTAGGTGGGATCCCATTTGGCATGATAATGTAGGGGAATGATGTGGGAATGGGGAATGAGCGGGATGTCGTCGGGGGCCTGTGGACACAGGGTATCTCTTTCCCCTAAGATGCAGAGGGAGACTTCTACAGTTAAAGGCGAACCCAGTCTGGGGTTTCTTGTGACACCTGCCCCTGAGTCGTGGTGTGGTCAGTGCAGGGCCCTGGCTGGACTGGGGGCATTATCTGGGGGTCATCATAATTTGTATGTTTTCAAATTGCAAATTGTCTCAAATTAAATGCATAGAATTTAGAAATATATAAAGCACTGAGAGTGGGTGTCACTCTGACCCATCTGACCCTCATGGGATCGATGTGTGTCCTGCTTCAGCCATGGCCATGCTGCTTGGCCCCCAGGTCCAGTTCTTGCCCCCCACGTCCCCACCCCATCCCCTGTTTCTCAAGGGGCTGTCCCTCTCCCCTATGGTGTTCGGCTCCCATGGCAACCCCTGGAGTCCCCATCCTAGTGGCCTCCTCATCCCTGAGGCCCCAGGGGTGTGGGCACGGTGGTCATCCCCATCACCCTACCATGGAGTGGTGACTTGTTGACTGCTGTTGCTCCCCTGGCCTCAGAGAACCCGTTTTCCCTACCCAGAAGCCACCAGGGCCCTGAAGCCCCCTGGCCCAGCAGCCTCACCTGACCCCCTAGCAGTCCTAAAACATGATGTGGCTGCCCAACATCCTGTTGACGTCCAGGTCTACCTGCGTGATATCCTAGGAGGAGACAAGGGCGTCCACCTTCATTTCCTGTGGGAAAACCGGGGAGGAGGAGCAGGTGTCAGGGACACAGACCTGACCTCTAACAAGGTGCCATGCTGGGCAGGCAGCCCTGAGGCCACCATGGGAATGTGTCCTGCCTAAACCTCCTTCCTTCCTCTGGGAGGCCAGGGATGGCGGGAGTGCCCACCATGCCCGTGGGACCTGTGTGACGGCCTGTGCCCAGCTGTTGTGGGCGGGCAGGTGACTGAGTGTCACCCTGGGTGGGAGGGGATAGGGGTTCAGTCCAGGTGGGAGGGGACATGGGGGTGTTGTGCCCAAGATTGCGAATCCGAGAAACCACTAAAGAGCTGACAGCAATGCAAACACACAGGGTTGATTTCCAAACTTGAGCTTGCGTCCAAGTACACCCAACACAGCGGAGCAGGGACTTGGACCCCGAGGTGGATTTTAGCTTAGTTTTAAGGGCTTGTCTCGGGGTCCTCCAGAAGGGCTGGAGCAATTCCTCAAGTTCTGTTTACATTTTGATATGGGTCCTTCAAGGGCATTGAGCTCTGTTCTCATTCTAATAGGCACTTCCAGCCCTTGACGTGGGCTCAGTTCTTATTCTATTGTGGAGGCTTTCTAGGACATTAAGCTGTAAACTTTTGTTTTTTTTCCTGTAACTGAAGTAATGTAAATTTCAGCTCTTCTTCACAGGGGCCTGTGATGGCTGGATTTGTTCAAACTCTGAACGTAAAGTGGATAGGCGATCATTTTCTTGGCCTCCTTGCGTCCCTTCCCATCCTATCTAGCTCCTTCACCTTTCCCCGGAGCTCCTAAGAGAGCAATTGCAAATGACCTCAGCCTGGCAGTGTGTGTTGGGGACAGGCCCAGGGATTCGGGATCAGGAAGATCTGGGGCGTGGGCGTCCCAGTTGTGCAGTGGGATTCGATGCTGCAGGCTCTTATTCCCTAAGGCTGTCTTGACAACTGACTTTGTACATAGAAAACCTCTCCTTTGTCTTTAAGATTTTATTTTTTTTAATTTTTATTTGCTTATGATAGTCACAGAGAGAGATAGAGAGAGAGGCAGAGACACAGGCAGAGGGAGAAGCAGGCTCCATGCACCGGGAGCCCGATGTGGGATTCGATCCCGGGTCTCCAGGACCGCGCCCTGGGCCAAAGGCAGACGCCAAACCGCTGCGCCATCCAGGGATCCCTCCTTTGTCTTTAAAAGATGAGGAGCGAGTCAAAGCGTTTTTTCTCTGCCCATCTGATTGCTCAGATTCCAATCTGAGATGTATTTCCTGTTAATAAGGATAATTTACATTCTGTAGTACTATGGTTAAAATATTCTGACACAAGTAATTCAGAGGGATGAGGGTTTCTCATCTCTTTCTTCACAGCTCAGTCACTCATAAGGAAATGCATCTGTATGGATTTGGAATTAATTGAGAGACATTAGTACCAATGGTCCTATTATTATGTGAAGGATTCTTCCCAGAGATTCTTCCCCTGTTTCAACTGACACTGAAACACTGTGAACTCTTTGGAAGACAAATGTCAAGGAGATAAATGTTATGCATTGCTAATTTTAAATGCACTTGCCATATGGTGTCTATTATAATAGAAGTATTTTTATCTGATTTTTGCTATTTATTATCCGTTCCTGCTTTTCAGGTTAAGGAGGCATTATACGTGTTCATAAGTGTTTTTCTTTCCTTCTGATATAGAATTCTTACTTTGTTCCCATCGAAGGAACTCTTTAAGAATAAGGCAAAAGTTCATTCAATGATTCTTAAAATGTCTTTAGACTTGGAGCCTGATTCATTTAAGTCAATTTTCAAAATAAATCTTATTTATTAGGAAAATAAGAAAGATTTACAGGGAAATTGAGAAGATAGTACAGAGCATTCGCATGCACTTGCACTCAATTTCTCCATTTATTGATATATTAGTACAGTACAAATATTAGCTAATGAATCAATATTAAAATAGTCGCATTAACCAAAGACCATACTTTATTCAGATTTCCTTAGTTTTTGCTAAGTTACCACCCCTCATATCACATTCCATTTGTCTTCCTGTTTTCTTAGGCTCCTGTGGATTGTGACAGTCTTTCAGCATTTCCTTGCTGTTGTTGAACTGGAACACTTTGTGAAGTAGAATATTTTGTAAAATTTCCCTCAGTTGGGACATTTCTGTTGTTTATCTCATGAGTGAACTGTTTTTTTTTGGATTATATACAGAGATATACTCCCATTTTCATTATATCATATAAAAAATAGATACTATCTACATGATTTATCAGTCTTGGTATCGATCTGGTCATCTTGCTGAGGTGTTTGTCAGCTTTCTCCGTAGTAAAGTGATTCTTTATTATTATTATTATTATTATTATTATTATTATTATATTATCATTATTATTTTAAGTTTTTCATAATATATTTTCTAGAAGGAATTTACTATGTGTATTGCACACATAAGAGTGGGAAGCTATGCTCATGAACTTGAGGGTGGAATGTCTACACAAATGGTTTGAAATTAATCTACATGGGAGATTTCTCTTCCTTCTGGGTTTGTTTCTTTTTCAAAGATGTTATTTAATTATTTGTGAGAGAGAGGAGAGAAAAAGCAAGAGCGAGAGGGGAAGAGGGAGAGGGAGAATCAGGTTCCCTGCTGAACAGGGAGCCTGACTTGGGACCTGGATCTTGATCTGAGCCTAAGGCAGAAGCTTAACTGAATGACCACCCAAGTGCCACTCTTTCTTTCTTTCTTTCTTTCTTTCTTTCTTTCTTTCTTTCTTTCTTTCTTTCTTTCTTCTTTCTTTCTTTTTTGATAATAAATTTATTTTCTTATTGGTGTTCAATTTGCCAGCATACAGAATAACACCCAGTGCTCATCCCGTCAAGTGCCCCCCTCAGTGCCCGTCACCCTTTCACCCCCACCCACCGCTCTCCTCCCATTCCATCACCACTAGTTCATTTCCCAGAGTTTGGAGTCTTCATGTTCTGTCTCCCTTTCTGATATTTCTGACTCATTTCTTCTCCCTTCCCTTATATTCCCTTTCACTATTATCCATATTCCCCAAATGAATGAGAACATACAATGCTTGTCCTTCTCCGATTGACTTACTTCACTCAGCATAATACCTTCCAGTTCCATCCACGTTGAAGCAAATGGTGGGTATTTGTCGTTCCTAATGGCTGAGCAAGGCCCACCTGTTCTCTCTCTTCATCTTCTGAGTCTCCTATGATATGAATGTTATTGTTTTAATAAGTGGCTGAGTTCCCTAAATCTGCCTCTGTGGTCCATAACATTTCTTGTTTTTAAGGCTTCCACCTGGCACTGCGTCAGAGTTATAGCATTTTTAACGTTGGCCTGACTAGGTTTTAGTTCTTTTATTTCTACAGTAAGGGATTCTCTAGTTTTCTTCTGTGCTCTTTTTCCAGCCCAGCAGGTATCTTTATAATCATTGTTTTAAAATGTAGTTAGACATCATATATGTGTATTAATGAACTTCCTGGCTGTGAGTAGAACCTCATGTTATTTTATGGATGTGAGTTTCTCAATCTCATTGATTTTTCCAGAAAAGAATGAGGGAAGAAAAAGAAAAACCAAGAAAAACAATAAAGAAAAACAATAACAACTGCCCTCAAAAAAAAAAAAAAAAAAAAAAACCAACACCAGATTATTTTGGCCTGCTTGTTAAAAGATTCTAAATCCGAAAATAAGAAACACAATTAAAGTGATCCCTGGGTGACACAGCGGTTTATTGCCTGTCTTTGGCCCAGGGCGTAATACTGGAGACCCGGGATTGAATCCCACGTTGGGCTCCCGACATGGAGCCTGCTTCTCCCTCTGCCTGTGTCTCTGCCTCTCTCTCTCTCTGTGACTATCATAAATAAATTTTAAATAATTAAAAAAGAAACACAATTAAAATACCATAAAAGTAAAAATAAGAAATATATAAGGTACATACATAAAAATTAAAATAAGGCATATAATAAAAAAGAATCAAAGAAAATACATGAATATAAAGCACAAAGTACAAAGGAGGCTAGACCCTACTTTCCAGGCAGAGCTAAAGATGAAGCTCTGCAGCCTCTGTGGTTCCACAACTTGGTGGCAGCGGGTGGTCTGTGCGGGGTCTGGGGTTGGGCCATGGAGCTGGTTGTCCAATGCACATCTGCTTGGGAGATGCACCTGCGGGGTCAGAGGCGGCGTGGGCGTCAGCGCATCTGGCCTCCAGCACGCGGCGCTGTGCTGCTCCCTGAGACTGGGCCAGACGCCAGTGGGGACTTGGGTACTGTGGCTCTGGGGCTGAGCATCCCGCTCCCCAGTCTGCAGGGGCCTTCACAGAAGATTCCCCAAGCCCCCGGGTCTCCGCCGTTTCTCTCCATACCCTGCGTTTATTTTCCTGTGTTCCAGCTTCTTTTGGTTTTGTTTTTTAATCTCAGACTGTTGTGCCCAAGATTGTGAATCCGAGAAACCACCGAGAAGCCGACACCGATGCAAACACACGAGGGTTTATTTCCATGCTCGAGCTTGTGTCCAAGTATACCCAACACAGCAGAGCAGGGACTTGGTCCCTTAGGTGGGTTTTAGTTTAGTATTAAGGGCTGGTCTCGGGGACCTCCAGAAGGGCTGGAGCAATTCCTCAAGTCCTGTTTACATTTTGATATGGGGACTTCTTGGGCATTGAGCTCTGCTCTCATTCTAATAGGGGCTTCCTGCCCTTGGCCTGGGCTCTGTTTTTATTCCATTGCTGGGCTTTCTAGGACATTAAGCTGTAAACACAAAGGTTCCACATCTGGAAGAGGGACGTCACACTGTCCCTATATGCTGAAGACATGTACTAGAAACAGGAAACCCGAGAGCCTCCACCAAAACCTGTTAGAACTAAGGAGTGAGTTCAGTAAAGTCACGGGACCCAAACTGACGCTACAGAGCAGAGTAGCCTTGCTGTGTCCTGACAATGAGCACGCAGGAAGGAAATGAAGGACGTGACTCCCTTCTCAGGAGCATCAAGGAAAATAAATAATGAGACTGAACCAAAGGAGCACAACACTTGTGCACTGAGCCATACCAGGCTCTGGGAGGCCATCCTGGGCTCGTGGGGTGGGAGCCCCATCTTGTGAAAATATCCGCAGTTCCTGAAGCCACCCTCAGTTGCAATGTCATTCCTATCAAAATCATGGTGGCAGATCTTAGAAATTGGACAAAATTCCCTAACATCCATCCGCCCCCACAAATACCTCAGTATTGGAGAAGCAGGACAGAGCAGGATGCAACACTTTCCTATTTCAAAGGATGTCACAGAGACACAGGATAAAGCAGTGTGGTTCTCAGGCCCCCGGCTGGCTCCGTCGGTTAAGCATCTGACTCCTGACTTCTCCTCTGGTCCTGATCTCAGGGGTCATGAGTTCTAGCCCTGGCCTGGGCCATGGACTAGGTGTGGCGCCTACTTAAACAAATCAGACCCTCGGGGGGTGGTCCCGGCATAAGCTGAAAGAGCAAAACAGAGAGTCCAGATGGAAATGTATTCTGATACAACTGATTTTTTTTATCTTAATTTAATTTAACCCAATTAATTAACATAATGTATTATACTTTCAGAGGAAGAATTCAGGGATTCACCAGTTGGAGATAACAGCAGTCCTCATGACATCACGTGCCCTTCTTCATGCCAGTCGCCTGTTATCCTCTCCCCCCTCCCCTCCCCTCCAGCGACCCTCAGTTTGTTTCCTATCATTAAGAGTCTGTATTTCCTACATCTGTTTTCATCTTATTTGTTTTTCCTTCCAGATGTTCATCTGGTTTGCTTCTTTAATTCCACGTATGAATGACACCACCCAGTCATTCTCTTTCCCGACTGACTTATTTCAATTAACACGATCCCTCTAGTACTATCCACGTCATTGCAAATGGCAAGATTTCCTTCTCTTTGATAGTTTCATTCCATTCCTCTCTCTATGACCATTATCTATCTCCCATCCTCTTTATCCATCATCTGCCAGAGGGCACTGATGCTCCTCCCACAGTGTGTCTACTGTGGACCCGGCATCTGTGGACATTGGGGTGCAGGTGTCCCGAGTCTCACTGCATGTATATCTTCGGATTGAGCTCCAGGTCCTGCAAGTGCTGGTCGCAGGGCGGCTCTATTTGTAACTTCCTGAGGAGCCTCCACACTGTTTCCAGGGCAGCTGCACCAGCCTGCAGTCCCTCCCACAGTAGAAAGGGTTGAGTGAGTTTTGCAGGACGTGGTAAAAGTCTGGTCCACATTTCATTTCGTGTCCTGTGGGCACCAATTCCTTGTCCTTAAGTATTTCTGGGGAAGCCGGGTGTTGGGCTCCGTTTCAGTGAGACATTTCCAAAACTAACAGGCCATAGCTGGAGCCTGGGAGGAGACACCTGCGGCCCCGGGAGCCCCCGCTGCCTCCTGCAGGGCCTCCAGCAGTGCCTGAGCATCCCGCAGGGGGCGCCCGAGCCCAGGCCCCACCCAGGGGGCACACATGCCCAGTTGGCCTCCGCTGTCTGCACTAAAAGGAGCCTGCCTCTGCTGGGGAGGCCTGAAGAGGACGTGGGTACGCGTCCACCCTGGTGAGCTGCAGCCTCCTCAGGACCCGCGGGCAGTCTTCAGGGGGACATTGGGCGGTGTTCATGCTGATAGGAGTCCCGGTTTCCTCAGGACCCGCGGTGAGGCTTCAGGAAGATTTGGGGCAGAATCCACCCAGACAGGAGCCCCTGGGCCATCTCAGTACCCACGGGGAGGCTTCAGGAAATTGTGGGCCCGCATCCATGCTGACAGGAGCCCCGGGGCCGCCTCAGGACCCTCGGGGAGGCTTCAGAAAGATGTGGGCCCGCATCACCCTGACAGCAGCCCTTGGGCCCGCATAACCCTGAATCACCCTGATAGGAGCCCCTGGGCCTGCATCACCCTGACAGGAGTCCCTGGATCCCAATGTGGGTTTCGATCCTGGGTCTCCAAGTTCACGCACTGGGCCAAAAGCAGGAGACAAACCGCTGCGCCACCAGGGATCCCCTATTTTTAAATTTTCGAGGACGCTCCACACTGTTTTCCACAGTGGCTGCACATTTTCACATGCCCACCAGGAGTGTAAGGGGGATCCCCCTTCTCCATAGCCTCACCAACACCTATAGTTAGTTTCTTGTGTTGTTAATTTTAGCCATTCTGGCAGCTGTCAGATGTCAGGTGACATCTCATTGTGGTTTTGGTTTGCATTTCCCTGATGATGGGTGACGCTGAGTGTCTTTCCGTGTGTCTGGTGGCCATCTGGACGTCTTGTCAGAGACAAAGTACATTCATTTCTTCTGCCCATCTGCAGTTGTATAATTTGTGTTTAGGATGCTGAGATTTATATTTGCTTTATATATTTTGCATACTAACTCTTTATTGGATGTATTGTTTACAAATATCGCCTCTCATTTTGTTTGTTGCCTTTTAGCTTTGGTTGTTTCCTTCACTTTGTGGAAGCTTTTCAATTTGATGAAGTCCCAATAGTATTTTTGCTTTTGTTTCCCTCACCTCAGAAGCATATCTAGAAAGAAGATCCAATGGCCAATGTCAAAGACATTGCTGCCTATCTTTTCTTCTTTGTATGGTTTCAGGTCTCACTTTTAGGTCTTTCATCCATTTTGAATTCATTTTTTTATATATGGTGTAAGAAAGTGGTCCAGTATCATTCTTTTGCATGTGGCTGCCTGGTTTTCCCAACACCATTTGTTCTTATCCTGGGCTCAGGGTTAGGGTTTGTTGAAGAGACTGTCTTTGTGCTTTGGATATTCCTTCCTGCCTTGTTGTCGATTAATGGATCATAGAGTTACAGGTTTGTATCTTATTTCGGCTTTCCATTCTGTTCTATTGATCTAAGTGTCTCCTGTTGGGAGACCCTTGATTGCTGATTCAATTTCTTTGCTGGTTATCTGTCTGTTCAAGTTTCTTATTTCTTCCTTTTTCATTTTTGCTGTGTTAAATTTTTCTAGGAATTGATCTATTTCTTCCAGGTTCTAGGTTGCTGGCATATAATTTTTCATAATGTTCTCTTATAATCGTTTGTGTATCTCTAGTGTTGGTTGTTATTTCTCTTTTCTCATTTGTGATTTTATTTGGGTCCTTTCTCATCTTTTCATCTTTTTTTTTTGAAGATTATATTTATGTATTCGTGAGAGACACAGAGAGGCAGAGGTATAGGCAGAGGGAAATTGAGGCTCCATGCGGGGAGCCTGATGTGGGACTTGATTCCCGAGGACCCCGGGATCATGACCTGAGCCAAAGCAGATGCTCAACCAATGAGGCACCCAGGTGTATTGCTGATTCAATTCCTTTGCTAGTTATGGGTCTGTTCACATTTTCTATTTCTTCCTAGTTCAGTTTTGCTCATTTGCACATTTCTAGGGATTTGTCCATTTCTTCCAGGTCTCCCTATTTGTTAGCATATAATCTTTCATACTATTCCCTTATGATTGTCTTATTATTCTGCTGTTGATTGTGATCACTCTTCTCTCATTTGTGGTTTTATTTATTTAGGTCATTTCTCTTTTCTCGTGGATAAGGCTGGCTAGGGCTTGATCCATTTTCTTAATTGTTTTGAAGAACCGTCCCTTTGTTTCTTTATTCCATTCTACTGCTTTGTTGTTTCTGTATTGTTTATTTCTGCTTTCATTTTTTCCCCTCTTCTATAGCCTTTAGGCATTGTTTGCTATTCCTTTTCCAGCTCCTTAAGGTGTAGGGTTAGGCTGTGTATTGGAGACTTCTTCTTTCTTGAGGTAGGCCTGTATTGCTATGTACTTCCCTCTTAGGACTGCCTTTGCTACATCCCAGAGGTTTGGAGAAACATGTTTTCATTTTCATTTGTTTTAAATTTCCTCTCTAATTTCCTGGTTGCTCCATTCATTCTCTAGTAGGATGTTCATAATCTCCAAGTATTTTTGGTCTGTCCAAATTTTTTCTTACTGTCGACTTCGATTTTCATAGTGTTGTGGTCTGAAAATGTACTGGATGTGCTATCAACCTTCTTGTACCTGTTGTACCTGTTGAGGGCTGATTTTTGGGCCATGATATGATCTGTTCTGGAGAATGTCCCATGTCCACTTGAAAGGAATGTGTATTCTGCTTTAGGTTGAAATGTTCAGACTATATCTGTTGAGTCCCTGTGGTCCAGTGTGTCAAGGCTATTTTTCCCTTGTTGATTTTCTCTATAGACGATCGGTCCATTGCCTTAAGTGGTTGTTAAAATCCCCTGTCATTGTATTATCATCAGTGAGTTTCTGTACGTTTGTTGTTAATTGGTTTCTATATTTAGGTACTCCCATGTTGGCAGCATAAATATTTAGTTTTTTGATCTTGATAGAGGGTCTTTTAAATTATGAAATAATGCCCTTCTTCATCGCTTTTTACAGTATTTGTTCTTTCTTTATTGAAATGTAAATATTTTATTTATTTATTCATGAGAGATACACAGAGAAGAAGAGGCAGAAATATAGGAAGACGGACAGGCAGGCTCCCCAAAGGGAGGCCGATGTGGAACTCGATCCTTGGATCCCAGGATCACCCCCTGATCTGAAGGCAGACGCTCAAACACTGAGCCACCAGGTGTCTCCCAGGATTTGGTTTCAAATCTAGTTAGTCTGATATAAGTATGGGTCTTCCAGCTTTCTTTTGATATCCATTACTTTTATAGATGGTTTTCCATGCCCTACTTTCAATCTCCCGGTGTCTATAGGTGTAACGTGAGCATCTTGTAGGCAGCATACCAATGGATCTGGGTTTTTAATAACGATTATATTTATGAGCGAGAGAGAGAGAGAGAGAGAGAGAGGCAGAAAATTAGGCAGAGAGAGAAAGAGGCTCCCCACCAGGAGCCCAATATGGGACTGGATCCCAGATTCCAGGATCACACCCTGAGTCAAAGGCAGAGGCTCAACCCCTGTGCCACCCAGGCATCCCGGATCCTGCTTTTTAAGCCACTCAGATACCCTCTATCATTTGATTGGATCATTTTGTCTATCAGCATTCAGAGTGATTATTGAAAGATATGAACTTATTGCCTTTGTGTTACCGGTAGAGTTGGTGTTTCTGGTGACGTTCTCTGGTCCTTTGTAGTCTTTGTTGATTTTGGTCTCTTTTTTTCACCCACTAGAACAATCCCTCTTAAAATTCCTTACTGGACTGGTTAAGTGGTCCTGAACTCCTTTATATTTTGCTTGTCTGGGACACTCTTTCTCTCTCCTTCTATCCTGAATGACACCATTGCTGAAGAAAGAATTCATACAAATTGGACTCCAATAAAAAGAAATTTTTTTTTTTTTTTTAAATTTTTTTATTTATTTATGATAGTCACACAGAGAGAAAGAGAGAGAGGCAGAGACACAGGCAGATGGAGAAGCAGGCTCCACGCACCAGGAGCCCGACGTGGGATTCGATCCCGGGTCTCCAGGATCGCGCCCTGGGCCAAAGGCAGGCGCCAAACCGCTGCGCCACCCAGGGATCCCTAAAAAGAAATTTAAAAACATAAAATAAATTTTTGCTATTATGATTGAGGAAAATGGCATTTAGGAGGAAAACCAGAAGCTGAACCGGAGGAGGACAGATTTCACCATCCGTAGCCTTCACAGCTACCTGGTATCCTTTCCTAGGATTGGCCCCCCCTTCCTGACCCTCTGCGCTCCTTGTTGAAACCCAGCAGTCACATCTCCGTACCTCCCGCACCTCTGCAGTCATGCTTTATACCGCCTTCCATGTATCCTATTGGGGACCACAGCGTCGTGTATGGAATCATCCGGAAGCTGTTTGACAACACTGGGGGGATTCTGACTTTTGTTGGTTTTGGGGTGTGTGTGTGTCTATCACATGCAGCTATCGGATCCTCTGGCTGGGTCACGCCGATGCCGAAATGGTTGGCACAATATCATTTCTGGTGCTGGAGCTGGGCGGCTAGCCAGGCACTCCTGGCCGACCCAGTGCTCGCTTGTGCATTGACATTCCACTGGAGGAGCAGCTGAGCTGGAAGGTCCAGCTCAGCCACATTCTCATGTCTGGAAGTGTGGCCCGCCAATGGCGTCTGCTTCTCTTCTCCCCGATGCCTCTCCAGAGGCAGGGAGCCAGAACTCGGGGCCGCCATGCGGGGAGCACCTGAGGAGCTGGGTGCACATGGCGGGGAGCCCAGGGGCTGCCTGTGTGTGGAGGTCGGGGTGGGGACGGGGCTGGGGTTCTTTGGTCCCCTGTGCTGCCTGGCCTTCAGGCCGAGCCCCATGCTCACCCAGCCCCTACTCACTCGGGCAAGGAGGGTGCCCTCCACCCGCTGTGTGAGAGAACCTGCACCACAAGGTGTGCAGGCTGAGTCCACCTGGTGAGGGTGGCCCAGGTGCGTGAGCTGCAAGTGTGGGACCCAGGAAATTTAACAAAAATCTCCTACCCCTGGACAAGCAGAGCAGGACTGATTCCATTTTATGCTACACCTGCCACTTCCAGGATGACCCCCACATGACCTGCTTATGGCTTAAGGTGCTGCCCCACCATAGTCAGGCCGCTGTGCACACCCTAATCGGAAATCAGCTCATAACAATGTAACCCTGCTTTGTGCCCCCCAAAACTGCATGCCCATTCTGAACTTCCCCTGGGGAGGGAGAGCTTTCTGTCATTTAGGGGAGGGAAAGAATGACACGGGTTGGGGGGGGCGGGTGCTGGAGTCCCCCACCTGGGAGCATGTGTGGAATCTGGGTGGGGGCATATGTCCTGAGGTTTCAGCCTGAGAGACGGTTCTGAGGACAGCAGAGCTGACCTGGACCTGCACCTCATGGGCTCCTGCACTGGGCCCTGCAGGGCAGCTGGACCCCGGCCTTGGGCTCCCAGTGGCCCCAGCACCTGGAGCAGCCTGCCTCCTGGTGTTGGTGTGGGTGGGGCCCACCGGCCTACTCCTGCTCTCCCCACCCTGGGGTGTCCCAGGATCCAAAGGGAGCCCTAGGTGAGTGACCTGGATCTGATCTGTGGGGTATGCCCAGGGCCTAAGAGGCCACATCCAGCTGTGAGAGGGCTCGCTCAGCCTGGGGCCAGAATCCAGGGCTGGCCAGTGCCATGGGGGGCTGGATCGCATTAGTCTTTGTGTTGGGCCTGGAGGGGCTCAAATCAACTCAGCCCCCACAGAGCCCGGGGCCAGGTCAGCCCAGGTCCCTATGGGTTAGGGGCTGGTGTCCTGTGCAGGGTGTGCCACCCTCCAGGAGGGACAGTGGGCAGAGGCAGGGCACGGTGCATCCTCTGAACCACTCACCTGCACCCACCCTGTCAGGGGTTCCCTGTCTTTCCTCCTCTCTGCAACCCCTGGGTACTCTTTGATACACCCGGGCTTCTGATGGGATCAGGGTATGCAGAGAAATGCCGGGAGGCTGAGCATGTCCCACAGGGGTCACCTGCACCTGGTCCTTGCTGGGGGTAAATGGTGTGGGGGTGGATGGTGTGGGGGCAGGAGTATGATTGTGGTTGAGTGTGGGGGATGGTGTAGGGGGATGGTGTTGGGGTATAGTGTGGGTTGGGTTTGCATGGGGCTGTGTGGGTGTGAGGGGGATGGTGTAGGTGGGATGCCATTGGGAATGATGATGTAGGGGGTGGAGTAGGAGTGGGGAATGAGGGGGATGTCGTGGGGGGCCTGCGGACACAGGGTATCTCCTTCCCCTAAGATGCAGAAGGAGACTTCTACAGTTAAAGGCGACCCCAGTCTGGGGTTTGTTGTGACACCTTCCCCTGGGGCACGGTGTGGTCAGTGCAGGTGTCTGGCTGGACCGGGGGCATTATCTGGGGGTCATCATAATATGTATGCTTTCAAATTGCAAATTGTCTCAAATTAAATGCATAGAATTTAGAAATATATAAAGTACCGAGAGTGGGTGTCACTCTGACCCATCTGACCCTCATGGGATCGATGTGTGTCCTGCTCCAGCCGCGGCCATGCCTCCTGGCCCCCAGGTCCGGCCCTTGCCCCCCACATCGCCCACCCCATCCCCCGCTTCTCATGGGGCCGTCCCTATCCCTTTTGGTGTTCAGCTCCAATGGCAACCACTGGAGGCCCCATCCTAGTGGCCTCCTCATCCCTGAGGCCCGGGGGGTGGGCACGGGGGTCATCCCAATCACCCTACCATTGAGCAGTGTGTTGTTGGCTGCCGTTGCTCCCCCTGGCACAGAGGCCCTGTTTTCCCTACCCAGAAGCCCCCGGGGCCCCAAAGCCCCCTGTACAAGCAGCCTCACCCGACCCCCTAGCAGTACTAAAACATGATGTGGCTGCCCAACGTCCTGTTGACGTCCAGGTCTATTTTCGTGATGTCCCTGAAGAAGAAAAGGGCATCCTCCTTCATTTCCTGTGGGAAAACCAGGGAGGAGGAACAGGCGCCAGGGATACAGACCCCGACCTGTCACGAGCTGCCATGCTGGGCAGGGAGCCCTGGGGCCACAATGGGAGTGTGTCCTGCGGAAACCTTCTTCCTTCCTCTGGGAGTCCAGGGATGATGGGAGTGCCCACCGTGCCCATGGGACCTGTGTGACGGCTTGTGCCCAGCTGTTGTGGGCGGGGAGGTGACTGAGTTTCACCCTGCGTGGGAGGGGATAGGGGTTCAGCCAAGGTTGGAGGGGACATGGGAGTGTTGTGCCCAAGATTGCGAATCCGAGAAACCACTAAGTATCTGACACCAATGAAAACACACAAGGATTTCCAAACTCGAGCTTGTGTCCAAGTACACCCAAACCCAATACAGCGGAGCAGAGACTTGGACCCCGAGGTGGGTTTTAGCTTAGATTTAAGGGCTTGTCTTGGGGTCCTACAGAGGGCTGGAGCAATTCCTCAAGTTCTGTTGACATTTTGATATGGGGCCTTCAAGGGTATTGAGCTCTGCTCTCATTCTAATAGACGGTTCCAGCCCTTGGCATGGGCTTTGTTTTGACTCAATTGTGGGGCTTTCTAGGACATTAAGCTGTAAACTTTTGTTTTTTTCCTGTAACTGAAGCAATGTAAATTTCAGCTCTTCTTCACAGGGGCCTGGGATGGCTGGGCATGTGCTAATGCTGAATTTAAATTGGAATGGCCGGGGATCCCTGGGTGGCGCAGCGGTTTGGCGCCTGCCTTTGGCCCAGGGTGCGATCCTGGAGACCCGGGATCGAATCCCACATCGGGCTCCCTGCATGGAGCCTGCTTCTCCCTCTGCCTGTGTCTCTGCCTCTCTCTCTCTCTCTGTGACTATCATGAATAAATAAATAAAAAATAAATAAATAAATAAATTGGAATGGCCTTAATTTTCTCAGCCTCCTTGTTTCCTGTCCCACCTATCTATCTAGCTCCTTCCCCCTTCCCCAGAGCTCCTAAGAGAGCAATTGCAAATAACCTCAGCGTGGCATCCTGTGTTGGGCAACAGGTCCAGTGATTTGGGATCAGGAAGACCTGGAGCACGGGCGTCCCAGCTGTGCAGTGGGATTCGAAGCTGCAGAATCTTATTCCCTGAGGCTATCTTGACAACTGACTTTGTACATAGAAAAGCTCTCCTTTGTCTTTAAAACTTGAGGAGCGAGTCATAGAGTTTTATCTCTGCACATCTGATTGCTCAGATTCCAATCTGAGATGTATTTCCTGTTAATAAGGATAAATTACTACTATCTGTATTACTATGGGTAAAATATTCTGACACAAGTAATTCAGAGGGAAGGGTTTCTCATCTCTTTCTTCACAGTTTAGTCACTCATTGGAAATGCATCTTTATGGATTTGGAATGAACTGAAAGACATTATTACCAATGGTCCTATTATTATGTGAAGGATTCTTCCCTGAGATTCTTCCCCTATTTCAACTGACACTGAAACATTGTGAACTCTTTGCAAGACAAATGTCAAGGAAATAAATGTTATGCATTGCTAATTTTATTTTTTTATTTTTTTCTTTTCTTTATTTATGATAGTCACAGAGAGAGAGAGAGGCAGAGACACAGGCAGAGGGAGAAGCAGGCTCCATGCACCGGGAGCCCGACGTGGGACTCGATCCCGGGTCTCCAGGATTGCGCCCTGGGCCGAAGGCAGGCGCCAAACCGCTATGCCACCCAGGGATCCCCCATTGCTAATTTTAAATGCACTTGCAGTATGGTGTCTATTATACTAGAATTATTTTTATCTGATTTTTGCTATTTATTATCCGTTCCTGCTTTTCAGGTTGAGGAGGCATTATACGTGTTCATAAGTGTTTTTCTTTCCTTCTGTTCTAAAATTCTTACTTTGTTTCCATCAAAGGAACTCTTTAAGAATAAGGCAAAAGTAGGGATCCCTGGGTGGCGCAGCGGTTTGGCGCCTGCCTTTGGCCCAGGGCGCGATCCTGGAGATCCGGGATCGAATCCCTTGTCAGGCTCCCGGTACATGGAGCCTGCTTCTCTCTCTGCCCCCCTCTCTCTCTCTCTCTGTGACTATCATAAATAAATAAAAACGTAAAAAAATAAAAAAAAAGAATAAGGCAAAAGTTAATTCAACTATTCTTAAAATGACTTCACACTTGGAGCCTGATTCATTTAAGTCAATTTTCAAAATAAATCTTATTTATTAGGAAAAAAACAAAGATTTATAGGGAAATTGAGAAGATAGTATAGTGCATTCACATGCACTGGCACTCTATTTCTCCAATTATTGATATCTTATATTAGTACGGTACAAATATGAGCTAATGAATCAATATTAAAATAGTCGCATAAACCAAAGACCATACTTTATTCAGATTTCCTTAGTTTTTGCTAAGTTACCATCCCTCGTATTACATTCCATTTGTCCTCATTTTTTCTTAGGCTCCTCTGGATTGTGACAGTCTTTCAGCCTTTCCTTGTTGTTGTTGAACTGGAACACTTTGAGAAGGAGAGTATTTTGAAAAATATCCCTCAGTTGGGACATGTCTGTTGTTTATCTCATGATTGAACTGTTTTTGTGGATTATATACAGAGATATACTGCCATTTTTATTATATCATATAAAGGATAGATATTATCACATGATTTATCAGTCTTGGTATCGATCTGATCATCTTGCTAAGGTAGTGTTTGTCAGCTTTCTCCGTAGTAAACTGATTCATTTTTGTTATTTTTATTATTATTTTTATTATTATTAGTGTATTATCATTATTATTTTAGGTTTTTCATAATATATTTTTAGAAGGAAGTTACTACGTGTATTGCACACATAAGAGTGGGAAGCTATGCTCATGAACTTGACGGTGGAATGTCTGCACAAATTCTTTGAAATTCTTCTACATGGGAGATTTCTCTTCCCTCTTGGTTTGTTTGATTTTTTTTCAAAGATGTTATTTATTTATATGAGAGAGAGAGAGGAGAAAAAGCATGAGCGAGAGGGGTAGAGGGAGAGGGTGAAGCAGGTTCCATGCTGAACAGGGAGCCTGCCTTGGGACCTGGATCATGATCTGAGCCTAAGGCAGAAGCTTAACTAACTCAGCCACCCAGGTGCCACTCTTACTTTTTCTTTAATAATAAATTTATTTTTTATTGGTGTTCAATTTGCCAAATATAGAATGACACCCAGTTCCCATCCCGTCTAGTGCCCCCCTCAGTGCCCGTCACCCATTCATCCTCACCCCTGCCCACCTCCTATTCAATCACCCCTAGTTCATTTCCAGAGTTAGAAGACTTTATGTTCTGCCTCCCTTTCTGATATTTCCCACACATTTCTACTCCCTTCCCTTATATTCCCTTTCACTATTACCTATATTCCCCAAATGAATGAGAAAATACAATGTTTGTCCTTCTCTGATTGTTTTACTTCACTCAGCATAATACCTTCCAATTCCATCCACCTTGAAGTACATGGTGGGTATAGGTCATTGCTAATGGCTGATCTAGGTCCACCTTTTCTCTGTCTTCATCTTCTGAGTCTCCTATGATATGAATGTTATGGTTTAATAAGTGGCTGAAATCCCTAAGTCTGCCCCTTTGGTCCATAACCTTTCTTGTTTTGAAGACTTCCACTTGGGACTACATCTCAGTTATAGAATTTTTAACATTGGACTGACTTGATTTAAGTTCTTTTATTTCTCCAGTAAGGGATTCTCTAATTTGCTTCTGTGCTCTTTTTCCAGCCCAGCTGCTATCTGTATAATCATTGTTTTAAACTGTAGTTAGACATCATATATGTTTATTAATGAACTTTCTGGCTGTGAGGACCACTTCATGTTATTTTATGGAGGAGAATTTCTCAATCTCATTATTTTTTCCAAAAAAGAAAGAAGAAAGAAAAAGAAAAATCAAGAAAAACAATAACAACTGCCCTCCCCCCCAAAAAAAAACAGATTATTTTAGCCTGCTTGTTAAAAGATTCTAAATCCCAAAATATGAAACACAATTAAAGTACCATGAAAGTAAAAAAAGAAATATATAAGGTACATACAAAAAATTAAAATAAGGCAATTAATAAAAAAGAATCAAAGAAAATAAATTAAAAAAGAGCACAGTGTACAAAGGAATCTAGACCCTACTTTCCAGGCAGAGCTGAAGCTCTGCAGCCTCTGTGGTCCAACAACTTGGCGGCAGCAAATGGTCTGTGTGGGGTCTGGGGATGGGCCGTGGTGCTGATTGTCAGGTGCACATCTGCCTAGGAGTTGATCCTGCGGGGGTCAGAGGCGGGGTGGGCGTCAGCGTCTCTGGGCTCAAGCGGGCAGCGCTGGGCTGCTCCCTGAGACCCAGCCCTGATGGGCAGGATGCCGGTGGGATGCTAGGTCCTCTGGCTCTGGGGCTGAGCATCCCACCCCCCTGTCTGCTGGGGCTTCCAGAGAAGAGCCCCCAAGCCCCCGGGTCTCCGCCGCTGCTCTCAGAACCCTGCGTTCACTCTACCTGCGTCCGAGCTTCTTTTGCTTTTGTTTTTTTATCTCAGACTGTTGTGCCCAAGATTGCGAATCTGAGAAACCACCAAGAAGCTGACACTGATGCAAACACACGAGGGTTTATTTACAAGCTCGAGCTTGTGTCCAAGTATACCCGACAGAGCGGAGCAGGGACTTTGACCCCGAGGTGGGTTTTAGCTTAGTTTTAAGGGCTGGTCTCGGGGAACTCCCAAAGGGCTGGAGCAATTCCTCAAGTTCGGTTTACATTTTGATATGGGGCCTTCAAGGGCATTGAGATCTGTTCTAATAGAGGCTTCCTGCCTTTGGTCTTGGCTCAGTTTTTATTCTATTGTGGGGCTTGCTGTGTCCTGACAATGAGCACTCAGGAAGGAAATGACGGACGTGACTCTCTTCTCAGGAACATCACAGAGAATAAATGAGACTGAACCAAAGGAGCACAAGACTTGTGCACTTAGCCATACCAGGCTTTGGGAGGCCGTCCTGGGCTCGTGGGTTGGGATCCTCATCCTGTGAAAATGTCCACAGTTCCTGAAGCCACCCTCAATTTCAATATCATTCCTGTCAAATCATGGTGGCACATCCTATAAATAGGAAAAAAAAACCCATAACATCCATCCGCCCCCACAAATGACCCCGGACAGCAAATCAGTATTGGAAAAGCAGGACAGAGTGGGACACAGCACTTTCCTATTTCAAACGATGTCACAGAGACACAGGATAAAGCAGTGTTTTCCTCGGGACCCCTCCTGGCTCCATCAGTTACGCATCCGACTCCTGACCTCACCTCCGGTCCTGAACTCAGGGTTCTCACCCTGGGCTGGTCCATGGATGAGGCCTGACGCCTACTTAACAAACCACACCCATGTGGGTTGGTCCCAGCATAAGGTGAAGTAACAGAACAGAGAGTCCAGTAGGAAACGTGTTCTGATACAACAGATTTTTTTAACTTAATTTAATTTAAACCCAATTAATTAACGTATAGTGTATTATACTTTCAGAGGAAGAATTCAGGGATTAAACAGTTGGAGATAACCTCAGTACTCGTGAAATCACGTGCCCTCCTTCATGCTGGTCCCATGTTATCCCCTCCCCCGTCCCCGCCTAGCAGCGACACTCAGTTTGTTTCCTTTATTTTTTTTAATTTTTTTATTTTTTTTTAATTTTTTTATTTATTTATGATAGTCACAGAGAGAGAGAGAGAGAGAGAGAGGCAGAGACACAGGCAGAGGGAGAAGCAGGCTCCATGCACCGGGAGCCCGATGTGAGATTCGATCCCGGGTCTCCAGGATCGCGCCCTGGGCCAAAGGCAGGCGCCAAACCGCTACGCCACCCAGGGATCCCCCCTTTATTTTTTTTGTAAATTTTTTATTTATTTATTTACCATAGACACACACGCACTGGCGGGGGGCAGATAGAGACACAGGCAGAGAGAGAAGCAGGCTCCATGCACTGGGAGCCCGATGTGGGATTCGATTATGGGTCTCCAGGTACGCCCTGAGCCAAAGGCAGGCGCCAAAATGCTTCGCCACCCAGGGATCCCCAGTTTGTTTCCTTTAATTAAGAGTCTGTATTTCCTGCATCTGTTTTCATCTTATTTGTTTTTCCTTCCCTTCACAGATGTTCATTCTGCTTTGCTTCTTTAATTCCAGCTATGAATGACACCACACGGTCATTCTCTTTTCCGACTGACCTATTTCACTTAGGATGATCCTTCTAGTTCTATCCACGTCATTGCAAATGGCAAGATTTCTTTCTCTTTGATAGCTAAGTACCATTCCTCTCTCTATGACCATCATCTATCTCCCATCCTCTTTATCCATCATCTGGCAGAGGGCACTGAGGCTCCTCCCAAGTGTGGCTACTGTGGACATGACTGCTGTGGAAATTGGGGTGCAGTTGTCCCACGTCTCACTGCATCTGTATCTTCAGAGTGAGCTCCAGGCTGTACACTTGCTGGTCGCAGGGCGGCTCTATTTGGAACTTCCTGAGGAGCCTCCACACTGTTTCCAGGGCGGCTGCACCAGCCCGTTGTCCCGCCCACAGTGGAAGAGGGTTGAGTGAGTTTTACAGGACGTGGTAAAAGTCTGGTCCACATTTCATTTCGCTTTTTGGGCTCCAATTCCTTCTCCTTAAGTATTTTTGGGGAAGCTGGGTGTTGGGCTCCTTTTCAGTCAGACGTTTCCGGAGATAACAGGCCACAGCTGGTGCCTGGACGGGGCAGAGGTGGGCCTGGGGATGGGCACTCTGCCTCCTGCACAGCCTCCTGCAGCGCCTGAGCAGCCCACAGGGGGCGCCTGAGCCCAGGCACCACCCAGAGGGCAAGCATGTGCAGTAGGCCTGGTCTGCCTGCACTAACAGGAGCAAGCCTGTGCTGGGGAGGCCTGAGGAAGACGTGGGGACACGTCTACGCTGATGAGCCACAGCATCCTCAGAATCTGCGGGGAGTCTTCAGGGGGATACTGGGCAGCGTTCACGATGACAGGAGCCCCGGTCTCCTCAGGACACATGGTGAGGCTTCAGGAAGATGTGGGCCCACATCCACCCTCACAGGAGCCCCTGGGCTGCCTCAGGACCCGCGGGGAGGCTTCAGTAAGATGTGGGTCCGCATCCACGCTGACAGGAGCCCCTGGGCCACCTCAGGACACGCGGGGAGGCTTCTGAAAGATGTGGTGCCGCGTTCACTCTGGCAGTAGCTAATGGGCCCCTCAGGACATAAGTTGAGGCTTCTGGAAGCTGGGGGCCGCATCCACAGTGACAGGAGCCTCGGCCACCTCAGAATCTGTGGTGATGCTTCGGGAGGACGTGGGGCCACGTCCACACAACCGGACACTGATGTCCTCAGGACCCCCGGTGTAGATGTTGGGAAATATGGGGATGCGTCCGTGCGGACAGAAGACTCCAGCCTTGTCAGAGCCTGTGGTGAGGCCTAAGAAAAATGTGGATGCCGAATCCACACTGACAGGAGTCTCCGGCCTCCTCAGGATGCACTGTGAAAGACTGGGATGATTTGGGGCCACGTCCATGCTGACAGGAGCCCCCATCCTCCTCAGGTCTTATGGTGAGGCTGAGGAAAATGTGGGGCCACGTCAAGACTGAGAGGACCCCCGTCCTCCTCAAGACCTGCACTTTGGCTTTGGGAGACATGGGGCTGCATCTAGGCTGACAGGAACCCACAGCCTCCTCAGGACATGCGGTGAGTTTTCTGGGGGACGTGGGGTCATGTCCAGGCTGACAGGAGCCCCGGGCCTCCTGAGAACCTGCTGTGAGGCTTCCAGAGGATGTGAGGCATACCCACGGTGACAGGAGACCAGGCGTACTCAGGACCCACTGAATAAGTCTCTGGAAAACGTGGGGCCACGTCTGCACTCACAGGACCCCGGCTTCCACAGGACCTCCTGGAGGACTCTGGAGGTGCCGTTGGGGACCACGTCCATATCAGTAGGGACTCCTCAGAACCATAGTGTAAGTGAATGGGTAGAATGAATGGTAGGGTCAGGGGAGGGGACGCATTTGGTGGTTAGGCTTAGGTTAGATGTTAGGGGTTATTATTATGCTTATGGTTACGGATTAGAGGTTAGGGTGAGGGATAAGGGTAAGGGTCAGTGGTTAGGAGTTAGGATGGGGGTTTGTGTGAGGGACAGGAGTTAGAGTTAGGGATAGGGTTTAGACTTTAGGGATTAGGGCGGAGGTTAGGAATTGGGGTTTGGGTTATGGTGAGAGTTAGGTTTGGGCTAGGTTTGCGATTAGGGTTTAGGGTGTGAGTTAGGGTCAGGGGTTAGGGTTAGGGGTTAGAGTAAATGTTACGGCTAGGTTTAGTGTTAGGGCGAGGGTTAGGTTTAGGATTGGGGTTAGGGATAGGATTAGGGTTAGTGTTTGGTAGGGGTTAGGTTTAGGGTCAGGTCAGGGTCAGGGTACGGCTTGGAAAAGGTTAAGAGTGGGCTAGGCAGTGGGTTAGGGATTAGTTTTAGGGTACGGGTTAGGGTACAGTTTGGGGTATGAGATAGGATTAGTATTAGAGGGTTAGGGTTAGGGTACAGGTTAAGTTTAGGAATACGATTTGAATACATTAAGTTAAGGTTATGGTTAGAGGTTAGGGTTAGATTTAAGGTAAGGGTCAGGGTTAAGGGTTTAGAATAGGTTTAGGAATGGGATCCCTGGGTGGCGCAGCGGTTTGGCGCCTGCCTTTGGCCCAGGGCGCGATCCTGGAGACCCGGGATCGAATCCCACATCGGGCTCCCGGTGCATGGAGCCTGCTTCTCCCTCTGCCTGTGTCTCTGCCTCTCTCTCTCTCTGTAACTGTCATAAAAAAAAATAATAGGTTTAGGAGTTAGGGTGATGGTTGGCAGGAAGGTTCAGTGAATGTGTTTCGGTCTTGGGGTTTGTGTTCGGTTTTTGATTAGTGATAGTTCTTGTTTAAGGGTTAGGTTAACATTAGGCTTAAGTGTAGGGTAAGGGTTATGTCTGTGTATGGTTAGAGTTTGTGTCTTGGCATGTGCCTGCACTGGGACTCCTAGCATCTTGGGCAGTTTAGTTTTATGCACTCTATTTAGGTTTTGGTTTCAAAGATAGCCTGACTCCACCAAGTCAGTGGCCTCCCCAGAGAATCAAAATCCAGGCTTCTGCTGGGGTGAGAATAGGCATGGCAGGCTTCTCCTGAGCTAGCTAAGGAGGGGTTTGTGGCTCTAAAGACTTTTGTTTGGATTTTCAGTTGCCTTTCTGATTTTATCTCTTGTGCGCACATGTATCCTCTATACTACCAATTATTATTTTAAAGTTTTACTTGAATTCCTCTTTGTAAATGCAGTATGATATAGTTTCAGGTTTACCACATAGTGATTCAACCCTTGAATACAACGCCTGGTACTGGTCAGAATTGACACCAACTATCCCCATCCCCTGATTCCCCATCCCCCCACCTTCCTCTGGTATTTACTAGATTATTTTGTGTGGTTAAGAGTGTGTATCTTGGTTTGCATCTCTCATCCCCCCATTTCCCCTTTGCCAGTTTGGTTTCTTAAAATTCACATGTGAATGCATTTGTATGGTATTTGGTACCTGTCTTACTCTGATTGACTGACAGTTCATTTAGCGTAAGTCCCTTCCACTTCTCCCACGTCATTGTAAATGGCTTCATTTCATCCCTTCTGAAATCCAGTCATGTTGCAGTGTGTGTATTTACCACATCGTCTCTGCCCATTCATCGTCGATGGACATCTGGGCTGTATACACAGTTTCGCTGTTGTTGATAATGCTGCTTCCAACACTGGGCTGCGTGTTCCCCTTCGAATCTACTAAACTACTTTTGTATCCTCAGGGTAAATACCTAGCTGTGCAATTTTGGAATCGTAGGGTAGCTCTAGTTTTAACTCCTTTTTTTAAAAAAAATTTTATTTATTTACTTATGATAGTCACAGAGAGAGAGAGAGAGGCAGAGACACAGGCAGAGGGAGAAGCAGGCTCCATGCATCGGGAGCCTGATATGGGATTCGATCCCGGGTCTCCAGGATCGCGCCCCGGGCCAAAGGCAGGCGCCAAACCGCTGCGCCACCCAGGGATCCCTTTAACTCCTTTTTTAAAATTTTTTTATGATAGTCACAGAGAGAGAGGCAGAGACACAGGCAGAGCAAAAAGCAGGCTACATGCACTAGTAGCCCGAAGTGGGATTCGATCCCGGGTCTCCAGGATCACGCCCTGGGCCAAAGGCACTTGCCAAACCGCTGTGCCACCCAGGGATCCCCTATCTTTAACTTCTCAAGGACCCTCCAGACTGTTTTCCACAGTGGCTGCACCTTTATTTACGTATTCATGAGAGACACAGAGAGGCAGTTATAGGCAGAGGGAAAATGAGGCTCCATGCGGGGAGCCTGATGTGGGACGTGATCCCCCAGGAGCCTGGGAACATGACCTTAGCTAAAGCAGATGCTCAACAACTGAGGCACCCAGGTGCCTTACTGATTCTGTTTCTTTGCTAATTATGGGTCTGTTCATATTTTCTATTTCTTCCTATTTCAGTTTTGCTCGTTTGCACATTTCTAGGGATTTGTCCATTTCTTCCAGGTCTCCCAGTTTGTTAGCATATAATCTTTCATAGTATTCCCTTATAATTGTTTTATTTTTCTGGTGTTGATTGTGATCTCTCTTCTCTCATTTGTGATTTTATTTATTTAGGTTTTCTCTTTTCTCATTGATAAGGCTGCCTAGGGCTTGATACATTTTATTAATTATTTTGAAGAACCAGCTCTTAGGGATCCCTGGGTGGTGCAGAGGTTTGGCGCCTGCCTTTGGCTCAGGGTGCGATCCTGGAGACCCGGGATCGAATCCCACATCGGGCTCCCGGGGCATGGAGCCTGATTCTCCCTCTGCCTGTGTCTCTGCATCTCTCTCTCTCTCTGTGACTATCATGAATAAATAAATAAAATCTTAAAAAAAAAGGAAATATCAGAAAGGGAGACAGAACATAAAGACTTGAATGACTTTATTTCTTTTTGTTGTCTGATTGCTGAGACAGGACTTCCAGTACTATGTTGAATAGCAGTGGTCAGAGTGGACATCCCTGTCTTGTTCCTGATCTTAGGGAAAGGCTCCCAGTGCTTACCCATTGAGAATGATATTTGCTGTGGGCTTTTCCTAGATGGCTTTTAAGATGTCGAGGAATGTTCCCTCTATCTCTACGCTCTGAAGTGTTTTGACCAGGAATGGATGCTCTATTTTGTCAAATGCTTTCTCTGCATCTCATGACAGGTTCATATGGTTCTTGGTTTGTCTCTTGCTGATATGATGAATCACATTGATTGTTTTATGAGTGTTGAACCAGCCTTGTGTCCCAGGGATAAGTCCTACTTGGTCATGGTGAATAATTTTCTTAATGTACTGTGGGATCCTATTGGCTAGTATCTTGTTGAGAATTTTTGCATCCATGTTCATCAAGGCTATTGGTCTGTAATTCTCCTTTTTGGTGGGGTCTTTGGTTTTGGAATTAAGGTGATGCTGGCTTCATAGAACGAATTTGGAAGTACTCCATCTCTTTCTATCTTTTCAAACAGCTTTAGTAGGATAGGTATGTTTTCTTCTTTAAACGTTTGATAGAATTCCCCTGGGAAGTCATCTGGCCCCGGACTTTTGTGTCTTGGGAGGTTTTGGATGACTGCTTCAATTTCCTCCCTGGTTATTGGCCTGTTTAGATTTTCTATGTCTTCCTGTTCCAGTATTGGTAGTTTCTGGCTTTCCAGGAATGCGTCCATTTCTTCTACATTGCGTAATTTATTGGTGTATGGCTGTTCATAATATGTTTTTAAAATCGTTTGTATTTCCTTGGTGTTGGTAGTGATCTCTCCTTTCTCATTCATGATTTAATTAATTTGAGTCTTCTCTCTCTTCTTTTTAATAAGGTTGGCTAATGGTTTATCTATCTTATTAATTCATTCAAAGAACCATTTCCTCATTCTGTTGATCTGTTCCACAGTTCTGGTCTCGATTTCCTTGAGTTCTGCTCGAATGTTAATTAACTCTATTCTTTTTTTTTTTTTTTTTTTTTTTTTTAATTTTTATTTATTTATGATAGTCACAGAGAGAGAGAGAGAGGCAGAGACATAGGCAGAGGGAGAAGCAGGCTCCATGCACCGGGAGCCTGATGTGGGATTCGATCCTGGGTCTCCAGGATCGCGCCCTGGGCCAAAGGCAGGCGCCAAACCGCTGCGCCACCCAGGGATCCCAATTAACTCTATTCTTCTGTTGGCTGTAGGATCTATCAGCTTTTTTTTCTCTAGCCCCTTTATGTGTAAGGTTAGCTTTTGTATTTGAGTAGTTTCCCGTTTCTGAATGGTTTCTTGCATTGTGATGTATTTCCCCCTTAGGACTGCTTTTGCTGCATCCCAAAGAATTTGAACGGTTGTATGTTCATTCTCATTAGTTCCCATTATCTTTTTAATACTTCCTCAATTTCCTGGTTGACCCTTTCATCTTTTAGCAGGTTGATCCTTCACCTCCACGTGTTTGAGGTCCTTCCAAACTTCTTGTTGTGATTTAGTTCTAATTTCAAGGCATTATGGTCTGAGAATATGCAGGGGATGATCCCCATCCCTTGGTATCGGTTCAGACCCTATTTGTGACCCAGTATGTGGTCTATTCTGAAGAAAGTTCCATGTGTACTTGAGAAGAATGTGTATTCAGTTGAGTTTGGATGTAAAGTTCTGTAGATTTCTGTGAAATCCATCTGGTCCAGTGTATCATTTAAAGCTCTTGTTTCTTTGGAGATGTTGTGCTTAGAGACCTATCGAGGGTAGAAAGAGCTAGATTGAAGTCACCAAGTATAAGTGTATTATTATCTAAGTATTTCTTCACTTTGGTTATTAATTGGTTTAAATATTTGGGAGCTCCCACATTCGGGGCATATATTGAGGATTGTTAAGTCCTCTTGTGGGATAGATCCCTTAAGTATGATTTAGTGTCCCTCTTCATCTCTCACTACAGTCTTCTGGGTAAATTTTAGTTTATCTGATATAAGGATGGCTACCCCTGCTTTCCTTTGAGGACCTTTTGAATGGTAAATTGTTCTCCAACATTTCATTTTCAGGTTGTAGGTTTTCTTCTGTCTAATATGAGTCTCTTGTAGACAGCTATAGATGGGTCCTGCTTTTTTATCCAGTCTGAAACCCTGCGCATTTTGATGGGGTCATTAAGCCTGTTCACGTTCAGAGTTACTATCAACAGATATGAGTTTAGTGTCTTCATGATATCTATTCAGTCCTTGTTTTTGTGGATTGTTCCAATGAACTTCTTCTTAAAGGGGAATTTTAAGAGTCCCCCTTAAAATTTTTTGCAGAGCTAGTTTGGAGGTCACATATTCTTTCAGTTCCTGCCTGTCTTGGAAGCTCTTTATCTCTCCTTCCATTTTGAATGAGAGCCTTGCTGGATAAAGTATTCTTGGTTGCTTGTTCTTCTCATTGAGGACCCTGAATATATCCTGCCAGCCCTTTCTGGGCTGCCAGGTCGCTGTGGAGACGTCTGCTGTTACCCTAATGCTCCTCCCCATAAAGGTCAGGATTTTCTTGTCTCTTGCTGCTTTAAGGATCTTCTCTTTATCTTTGGAATTTGCAAGCTTCATGATTAAATGTCGAGGTGTTGGAAGGTTTTTATTGATTTTAGGGGAGGATCTATTTCCTGGATCTGAATGCCTGTTTCCCTTCCCAGAGTAGGAATGTTTTCAGCTATGATTTGTTCAAATACATATTCTGGCCCTTTGTCCATTTCGGCACCCTTGGGAATCCCAATTTCGCATAGGTTTTTCTTCCTCAGGCTGTCGTTTATTTCCCTTAATCTGTCTTCCTGGTCTTTTAATTGTCTGTCTCTTTTTCCTCAGTTTCCCTCTTTGCCATCAACTTGTGTTCTATGTCACTCACTCGTTCTTCCACCTCGTTATCCCTCATCATTAGGACTTCTAGTTTGGATTGCATTGCATTCAATTGATTTTTAATTTCAGCCTGATTGTATCTAAACTCTGCAGTCCTGAAGTCTCTTGAGTCCTTTATGCTTTTTTCTAGAGCCACCAGTAGCTGTATAATAGTCCTTCTGAATTGGCTTTCTGACAATCAGTTGTAATCCACATTTTGTAACTCTGTGGGAGAGAGGACTGTTTCTGATTCTTTCTTTCTTTTTTTTTAAGATTTTATTTATTTATTCATGAGTATACACAGAGAGGAGAGAGAGAGAGAGGCAGAGAAACAGGCAGAGGGAGAAGCAGGCCTCACGCAGGGAGCCCGATGTGGGACTCGATCCAGGGTCTCCAGGATCACACCCCGGGCTGCAGGCGGCACTAAACCGCTGAGCCACCAGGGCTGCCCTGATTCTTTCTTTCGAGGTGAGGTTTTCCTTCTAATCATTTTCCTGAGTGCCAAGTGGCCAAAAACAAATTGAATTGGAAAAGGAGAAAAAGAGAGGAGAGAAAGAAGGAAAGAAAAGAGAAAAAGGAAAAAGAATAAAGGAAGAAAGAAGGAAAAAAGAGAATAAAAAAAGAAAGAAAAGAATGAAAATGGGAAAAAGGGTGGGGGAAGCAATCAGAAATAAAAAAAAAACATGGGGGAGTATCTTCTGTTTCTGTGTACTTTAAGTCCCTTGTCTTCCCCTGGAACTTGTCCGTCTAGCTGGTCTTCTGGCGGAGGGGCCTATTGTGCTGATTTTCAGGTGTTAGCCTTTGGGGGAGCTGCTCTGTCCCCTGCTTGGTGCAGGGCTCAGTGCGGTTAGTTTACCCTGTGAGGTCCCAGGAGGAAAAACCCCAGTGGCAGCGGCCAGCTCTGGAAACCTGTATCCAGCCCACACAGTAACTCGGGAGCAGACCACTTCTAATGTCTGAGTAATATTCCATTGTATACATAAACCACATCTTCTTTATTCATTCAACTTTCGATGGACACCGAGGCTCCTTCCACAGTTTGGCTATTTTGGACATTCCTAATATAAGAATCAGGGTGCAGGTGTCCCGGCGCTTCATTGCATCTGAATCTTTGGGGTAAATCCCCAATAGTGCAATTTCTGGGTTGTCTTGAAGGTCTATTTTTATCTCATTGAGGAACCTCCACAAAGTTTTCCAGAGTGGCTGCACCAGTTCACATTCCCACCAATAGTGGTTTCTATATTTAGGTACTCCCATGTTGGCAGCATAAATATTTAGTTGTTTGATCATGATAGAGAGTCTTTCTAATTATGAAATAATGCCCTTCTTCATCTCTTCTTACAGTATTTGTTCTTTCTTTTTTGAAATTTAAAATATTTATTTATTCATTCATGAGAATTACACAGAGAAGCAGAGGAAGGAACATAGCAGAGTGAGAGGCAGGCTCCCCAAAGGGAGGCTGATATGGGACTCGATCCTGGGATCCCAGAATCACACCCTGAGCCGAAGGAAGATGCTCAACCACTGAGCCACCAGGTGTCCCCCAGGTTTTGGTTTCAAATCTCATTTGTCTGATATAAGTATGAGTCCTCCAGCTTTCTTTTGATATCCATTAGCGTCATAGATGATTTTCCATCCCCTGACTTTCAATCTGTTGTTGTCCATAGGCCGAAGGTGAGCATCTTATAGGCAGCGTACAGATGTTGTTTTTTTAATAATAATTTTATTTATGATAGTGTGAGGGAGAGAGAGAGAGAGAGCTAGAGAGGGAGGCAGAAAATTAGGCAGAGAGAGAAAGAGGCTCCCCACCAGGAGCCCAATATGGGACTCAATCCAAGACTCCAGGATCACACCCTGAGTCAAAGGCAGAGGGTCAACCCCTGAGCCACCCAGGCATCCTGGATCCTGCTTTTTAAGCCACTCTGATACCCTGTATCTTTTGATTGAAGCATTTAGTCTATCAGCAGAGTGATTATTCAAAGATATGAACTTTGTGCATTTCTGTTACCAGAAGAGTTGGTGTTTCTGGTAACGTTCTCTGGTCCTTTCTAGTCTTTGTTGCTTTTGGTCTCTTTTTTTTCCCCCACTAGAAGAGTCCCTCTTAAAATTCCTTACTGGACTGGTTAAGTGGTCATGAACTCCTTTATATGTTGCCTGTCTAGGAAAATCTTTATCTCTCCTTCTCTCCTGAATGACACCCTTGCTGAATAAAGAATTCATACAAATTGGACTCCAATAAAAAGAAATTTAAAAACATAAAATAAATTTTTTCTAATATGTTTGAGGAAAATGGCATTTATGAGGAAAACCAGAAGCTGAAAGAGAGGAGGACAGATTTCACCCTCTGTAGCCTTCACAGGGAACTAGTGTCCTTTCCTTGGTGGGCCCCCTCTCCGGAGGAAGCTTCCTGCCCCTCTGCACTCCTTGTTGGATCACAGCAGGCACATCTCGGTGCCTCCAGCACCTCTGCAGTAATGGCTTATAGCGTTTTCCATGTATCCTATTGGGGAACACAGCGTAGTGTATGTAACCATCTGGCTGCTGTTTGACAACATTGGGGGGATTCCGACTTTTGTTGGTTTTGAGGTGCGTGTGTGTCTATCACATGCAGCGATCCCATGCAGCTATCGGATCCTCTGGCTGGGTCACCCAAAACCCCAAAATGGTTGGCAGAATATAATTTCTGGTGCTGGTACTGGGCGGCTAGCTGGGCTCTCCTGGCCACACTGGCGCTCACTCGTGCAGTGACTTTCAGCTGGAGGGTCAGCTGAGCTGGAAGTTCCGGCTCGGTCACATTCCCATGTCTGGGAGTGGGTCCGGCCACCCCGGGAAGGCACGTGGGGACATCAGCTGTGTTTGCCTGGTGGCGCCCCTGCAGGGGCTGGTTGGGGCCAAGGTGGTACCCACTCCTCCTCTCTGGGGGTCTCTCCACCCCCCGTGCACAGAGTTCTGCGAGACACAGAAATGGGCTGGCTATGCATTTTCGCACCACAACACTTTATTGACTTTGTACAGCAAATGGGCTCAGAGCCTTAGGTGCGTGTCTTCCCCTGGGGAAGGAGACCTTTCTATCCTTTATGTGGGGGCAAGAATCACATGGGGTGGGTGGGTGGGTGCTGGAGTCCCCCATTTGGGAGCATGTGTGGACTCCGGGTGGTGGCGTGTGTCCTGAGGTTTCAGCCTGAGTGACAGTTCTGAGGACAGCAGAGCTGACCTGGACCTGCTGGTCATGGGCTCCTGTGCTGGGTCCCCGCAGGGCAGCTGGACCCCTGCCTCGGACCCTCTGGGGCCCCAGCACCTGGAGGAGACTGCCTCATGGTGTGGGTGCGGGTGTGGCCCACCGGCTTACCCCTCCTCTCCCCACACTGGTGTGTCCCGGGATCCCCAGGGCTGCCCTAGATAAGCGACCTGTATCGGTGGGGCATGTCCAGGGCCCAGGAGGCCACATCCACTTTGAGAGGGTCTCTCAGTCCAGGGCCAGTATCCAGCGTTGGCCAGGGCCATGGGGGCCTGATTCCATTAGTCTTTGAGTTGGGACTGGTTGGGGCTCAAATCAACCCAGCCCCCACAGAGCCTGGGCCCAAGTCAGTCCAGGTCCCTCTGGGTTATGACCTGGTGTCCTGTGCAGGTTTTGCCGCACTCCCGGAGGGACAGTGGGTGGAGGCAGGGCACAGTGTGTCTTCTGCACCACATTCCTGCACACACACTGTCCGGGACTCCCTGCCTTCCCTCCTCCCTGCAACCGCTGGGTACTCAATGGGACACCCGGTCTTCTGATGTGAGCAGGGTATCCAGAGAACCCCGGAGAGTCTGAGCATGTCCCACAGGGTGCAGTTGCACTGGGTCCTTGCTCAGGGATGATGGTGTGGGGGTCGATGGTGTGGGGGCAAGGGTATGATGGTGGTGGTTTGTGGGGGATGGTGTAGCGGGGATGGTGTTGGGATATAGTGTGGGTGGGGATTGTGTGAGGCTGTGAGTGTGTGAGGGGGATGGTGTAGGGGCTATGCCATGGGGGATGATGATGTTAGGGGATGTTGTGGGTCTGGGGAATGGGAGGATGTTTTGGGGGGCCTGCGGACACAGGGCATCCCCTTTCTCTAAAACGCACATGGAGACGTCTACAAATAAAGGCGACCCCAGTCTGGGGTATGCTGTGCGACCTGCCCCTGAGGACCCCTGTGGTGAGTTCAGGGCCCTGGCTGGACCAGGGGCATTATCTGGGGGTCATCGTTCTATGTGTGTTTACAAATTGTAAATTGTCTCAAATTGAATGCATAGAATTTAGAAATATATAAAGTCCTGAGGGTGGGTATCACCCTGACCCGTCTGACCCTCATCAGATCGATGTGTGTCCTCCAGTCACGGCCATGCACCCTGCCCCCAGGTCCCCTTACTGGCCCCATGGCCCTCACCCCAGCCCCCTGCTTTTCAGGGGGCCGTCCCTCACCCCTTTGGGGTTCAGCTTACATGGCAATCCCTGGAGGCCCCGTCCTAGTGGCCTCCTCATCCCTGAGACCCTGAGGGTGGGGGCACGGTGTTCATCCCAAACAATCTACCATGGAGCGGTGTGTTGTTCGCTGCTGTTCTTCCCCAGGCTCTGAAGCCCTGTGTTCCCTACCCAGAAGCCCCCAGTCCTCCCGGGTCCCGATCCCCCTGGCCCCTCAGCCTCACCCTACCCCCTAGTAGTCCCAAAACATGACGTGACTGCTGAACATCCTGTTGATGTCCAGGTCCCCCAGCGTGATGTCCCTAGAGGAGACTAGGGTCTCCTCCTTCATTTCCTGTGGGAAAATCGGGGAGGAAGAGCTGGCATCAGGGACACAGACCCAACCTGTCTGTCCTGGGCAGGGATCCCTGGGGCAACCATGGGAGTGTCTACTGCCAAAATCTTCTTCCTTCCTCTGGGAGGCCAGGGACGGCGGGAGTCCCCACCGTGCTCATGAGACCTGTGTGACGGCCTGTGCCCAGCTGTTTTAGGCAGGGAGGAGACTGAGTGTTACCCTGGGTGGGAGGGGATAGGGGTTCAGCCAAGGTAGGAGGGGACATGGGGGTGTTGTGCCCAAGTTTGCGAATCTGAGAAACCACTAAGGAGCTGACACCAATGCAAACACACAGGGTTGATTTCCAAACTCCAGCTTGCGTCCAAGTACACCCAACACAGCGGAGCAGGGACGTGGACCCCGAGGTGGGTTTTAGCTTAGTTTTAAGGGCTTGTCTCGGGGTCCTCCAGAAGGACTGGAGCAATTCCTCAAGTTATGTTTACATTTTGATATGGGGCCTTCAAGGGTATTGGGCTCTGCTCTCATTCTAATAGGCGCTTCCAGCCCTTGACATAGGCTGTTTCATTTTATTGTGGGGCTTTCTAGGCCATTAAGCTGTAAACCTTTGTTTTTTTCCTGTAACTGAAGTAATGTAAATTTCAGGTCTTCTTCACAGGGGCCTGGGTAGGCTGGACTTGTTTGAACATTGAACTTAAAGTAGAAAGGTCTTCATTTTCTCGACCTCCTTGTGTCCAGTCCCATCCTATCTAGCTCTTTCCCCTTCACTGGAGCTCCTAAGAGAGCAATTGCTAATGACCTCAGCTTGGCAGCGTGTGTTGGGGGACAGGCCCAGGGATTTGGGATCAGGAAGACCTGGGGCGTGGGCGTCCCAGCTGTGCAGCAGGATTCCATGCTGCAGACTCTTATTCCCTAAGGCTATCTTAACAACTGACTTTGTACATAGAAAAGCTCTCCTTTATCTTTAAAAGATGAGGAGTGAGTCTAAGTTTTTTTCTCTGCCCATCTAATTGCTCAGATTCCAATCTAAGACATATTTCCTGGTAATAAGGATAATTTACTATCCGTAGTACTATGGTTAAAATATTCTGACACAAATAGTTCAGAGGGATGATGCTTTCTCATCTCTTTCTTCACAGCTCAGTCACTCATCAGGGAATGCATCTTTATGGATTTGGAAAGAACTGAGAAACATTATTACAATGGTCCTATTATTATGTGAAGGATTCTTCCCTGAGATTCTTCCCCTAATTCAACTGACACTGAAAAACTGTGAACTCTTTGGAAGACAAATGTCAAGGAAATAAATGTTATGCATTGCTAATTTTAAATGCACTTGCAATATGGTGTCTATTATAATAGAAGTATTTTTTTCTGATTTTTGCTTTTATTATCCTTTCCTGCTTTTCAGGTTGAGGAGGCATTATACGTGTTCATAAGTGTTGTACTTTCCTTCTGATATAAAATTATTTCTTTGTTCCCACCGAAGGAACTCTTTAAGAATAAGGCAAAAGTTAATTCAACGATTCTTAAAATGTCTTCACACTTGGATTCTGATTCAAGTCAATTTTCAAAATAAATCTTATTTATTAGGAAAAAAACAAAGATTTATAGGGAAATTGACAGGATAGTACAGAGCATTCGCATGCACTGGCACTCTATTTCTCCAATTATTGATATCTTATAGTAGTACGGTACAAATATGAACTAATGAATGAATATTAAAATATTCGCATTAACCAAAGACCATACTTTATTCAGATTTCCTTAGGTTTTGCTAAGTTACCATCCCTCATATCACATTCCATTTTTCCTCCTGTTTTCTTAGGCTCCTCTGGATTGTGACAGTCTTTCAGCCTTTCCTTTTTGTTGTTGAACTGGAACACTTTGAGAAGTAGAGTATTTTGTAAAATTTCCCTCAGTTGGGACATGTCTGTTGTTTATCTCATGACTGAACTGTTTTTGTGGATTATATACACAGATGTACTGCCATTTTCATTATATAATATAAAGGATAGATACTATCAACATGATTTATGTCTTGGTATCGATCTTGGTATCGATCTGATCATCTTGCTGAGGTAGTGTTTGTCATCTTTCTCCGTAGTTAAGTGATTCTTTTATTATTATTATTATTATTATTATTATTATTATTATTATTATATTATCATTATTATTTTAGGTTTTTCATAATATATTTTGAAGAAGAAGGAATTTACTATGTATATTACATATACTATGTATATTGCACACATAAAAGTTTGAAGCTATGCTCATGAACTTGAGTGTGGTATATCTGCACGAATTGTTTGAAATTCTTCTACATGGGAGATTTCTCTTCCTTCTGAGTTTGTTTCTTTTTCAATGATGTTATTTATTTATTTTTTATTTTTTTTTATGTTATTTATTTATATGAGAGAGAGAGGAGAAAAAGCATGAGCGAGAGTGGCAGAGGGAGAGGGAGAAGCAGGTTCCCTGCTAAACAGGGAGCCTGCCTTGGGACCTGGATCATGATCTGCGCCTACAGCAGAAGCTTAACTGAATGACCACCCAGGTGCCACTCTTTCTTCCTTTCTTTCTTTCTTTCTTTCTTTCTTTCTTTCTTTCTTTCTTTCTTTCTTTCTTTCCTTCTTTCTTTCTTTTATTTTAATAATAATTTTATTTTTTATTGGTTTTCAATTTGCCAGCATACAGAAAAACACCCAGTGTTCATCCATCAAGTGCCCCCCTCAATGCCCATCACCCATTCACCCCCACTGCCCACCCTCCTCCCCTTCCATCACCCCTAGTTC
Organism: Canis lupus baileyi; assembly: GCF_048164855.1. NCBI lineage: Eukaryota > Metazoa > Chordata > Mammalia > Carnivora > Canidae > Canis > Canis lupus. Next base: position 1,361,704 of record NC_132869.1, on the reverse strand, counting down.
ATTTCCCTGAGTTAGGAGTCTTTATGTTCTGTCTCCCTTTCTGATATTTCCCACACATTTCTTCTCCATTCCCTTATATCCCCTTTCACTATTATCTATATTCCCCAAATGAATGAGAACATACAATGCTTGTCCTTCTCCGATTGACTTACTTCACTCAGCATAATACCTTCCAGTTCCATTCACGTTGAAGCAAATGGTGGGTATTTGTCATTTCTAATGGCTGAGCAAGGCCCACCTGTTCTCTCTCTTCATCTTCTGAGTCTCCTAAGATATGAATATTATTGTTTTAATAAGTGGCTGACTTCCCTTCGTCTGTCTCTGTGGTCCATAACCTTTCTTGGTTTTTTGGCTTCTACTTGGGACTGCATCTCCGTTATAGCATTTTTAACGTTGGCCTGACTAGATTTTAGTACTTTTATTTCTGCAGTAAGGGATTCTCTAGTTTTCTTCTGCGCTCTTTTTCCAGCCCAGCTGCTATCTTTATAATCATTGTTTTAAACTGTAGTTAGACATCATATATGTGTATTGCTGGACTTCCTGGCTGTGAGTACTACCTCATGTTATTTTATGGAGGTGAATTTATCCATCTCATTACCTTTTCCAGAAAAGAAAGAGGGAAGAAAAAGAAAAACCAAGGAAAACAATAACAACTGCCCTCCAAAAAAAACATCAGATTATTTTTGCCTGCATTTTAAAAGATTCTAAATCCCAAAATATGAAACACAATTAAAGTACCATGAAAGTAAAAATAAGAAATATATAAGGTACATACATAAAAATTAAAATAAGTGAATTAATAAAAAAAAATCAAAGAAAATAAATGACAATAAAGCACAAAGTACAAAGGAACCTAGATCCTACTTTCCAGGCAGAGCTGAATCTCTGCATCCTCTGTGGTCTGACAACATGGTGGCAGTGAGTGGTCTGTGAAGGGTCTGGGGATGGGTTCTGGTGCTGATTATCAGGTGCACATCTGCGTGGTAGATGCATCTGCGGGGTCAGAGGCGGGGTGGGCGTCAGCACCTCTGGCCTCCAGTGGGCGGTGTAATGCTGCTCCCTGATACCCCCACCTGATGGGCGGGATGCGGCTGGGGTCTCTGGGTCCTCTGGCTCTGGGGCTGAGCATCTGGTCTCCCAGTCTGCATGGGCCTCCACAGAAGATCCCCCAAGCCCCCGGGTCTTGCTGATTCTCTCAGAAACCTGCGTTTACTCTACCTGTGTCCGAGCTTCTTTTGGTTTTGTTTTTTTATCTCAGAGTGTTGTGCCCAAGACTGTGAATCCAAGAAACCACGGAGAAGCCGACACTGATTCAAACACATGTGCGTTTATTTACAAGCTCGAGCTTGTGTCCAAGTATACCCAACAGAGTGAAGCAGGGACTTGGATCCCGGGGCGGGTTTTAGCTTAGTTTTAAGGGCTGGTCTCAGAGACCTCCAGAAGGGCTGGAGCAATTCCTCAAGTTCTGTTTACATTTTGATATGAGACATTCAAGGGCATTGAGCTCTGTTCTCATTCAAATAGAGGCTTCCTGTCCTTGGCCTGGGCTCAGTTTTAATTCTATTGTGGGGCTTTCTAGGTCATTAAGCTGTAAAATTTTTTTTTCTGTAACTGAAGTAATGTAAATTTCAGCTCTTCTTCACAGGGACCTGGGATGGGTGGACTTGGGCTAACACTGAATTTAAATTGGAATGGCCTTAATTTTCTTGGCCTCCATGCTTCCCGTTCCATCCTATCTCCTTCCCCCTTCCCCAGAGCTCCTAAGAGAGCAATTGCAAATGACCTCAGCATGGCAGCATCTGTTGGGGGACAGGCCCAGGTATTTGGGATCAGGAAGACCTGGGGCACGGGCTTCCCAGCTGCGCAGCGGGATTCCATGCTGCAGACTCTTATTCCCTAAGGCTATCTTGACAACTGACTTTGTACATAGAGAAGCTCTCCTTTGTCTTTAAAAGATGAAGAGCCAGTCAAAGCAATTTTTCTCTGCCCATCTGATTGCTCAGATTCCAATCTGAGACATATTTCTTGTTAATAAGGATAATTTACTATCCGTGTTACTATGGTGAAAATATTCTGACACAAGTAATTCAGAGGGATGAGGGTTTCTCATCTCTTTCTTCACAGCTCAGTCACTCATCAGGAAATGCATCTGTACGGATTTGGAATGAACTGAGAGACATTAGTACCAATGGTCCTATTATTATGTGAAGGATTCTTCCCTGAGATTCTTCCCCTGTTTCAACTGACACTGAAACACTGAACTCTTTGGAAGACAAATGTCAAGGAAATAAATGTTATGCGCTGCTAATTTTAAATGCACTTGCAATATGGTGTCTATTATAATAGAAGTATTTTTATCTGATTTTTGCTATTATCCGTTCCTGCTTTTCAGGATGAGGAGGCATTGTACGTGTTCATCAGTGTTTTTCTTTCCTTCTGATCTAAAATTCTTACTTTGTTTCCATCAAAGGAACTCTTTAAGAATAAGACAAAAGTTAATTCAACTATTCTAAAAATGTCTTCACATTTGGAGCCTCATTCATTTAAGTAAATTTTCAAAATAAATCTTATTTATTAGGAATAAACAAAGAATTATAGGGAAATTGAGAAGATAGTACAGAGCATTCGCATGCACTTGCACTCAATTTCTCCAATTATTGATATCTTATATTAGTATGGTACAAATATTAGCTAATGAATCAATATTAAAAAATTCGCTTTAAACAAAGACCAAAACCAAAAAACAAAAACGAAAACAAAGACCATACTTTATACAGATTTCCTTAGTTTTTGCTAAGTTTCCATCCCTCATATCACATTCCATTTGTCCTCATGTTTCCTTAGGCTCCTCTGGATTGTGACAGTCTTTCAGCCTTTCCTTTTTGTTGTTGAACTGGAACACTTTGAGAAGTAGAGTATTTTGTAAAATTTCCCTCAGCTGGGACATGTCTGTTGTTTATCTCATGACTGAACTGTTTTTGTGGATTATATACAGAGATATACTGCCATTTTCATTATATCATATAAAGGATAGATACTATCAACACGATTTATCAGTCTTGGTATCGATCTGATCATCTTGCTGAGGTAGTGTTTGTCAGCTTTCTCCATAGTAATCTGATTATTATTATTATTAATTATTATTATTATTATTATATTATCAATATTTTAAGTTTTTCATATATATTTTGTAGTAGGAAGTTACTATGTGTATTCCACACTTAAGAGTGGGAAGCTATGCTCATCAACTTGAGGCTGGTATGTCTTCACAAATTGTTTGAAATTCTTCTAAATGGGCGATTTCTCTTCCTTGTGGGTTTGTTTGTTTGTTTCTTTTTCAAAGATGTTTTCTATTTATTTGAGAGAGGAGAGATAAGGCATGAACGAGAGGGGCAGAGGGAGAGGGAGAAGCAGGTTCCCTGCTGAACAGGGAGCCTTCCTTGGGACATGGATCATGATCTGAGCCTAAGGGAAAAGCTTAACTGACAGAGCCACACAGGTGCCACTCATTCTTTCTTTCTTTCTTTCTTTCTTTCTTTCTTTCTTTCTTTCTTTCTTTCTTCTTTCTTTCTTTCTTTCTTTCTTTCTTTCTTTCTTTCTTTCTTTCATTTTAATAATAATTTTATTTTTATTGGTTTTCAATTTGTCAGCATACAGAAAAACACCCAGTGTTCATCCATCAAGTGCCCCTCTCAATGCCCATCACCCATTCACCCCCACCGCCCGCCCTCCTCCCCTTCCATCACCCCTAGTTCATTTCCCTGAGTTAGGAGTCTTTATGTTCTGTCTCCCTTTCTGATATTTCCCACTCATTTCTTCTCCGTTCCCTTATATTGCCTTTCACTATTATCTATATTCCCCAAATGAATGAGAACATACAATGTTTGTCCTGCGATTGACTTACTTCACTCAGCATAATACCTTCCAGTTCCATCCACCTTGAAGTACATGGTGGGAATTTGTCGTTTCTAATGTCTAAGCAAGTCCCATCTTTTCTCTCTCTTCATCTTCTGAGTCTCCTATGGTGTGAATGTTATTGTTTTAATAAGTGGCTGACTTCCCTACGTCTGTCTCTGTGGTCCATAACATTTCTTGTTTTTAAGGTTTCCACTTGGGATTGCATCTCAGTTATAGCATTTTTAACATTGGCCTGACTAGATTTTCATTCTTTTATTTCTACAGTAAACGTTTCTCTAGTTTTCTTCTGTGCTCTTTATCCAGCCCAGCTGCTATCTTTATAATCATTGTTTTAAACTGTAGTTAGACATCATATATGTGTATTGATGATCTTCCTGGCTGTGATTAGAACCTCATGTTATTTTATGGAGGTGAATTTATCCATCTCATTACCTTTTCCATAAAAGAAAGAAGGAAGAAAAAGAAATTCAAAAAAACAATAACAACTGCCCTCTCCCCCCCCCCAAAAAAAAACCAACAGATTATTTTGGCCTGCTTGTTAAAAGATTCTAACTCCCAAAATGGAAACAATTAAAGTAATCCCTGGTGGCGCAGCGGTTTAGTGCCTGCCTTTGGCCCAGGGCACGATCCTGTAGACTCTGGATCAAATCCCATATCGGGCTCCCAGTGCCTGGAGCCTGCTTCTCCCTCTGCCTGTGTCTCTACCTCTTTCTCTCTCTCTCTCTCTCTCTCTCTGTTTGTGATTATCATAAATAAATTGTAAAAATTAAAAAAAAAGAAACACAATTAAAATACTATGAAAGTAAAAATAAGAAATTTATAAGGTACATACATAAAAATTAAAGTAAGGCAATTAATATAAAAGAATCAAAGAAAATAAATGAAAATAAAGCACAAAGTACAAAGGAAGCTAGACCATAGTTTCCAGGCAGAGCTGAAGCTCTGCAGCCTCTGTGGTCTGACAACTTGGTGGAAGCGAGTGGTCTGTGTGGGTTCTGGGGATGGGATGTGGTGCAGATTGTCAGGTGCACATCTGCCTGGGATATGCACCTGCCAGGATCATAGACGGGGTGGGCGTCAGCATCTCTGGGCTCCAGCAGGCGGCGCTGTGCTGCTCCCTGAGACTCGGCGCTGATGGGGGGATGCGGGTGGGGACACTGGGTCCTCTGGCTCTGGGGCTGAGGATTCCGCCCCCCAGTCTGCAGGCTGCAGGAACCAAAGGAGCCGCCAAGCCCCCGGGTCTCTGCCGCTTCTCTCAGAACCCTGCTTTCACTCTGCCTGCGTCCGAGTTTCTTTGGTTTTGTTTTTTACCTCAGACACTTGTGCCCAAGATTGCGAATCTGAGAAACCACCAAGAAGCCGATTCCGATGCAAACACACGAGGGATTATTTACAAGCTCGATCTTCTATCCAAGTATACCCGACACAGCAGAGCAGGGACTTCGACCCTGAGGTGGGTTTTAGCTTAGTTTTAAGGGCTGGTCTCAGGGACCTCCAGAAGGGTAGAAGCAATTCCTCAAGTTCTGTTTAGATTTTGATATGGGGCCTTCAAGGGAATTAAGCCCTGTTCTCATTCTAATATGGGCTTCCTGCCCTTGGCCTGGGCTCAGTTTTGATTCAATTGTGGGTCTTTCTAGGACATTAAGCTGTAAACAGCAAAGGTTCCACACCTGGAAGGGGGACGTCACACTGTCCCTATATGCTGAAGAAGAGGTACTAGAAAGGAGAAACCCGAGAGCCTCCACCAAATCCTGTTAGAATTAAGGAGTGAGTTCAAAAGTCACGGGACACAAACTGACCCTACAGAGCAGAGTAGCCTTGCTGTGTCCTGACAATGAGCACTCAGGAAGGAAATGAAGGATGTGACGCCCTTCTCAGGAGCATCAAGGAAAATAAATAATGAGACTGAACCAAAGGAGCACAAGACTTGTGCACTGAGCCAAACCAGGCTCTGGGAGGCCGTCCTGGGCTTGTGGGGTGGGAGCCTCATCTTGTGAAAATGTCCGCAGTTCCTGAAGCCACCCTCAGTTTCAATGTCATTCCTATCAAAATCATGGTGGCAGATCTTAGAAATAGGAAAAAAAACCCATAACATCCAACCCCCACAACAAATGACCCCGGACAGCAAATCAGTATTGGAGAAGCATGACAGAGTGGGACGCAGCACTTTCTTATTTCCAAAGATGTCACAGAGATAAAGCAGTGTGGTTCTCAGGCTCCTGGCTGGCTCCGTCGGTTAAGCATCGGACTCCTGACCTCACCTCCGGTCCTGATCTCAGGGGTTGTGAGTTCTAGCCCTATGCTGGGCCAAGGATGAGGCGTGGAGCCTACGTAGACAAACCAGACCCACAGGGGGTGGTCCCGGCATAAGCTGAATGAGCAAAATAGAGAGTCCAGAAGGAAATGTGCTCTGAAAGAACTGATTTTTTTAACTTAATTTAAACCCAATTAATTAACGTATAGTGTATTATACTTTCAGAGGAAGAATTCAGGGATTCATCAGTTGGGGATAACAGCAGTGCTCGAGACATCACGTGCCCTCCTTCATGCCTGTCCCCTGTTATCTGCCCCCTCAAGCTACCCTCAGTTTGTTTCCTATCATTAAGGGTCTGTATTTCCTGCATCTATTTTCATCTGATTTTTTCCTTCTCTTCACAGTTGTTCATCTGCTTTGCTTCTTTAATTCCTCCTATGAATGAAACCACACGGTCATTCTCTTTCCCGAGTGACTTACTTCACTTAACATGATCCCTTTAGTTCTATCCACATTATTGCAAATGGAAAGATTTCCTTCTCTTTGATAGCTGAGTACCATTCCTCTCTGTATGACCATCATCTATCTCCCATCCTCTTTATCCATCATCTGGCAGAGGGTACCGAGGCTCCTCCCACAGTGTGGCTACTGTGGACCCAGCTGCTGTGGACATTGGGGTGCAGGTGTCCCAAGTCTCACTGCATCTGTATCTTCGGAGTGAGCTCCAGGCCGTTCACCTGCTGGTCGAAGGGCGGCTCTATTTGTAACTTCCTGAGTGGCCTCCACACTGTTTCCAGGGTGGCTGCACCAACCCGCGGTCCCACCCACAGTGAAAGACGGTTGAGTGAGTTTTGCAGGACGTGGTAAAAGTCTGGTCCACATTTCATTTCACTTCCTGTGGGCTCCAATTCCTTGTCCTTAAGTATTTCTGGGAAGCTGGGTATTGGGCTCCTTTTCAGTAAGATGTTTCAGAAGCTAACAGGCCCCAGCTGGAGCCTGAAAGGAGGCAGGTGCGGCCCATAGAGCACCTGCTGCCTCCTGCACAGTCTCCTGTAGCACCAGAGCATCCCGCAGGGGGCGCCTGAGCCCAGGCCCCTCCCATGGGGCACGCATGTTCAGTAGGCCTCCTCTGCCTGCACTAACAGGAGCCAGCCTGTGCTGGGGAGGCCTGCAGAAGACATGGAGACGCATCTATGATGTTGAGCTGCAGCCTCCTCAGGACCCGCGGGGAGTCTTCAGGGGGAATTTAGGCCACATTCATGCTGACAGGTACCGCGGTCTCCTCAGGACCCGCGTTGAGGCTTTAGGAAGATGTGGGCCCGCATCCACCCTGACAGGAGCCCCTGGGCCACCTCAGGACGCGCGGGGAGGCTTCAGGAAGATGTGGGCCCACATTCATGGTGACAGGAGCCCTGAGCACCTCAGGACTGGCGGGGAGGTTTCAGGAAATTGTGGGCCCACATCCACGCTGACAGGCGCCCCTGAGCAGCCTCAGGAACTGTGGGGAGGCTTCAGGAAGATGTGGCGATGCGTTCACTCTGGCAGGAGCTCCCGGGCCCCTCAGGACATAAGTTGAGGCTTCTGGAAGCGGGGGGCCGCATTCATGGTTACAGGAGCCTTGGCCTCCTCAAACCCTCGGCTATGCTTCAGGAGGACTTGGGGCCACATGGACACAACAGGACACTGACTTCCTCAGGACGCCTGGTGTAGACTTGGGGAAATATGTGGATGCGTCCATGTGGACAGAAGACCCCAGCTTTGTCAGGGCCTGTGGTGAGGCCTAAGAAAACTGTGGGTGCCGCATCCACAGTGACAGGAGTCTCCAGCCTCCTCAGGACACACTGTGAAGTTTTGGGAAGATTTGAGGCCACGTCCATGCTGACAGGAGCCCCAGCCTCCTCAGGTCTTATGGTGAGGCTTGAGGAAAATGTGGGACCACGTCAATGCTGACAGGAACCCTGTTTTCCTCAGGACCTGCACTTTGGCTTCGGGACATAAGGGGCTGCGTGTATGCTGACAGGAGCCCACAGCCTCCTCAGGACCTGTGGTGAGTTTTCTGGGAGACGTGGGGCCATGTCCAGGCTGACAGGAGCCCCCAGCCTCCTGAGGACCTTCTGTGAGGCTTCCAGAGGATGTGAGGCATAGTCCACAGTGACAGGAGACCCAGCGTCCTCAGGACCCGCTGACTATGACTCAGGAACACGTGGGGCCACGTCCACACTCACAGGAGCCCGGCTTCCTCAGGACCCCTTGGAGGAATCTGGAGGAGCCATTGGGGGCCACGTCCATATCAGAAGGGACTCCTCAGAACCACAGTGTAAGTGAAAGGGTAGAATGAATGGTAGGGTTAGGGGAGGGGGGGAAGTTGGTGGTTAGCCTTAGGTTAGATGTTAGGTGTTAGTGATTATGCTTATGGTTACGAATTAGAGGTTAGGTGAGGCATAAGGGTATTGGTCAGTGTTAAGAGTTAGGAAGGTGGTTAGGGTAAGGGACAGGATTTAGTGTTAGGGTTAGGGTTTAGGCTCTAGGGATGAAGGCAGGAGGTTAGGAGTTTGGGATAGGGTTATGGTTAGAGTTAGGGTTGGGCTTAGGTTTGCAGTTAGGGTTAGGGGTTAGGGTGTGAGTTATTGTTAGGGGTTAGAGTTAGGGTTTAGAGTTAAGGGTTAGAGTTAAAGTTAGGGCTAGGTTTAGGGTTAGGGCGAGGGTTAGGATTAGGATAGGGGTTAGGGCTAGGGTTAGTGTTAGTGTTTGGTTAGGGTTTAGGTTTAGGGTCAGGTCAGGGTCAGGGTATGGTTTTGGAAAAGGGCAAGATATAGGGTTAGGGAGTGGGTTAGGGGTTGGCTTTAGGGTATGGGTTAGGGTACAGTTTGCGGTATGAGATAGGATTAGTATTAGAGGGTTAGGGTTAGGGTACAGGTTAAAGTTAGGAATAGGATTTGAATACCTTATTTTAAGGATAGGGTTAGAGGTTAGTGTTCGTGTTAGATTTAATGTAGGGGTCAGGGTTAATGAAACCTAAGTTTAGGTGCACCTGCATTTAGGAGTTAGGGTGAGGGTTGGCAGGAAGGTTCAGTGAATGTGTTTTGGTCTTGGGGTTTGTGTTTGTTTTTCGATTAGTGGTAGGTCTTGTTTAAGGGTTAGGTTAACATTACGATTAAGTGTAGGGTTAGGGTTATGTCTGTGTATGGTTAGAGTTTGGGACTTGGCATGTGCCTGCACTGGGACTCCTAGCATCTTGGGCCGTTTAGTTTTATGCACTCTATTTAGGTTTTGGGTTCAAAGATAGCCTGACTCCACCAAGTCAGTGGCCTCCCCAGAGAATCAAAATCCAGGCTTCTGATGGTGTCAGAAAAGACATGGCAGGCTTCTCCCAAGCTGAGCTAGGAGGGGATTTGTGGCTCTAAAGACTCTTTATTTGGATTTTCAGTTGCTTTTCTGATTTTATCACTAGTGCGTACATGTTTCATCAATACTACCAATTATTATTTTAAAGTTTTACTTGAATTCCTGTTTGTATACACAGTATGATATAGTTTCAGGTTTACCACATAGTGATTCAACTCTTGGTTACAACGCCTGGTACTGGCCACAGGTGCCCTCCACTATCCCCATCCCCTAATTCCCCATCTCCCTCACCTTCCTCTGGTATTTATTAGTTGATTCTCTGTGGTTAAGAGTGTGTTTTTTTGTTTGCTTCTCTCATCCCCCCCTCTGCCCCTTTGCCAGTTTGTCTGCTTTCTTAAAATTCACATGTGAATGCAATTGTATGGTATTTCATATCTTTCTCTGACTGAGTTCATTAAGCATAAGTCCTTTCCACTTCTCCCACATCATTGTAAATGGCTTCATTTCATCCCTTCTGATGACCCAGTGATGTCGCAGTGGGTATATTTACCACATCGTCTCTGCCCATTCATCAGTCGATGGACATCTGGGCTGTATCCACAGTTTGGCTGTTGTTGATAACGCTGCTACAAACACTGGTCTGCGTGTCCTACTTGGAATCTACTAAAAAACTTTTGTATCCTCGGGGTAAATACCTAGCTCTGCAATTTTGGAATCGTAGGGTAGCGCTATTTTTAGCTTCTTTTTTAATTTTTTTTATGATAGTCACAGAGAGAGAGGCAGAGACACAGGCAGAGGGAGAAGCAGACTCCCTGCACTGTTAGTCCGACGTGGGATTCGATCCCAGGTCTCCAGGATCGCGACATGGGCCAAAGGCAGGTACCAAACTGCTGCACCACCCAGGGATCCGCTATTTTTAATGTCTCGAGGACCCTCCACAGTGTTTTTCACAGTGGCTGCAACGGTTCGCATGCCCACCAGGAGTGTAAGGGGGCTCCCTCTTCTCTATAGCCTCAACAACACCTGTTGTTTCTTCTGTTGTTAATTTTAGCCATTCTGTCAGCTGTCAGGTGACATCTTATTGTGGTTTTCATTTGAATTTCCCTGATGATGGGTGACGTGGAGTGTCTTTCGGTGTCTGGTGGCCATCTGGATGTCTTGTCAGAGACAAAGTCCATTCATGTCTTCTACCCATCTGCAGTTGGATAATTTGTGTTTAGGAGGTTGAGATTTATATTTGCTTTGCGTATTTTGCATACTAACTGTTTATTGGATGTGTTATTTACAAATATCTCCTTTCATTTTGTATGTTGCCTTTTAGCGTTGGTTGTTTCTTTCATTTTACAGAAGCCTTTGAATTTGATAAAGTCCCAAGAGTATTTTTGCTTTTGTTTCCCTCAACTCAGAGGCACATCTAGAAAGAAGATCCAATGGCCAACGTCAAAGACGTTGTTGCCTATCTTTTCTTCTTTTTATGGTTTCAGGTCTCACATTTAGGTCTTTCATCCATTTTAAATTTATTTTTTATATATATTGTGTAAGAAAGTGGTCCAGTTTCATTCTTCTGCATGTGGCTGCCTGGTTTTCCCAACACCATTTTTCTTATCCTGGGGTCAGGGTTAGGGTTTGTTGAAGAGACTGTCTTTGTGAAAATGGATATTCCCTGCTGCCTTGTTGTTGATTAATGGATCATAGAGTTACAGGTTTGTATCTTGTTTCAGCATTCCATTCTATTCTATTGATCTAAGCATCTCCTATTGGGAGATTCCTGATTGCTGATTCAATTTCGTTGCTGGTTATCTGTGCATTCTAGTTTCTTATTTCTTCATTTTTCATTATTGCTGTGTTATATATTTCCAGGAATTGATCTATTTCTTCCAGGTTCTAGGTTGCTGGCATATAATTTTTCATAATGTTCTCTTATAAACGTTTTTATTTCTCTATTTTTGGTTGTTATTTCTCTTATCTCATTTGTGATTGTATTTGGATCCTTTCTCATCTTTTTATCTTTTTTTAAATATTTTATTTATGTATTCATGCAAGACACAGAGAGGCAGGGATATAGGCAGGGAGAAAATGAGGCTCCATGTGGGGAGCCTGATGTGGGACTTGAACCCCTAGGACCCCGGGATCATGACCTGAGCCAAAGCACATGCTCGACAACTGAGGCCCTCATGTGCCTTGCTGATTCAATTCCTCTGGTAGTTATGGGTCTATTCACATCTTCTATGTCTTCCTATTTCAGTTTTCCTTGTTTGCACATTTCTAGGGATTTGTCCATTTCTTCCAGGTCTCCCAGTTTGTTAACACATAATCTTTCATAGTATTCCCTTATGATTGTCTTATTTTTCTGGTGTTGATTGTGATCTCTCTTCTCTCTCTTCTGATTTTATTTATTTAGGTCTTTTCTCATTTCTCGTTCATCTGGCTGGCTAGGGCTTGATCCATTTTATTATTTTGAAGAACCAGCTCTTAGTTTCGTTATTCCATTCTACTGTTTCTGTATTGTTTATTTCTGTTCTCATCTTTTATTTTTTTCCCTTCTTCTGTAGGCTTTAGGCTTTGTTTCCTATTCCTTTTCCAGCTCCTTTAGGTGTAAGGTTAGGTTGTGTATTAGAGACTTCTTGTTTCCTGAGATAGGCCTGTATTGCTATGTACTTCCCTCTGGACTGCCTTTGCTACATCCCAGTGGTTTGGAGAAACATGTTTTCATTTTCATTTGTTTTAAATTTCCTCTTTAATTTCCTGGTTGCTCCATTCCTTCTCTGGTAGGATGTTCATAATCTCCACGTATTTTAGGTCTGTCCAAATTTTTTCTTACTGTCGACTTCGAGTTTCATAGCATCGTGGTCGAAAATGTACAGGGTGTGATATCAACCTTCTTGTACCTGTTGTACCTGTTGAGGGCTGATTTGTGGCCCATGATATGATCTGTTCTGGAGAATGTCCCATATGCACTTGAAAGGAATGTGTATTTTGCTTTAGGAAGAAATATTCAGAGTATATCTGTGGAGTCCCTGTGGTCCAGTGTGTCAAGGCTATTGTTCCCCTGTTGATTTTCTGCATAGACGATCAGTCCATTGCCATAAGTGGGTAGGTGTTAAAATCCCCTGTCATTGTATTATTATCAGTGAGTTCCTGTACGTTTATTGGTAATTTGGTTCCATATTTAGGTACTCGCATGTTGGCAGCATAAATATTTAGTTGTTTGATCCTGATGGAGAGTCATTTTAACTATGAAATAATGCCCTTCTTCATCACTTCTTACAGTATTTGTTCTTTCTTTTTGAGATTAAATATTTTATTTATTTATTTATTCATGAGAAATACACAGAGAAGCAGAGGCAGAAACATAGGCAGAGGGAGAGAAGCTCCCCAAATGGATGTCATTGTGAGACTCGATCCTGGGATCTCACGAACACACCTTGAGCCGAAGGCAGATGCTCAACCACTGAGCCACCAGGTGACCCCCAGGGTTTGGTTTCAAATCTAGATTCTCTAATATAAGTATTGGTCTCCAGCTTTCTTTTCATAACCATTAGCATGATAGATGATTTTCCGTCCCCTGCCTTTTAATCTGCTGTTGTCTATAGGTCTAAGGTGAGCATCTATTAGGCAACATACCGATGGACCTTGTTTTTTTAATAACAATTTTATTCTTGAGAGCATGAGAGAGAGAGAGAGAGAGAGACAGAGACAGAGACAGAGACAGAGACAGAAAATTAGGCCAAGAGAGAAGCAGGCTCCCCACTGGGACCCCAATATGGGACTCGATCCCAGACTCTAGAATTACACCCTGAGTCAAAGGCAGAGACTTAACCCCTGAGCCACCCAGGCATCCCGGTTCCTGTTTTTTAAGCCACTCTGATACCCTATATCTTTTGATTGGAGCATTTAGTATTAGCATTCAAAGTGCTTATTCAAAGATATGAACATTGTGCCTTTGTTTTACCTGTAGAGTTGGTGTTTCTGGTGACGTTCTCTGGTCATTTCTAGTCTTTGTTGCTTTTGTCTCTTTTTTCCCCCACTAGAATAGTTCTCTTAAAATTCCTTAGTGGACTGGTTTAGCAGTCATGAACTCCTTTATACTTTGCCTGTCTGGGAAAATCTTTCCTTCTATCCTGAATGACACCCTTGCTGAAGAAAGAATTCATACAAATTGGACTCCAATAACAAGAAATTTAAAAACATAAAATAAATTTTTGCTATTATGATTGAGGAAATGGCATTTAGGAGGAAAAGCAGAAGCTGAAAGAGAAGCGGAAAGATTTCACCAACCGTAGCCTTCACAGGGACTTGGTGTCCTTTCCTAGGAGGCACCCCCCTCCGTAGGATACTTCCTGCCCCTCTGCGTTCCTTTTTGGAACACAGCAGGCACATCTCCATGCCTCCAGCACCTCTGCAGTCATGGTTTATAGTGTCTTCCATGTATCCTATTGGGGAACACAGCGTCGTGTATGTAACCATCCGGCTGCTGTTTGACAACATTGGGGGGATTCTGACTTTTGTTGGTTGTGGGGTGTGTGTGTGTCTATCACATGAAGCTATCATGTGCAGCTATCAGATCCTCTGTCTGGGTAGCCCAAACGCCGAAATGGTTGGTACAACATCTTTTCTCGTGCTGATGCTGGGTGGCTAGCTGGGTTTTCCTGGCCGACCCGCGACTCGCTCCTGTAGTGAATTTCAGCTGGAGGGTCAGCTGAGGTGGTAGGTCTGGCTTGGCCACATTCCCATGTCCGGCAGTGGGTCTTGCCGAGCTCCGGCTGCTTCTGTTCTCCGCGATGCCTCTCCAGCAGGGAGTCAGACCTCGGGGCCACCCTGGCGGGAGCTCCTGAGGAGCTGGGTGCCCATGGCGGGGAGCGCTGAGGCTGCATCTGTGTGATCGGGGTGGGTACGGGGCTAGGGTTCCTCAGTCCCCTGTGCTGCCTGGCTTTCAGGCCGAGCCCCATGCTCACCCAGCCCCTACTCACTAGGGCGAGGAGGGTGTCCTCCACACGCTGGTGTGATAGATCCAGCACCACAAGGTGTGCACGCTGAGTCCACCTGGTGAGCGTTGCCCAGGTGCATGAGCTGCAAGTTGGGACCCAGGAAATTTAACAAAATTCCGTACCCCTGGACAAGCAGAGCAGGACTGATTCCATTTTGTGCTACACCCACCACCTCCCCTATGACCCCCAAATGACCAGCTTATGGCTTAAGGTGCTGCCCCACCCAAGTCAAGCTGCTGGGCACACCCTAATCGGAAATCGGCTCATAACAATGTAACCCTGCTTTGTGTCCCCCAAAACTGTGGGCCGATTCTGACCAAAGTAATAGTCCAGGGCAAGTGGATCCTATAGGGTAAGGTGTCATTCAATCGGCCACCTGCGTGTGGACCGACACGACTGTGCAACTTTCTGTGTATCCCATTGGCCACTGGCCCCTTTAAAGCTGCTATGCCTATTAGTCTCAGGGTCCAATACCCTGCTCTGCTGTGTCGGGTGCACTTGGACTCAAGCTCCAGCTTGTAAAGAAATCCCGGGAGTTTGCATCGGTGATGGCTCATCGGTGGTTTCTTGGATTTGCAATCTTGGACACAACACAAGGGTCTGCTGTCCTGACATCCCTTCCAGGGTCATGCTGACGGCCCCACAGGCCCTCTGTTCCCCAGGCACACAGGCACAGAGATGTGGGGAGGGGAGGAAGTACCTCAGAAACCAGCCAGCCCTGGCCCCCTTGACAGAAGGAGCAGAGACCTCCCAGGTCGCTTTACATAGACCCTGGTGATCTGAGGCTCCCTGCCCGTCACTCTGTCCCAGACCCTCCTGGCCCATGGGGCACAGGCTGAGTCACAGTATAGTTTGTTGGGTCCTGACTCTGGCGTCTGGCCGCCCCTGGAAGGCACGTGGGGACATCAGCTGTGTGTGCCTTGCCGTGACCATTCAGGAGCTGTTTGGGGCCTGGGTGGTGTCCCTTCCTCCACTCTGTGGGTCTATCCACGCCCTGTGCACAGAGTTCTGTGAGACACAGAAACGGGCTGGCTGTGCATTTTCGCAACACAACACATGACAATAGACATTCTACAGCAAACGGGCTCAGAGTCGAGGGTTTGCGCCTTCCCCTGTGGAGGGAATGTCTGTCCTTTAGGGGAGGGCAAGAATCACATGGGTGGGGTGCGAGTGCTGGAGTCCCCCAACTGGAAGCACGTGTGGACCTCGGGTGGGGGCGTGTGTCCTGACGTTTCAGCCTGAGAGACGGTTCTGAGGACAGCAGAGCTGACCTAGACCTGCAGCTCATGGGTTCCTTCCTGGGTCCCCATAGGGCAGCTGGACCCCAGCCACGGGGCCCCTGCGGCCCCAGCACCTGAAGGAGTCTGCCTCCTGGTGTGGGTGCAGGTGGGGCCCACCGGCCCACCTCTGCTCTCCTCAACCTTGGGTGTTCCGGGATCCCCAGGGCTGCCCTAGGTCAGCGACCTGGATCTGTGGGGAATCCCCAGGGCCCAGGACGCCACATCCAGCTGTGAGAGGGCTCGCTCAGTGTGGGGCCAGAATCCAGCGCTGGACAGGGCCATGGGGGCCTGATCCCATTAGTCTTTTTGTTGGGCCTGGGGCGGGGGCTCAAATCACACCCACCCTCACAGAGCCCGGGGCCAGGCCAGTCCAGATCCCCCTGGGATAGGGGCTGGTGTCCTGTGCAGGGTGTGCCACCCTCCAGTACGGACAGTGGGCAGAGGCAGGGCACAGTGCTTCCTCTGCACCAATCAACTGCACACACCCTGTTGGGGGCTCCCTGTCTTCCCTCCTCCCTGCAACCCCTGAGGACTCTATGGGACACCTGGGCTTCTGATGGGAGCAGGATTTCCAGAGAACCCCGGGGAGGATGAGCATGTCCCACAGGGTCACCTACACCGGGTCCTTGCTGGGGGCCGATGGTGTGTGTGTGGATGGTGTGGGGGCAGGGGTATGATAGTGGTGGAGTGTGGGGGATGATGTAGGTGGGATCCCATTGAGGTAGAGGATGTAGGTGGATGGAGTGGCAGTGGGCAATGAGGGAGATGTTGTGGGACCTGTGTGAGGGCCTGTGCCCCGCTGTTGTGGGCGGGGAGGTGACTGAGGGTCAGCATGTGTGGGAGGGGACAGGAGGTCAGTCCAGGTGGGGAGGGGTCATGGGGGTGTTGTGCCCAAGATGGCGAATCTGAGAATCCACTAAAGAGCCGACACTGATGCAAACACATGTGGGTTGTTTTACAAACTCGAGCATGGGTTCAAGTATACGCCACACAGTTGAACAGAGACTTGGACCCCGAGGAGTGTTTTAGCTTACTTTTAAGGGCTGGTCTCGGGGACCTCCAGAAGGGCTGGAGCAATTTCTCCAGTTCTGTTTACATTTTGATATGGGGCCTTCAGGGGCATTGAGCTCTCTTCTCATTCTAATTGGGTTTCCAGCCCTTTGCTTAGGCTCAGTTTTTATTCTATTGTGGGGCTTTCTAAGACACTAAGCTGTAAACTTTGTTTTTTTACAGTAACTGAAGTAATGCAAATTTCAGATCTTCTTCACAGGGACCTGGGATTGCTGGACGTGTGCTAATACTGAACGTAAAGTAGAATGGCCATAATGTTCTCAGCCTCCACGCATCCCGACCCGTCCTATCTAGCTCATGCCCCCCTCCCTGGAGCTCCTAAGAGGAAATTGCAAATGACCTCAGCGTGGCTACCTGTGTTGTGGGACAGGCCCAGGGATTTGAGATCAGGAAGAACTGGGGCACGGGCATCCCAGCTGTGCAGCAGGATTCGATGCTGCAGACTCTTATTCACTAAGGCTATCTTGACAACTGACTTTGTACATAGAAAAGTTCTCCTTTGTCTTTAAAAGTGCGGGAGCGAGATAAAGCATTTTTTCTCTGCCCATCTGATTGCTCAGATTCCATTCTGAGACATATTTCCTGTTAATAAGGATAATTTACTATCCATAATACTATGGTTAAAATATTCTGACACAAGTAATTCAAAGGGATGAGGGTTTCTCATCTCTTTCTTCACAGCTCAGTCACTCATCAGGAAATGGATCTTTATTGATTTGGAAATGATTGAGAGACATTAGTACCAATGGTCCTATTATTACGTGAAGGATTCTTCCCTGAGATTCTTCCCGTTTCAACTGACACTGAAACACTATGAACTCTTTGGAAGTCAAATGTCAAGGAAATAAATGTTATACATTGCTAATTTTAAATGCACTTGCAATATGGTATCTATTATAATAGAAGTATTTTTATCTGATTTTTGCTATTTATTATCCTTTCCTGCTTTAGGTTGAGGAGGCACTATACGTGTTCATAAGTGTTTTTCTTTCCTTCTGATATAAAATTCTTACTTTGTTCCCATCGAAGGAACTTTTTAAGAATAAGGCAAAAGATAATTCAAGGATTCTTTTTTTTTTAATTCAAGGATTCTTAAAATGTCTTCACACTGGAGCCTGATTCATTTAAGTCAATTTTCAAATTAAATCTTATTTCTTAGAAAGAAAACAAAGATTTATAGGGAAATTGAGAAGATAGTACAGAGAATTCTCATGAACTTGCACTCAATTTCTCCAATTATTGATATCTTATATCAGTACGGTACAAATATTAGCTAATGAATCAATATTAAAATTTTCGCAATAACCAAAGACCATACTTTATTCAGATTTCCTTAGTTTTTGCTAAATCACTAACCCTCATACCACACTCCATTTGTCCTCATGTTTTCTTAGGCTCCTCTGGATTGTGACAGTCTTTCAGCCTTTCCTTGTTGTTGAACTGGAACACTTTGAGAAGTAGAGTATTTTGTAAAATTTCCCTCAGTTGGGATATGTCTGTTGTTTATTTCATGATTGAACTGTTTTTGTGGATTATATACAGAGATATACTGCCATTTTTATTATATCATGTAAAGGATAGATACTATCAACACGATTTATCAGTCTTGGTATCGATCTGATCATCTTGCTGAGGTAGTGTTTCTCAGGTTTCTCTGTAGTAAAGTGATTCTTTATTATTATTATTATTATTATTATTATTATTATATTATCATTATTATTTTAAGTTTTTCATAATATATATTGTAGAAGGAAGTTACTATGTGTATTCCACACATAAGTTTGGGAAGCTACGCTCAGGAACTTGAGGGTGGAATGTCTGCACAAATTATTTGAAAATCTTCTACATGGGAGATTTTTTTTCCCTCTGGGTTTGTTTGTTTCTTTTTCAAAGATGCTATTTATTTATTTGAGAGAGAGAAGACTGATAAACCTGTGCTAGAGGGACAGAGGGCGAGGGAGAAGCAGGTTCCCTGCTGAAGAGGGAGCCTTCCTTGGGACCTGGATCATGATCTGACCCTAAGGCAGAAGATTAACTAACTGAGCCACTCAGGTGCCACTCTTTCTTTCTTTCTTTCTTTCTTTCTTTCTTTCTTTCTTTCTTTCTTTCTTTCTTTCTTTCTTCTTCTTTCTTTTCTTTCTTTCTTTCTTTCTTTCTTTTCTTTCTATCTTTCTTTCTTTCTTTTACTTAATACTAAATTTACTTTTTATTGGTGTTCAATTTGCCTACATACAGAATAACAACCAGTGCTCATCACGTCAAGTGCCCCCCTCAGTGCCCGTCACACATTCACCCCCATCCCCGCCCTCCCCCCCTTACATCCCCCCTAGTTCATTTCCCAGAGTTAGGAGTCATTATGTTCTGTCTCCCTTTCTGATATTTCCCACACATTTCTTCTCCCTTCCCTTATATTCCCTTTCACTATTATCTATATTCCCCAAGTGAATGAGAACATACAATATTTGTCTATTTCTGATTGACTTACTTCACTCAGCATGATACCTTCCAGGTCCATCCACGTTGAAGAAAATGGTGGTTATTTGTCGTTTCTAATGGCTGATCAAGCCCACCTTTCCTCTGTCTTCATCTTGGGAGTCTCCCGTGATATGAATGTTATTGTTTTAATAAGTGGCTGAGTTCCGAAGTCTGCCTTTGTGGTCCATAACCTTCTTTGTTTTAAAGGCTTCCACTTGGTACTGCATCTCAGTTATAGCATTTTGAACGTTGGCCTGACTAGATTTTAATTCTTTCATTTCTACAGTAAGGATTCTCTAGTTTTCTTCTGTGCTCTTTCTCCAGCCCAGATGCTATCTTTATAATCATTGTTTTAAAATGTAGTTAGACATCATATATTTGTATTGATGGAATTCCTGGCTGTGAGTACTACCTCATATTATTTTATGGAGGTGAATTTCTCCATCTCATTATTTATCCAGAAACGAAAGAAGAAAAAGAAAAACCAAGAAAAACAATAACAACTGCCGTCCCAATAAAAACTACCAGGTTATTTTTGCCTGGTTGTTAAAAGATTCTAAATCCCAAAATAAGAAACACAATTAAAGTACCATGAAACCTAAAATGAGAAATATATAAGGTACATACATAAAAGTTAAAATAAGGCAATTTATAAAATAGAATCAAAGAAAATAAATGAAAATAAATCACAAAGTACAAAGGAAGCTAGACCCTTCTTTCCAAGCAGAGCTGAAGCTCTGCGGCCTCTGTGGTCCGACAACTTGGTGGCAGCGAATGGTCTGTGCGGAGTCTGAGGACTGGCCATGGCGCTGATTGTCAGGTGCACATCTGCCTGGGAGATGCATCTGCGGGGTCAGAGGCGGAGTGGGCATCAGCGCGTCTGGACTCCAGTGGGCAGCGCTGTGCTGCTCACTCGGACCCGGCCCAGATGGACGGGATATGGGTGGGGTCTCTGGGTCCTCTGGCTCTGGGGCTGAGCATCCTACCCCAATCTACAGGGGCCTCCACAGAAGAGCCCACAAGTCCCCAGGTCTCCGCCGCTTCTCTCAGAATCCTGCGTTCACTCTACCTGTGTCCGAGCTTCTTTTGGTTTTCTTTTTTTATCTCAGACTGTTGTGCCCAAGATTGCGAATCCGAGAAATCTCCGAGAAGCCGACACTGATGCAAACACATGAGGGTTTATTTACCACCTCGAGCTTGTGTCCAAGTATACCCGACAGAGCGGAGCAGGGACATGGACCCTGAGGTGGGTTTTAGCTTAGTTTTAAGGGCTGGTCTCGGGGACCTCCAGAAGGGCTGGAGCAATTCCTCAAGTTCTGTTCACATTATGATATGGAACCTTCAAGTGCATTGAGCTATGTTCTCATTCTAATAGGGGCTTCCTGCCCTTGGCTTGGGATCAGTTTTGATTCAATAATGGGGCATTCTAGGACATAAAGCTGTAAAAATCAAAGGATCCACACCTGGAAGGGGGACGTCACATTGTCCCTATATGCTGAAGATGTGGAACTAGAGACAGGCAACCCCAGAGCCTCCATCAAAACCTGTTAGAACTAAGGAGTGGGTTCAGTAAAGTCACGGGACACAAACTGAAACTACAGAGCAGAGTAGCCTTGCTGTGTCCCGACAATGAGCACTCAGGAAAGAAAGGAAGGATGTGAAGGCCTTCTCAGGAGCATCAAGGAGAATAAATAATGAGACTGAACCAAAGGAGCACAAGACTTGTGCACTGAGCCATACCAGGCTCTGGGAAGCAATCCTGGGCTTGTGGGGTGGGAGCCTCATCTTGTGAAAATGTCCACAGTTCCTGAAGCCACCCTCAGTTTCAAAGTCATTCCTATCAAAATCATGGTGACAGAACTTAGAAATAGGAAAAAAAAAACATAACATCATTTCCTCCTCAACAAATAACCCCGGACAGCAAATCAGTATTAGAGAAGCAGGACAGAGTGAGACGCAGCACTTTCCTATTTCCCCTGTTATGCCCCACCCCTCCAGCGACCCTCAGTTCATTTCCTATCGTTAAGAGTCTGTATTTCCTGCATCTGTTTTGATCTTATTTGTCTTTCCTTCCCTTCACAGTAGTTCATCTGCTTTGCTTCTTGAATTCCACCTATGAATGACACCACATGGTCATTCTCTTTCCCAAGTGACTTATTTCACTTAACATGATCCCTTTAGTTCTATCCACATCATTGCAAATGGCAAGATTTCCTTCTCTTCGATAGCTGAGTACCATTCCTCTCTCTATGACCATCATCTATCTCCCATCCTCTTTATCTATGATCTGCCACAGGGCACTGAGGCTCCTCCCACAGTTTGGCTACTGTGGACCCAGCTGCTGTGGACATTGGGGTGCAGTTGTCCCACGTCTCACTGCATCTGTATCTTCGGAGTGAGCTCCAGGCCGTTCACCTGCTGGTTGCAGGGTGGCTCTATTTGTAACTTCCTGAGGGGCCTCTACACTGTTTCCAGGGCGGCTGCACCAACCCGCGGTCCCGCCCACAGTGGAAGACGGTTGAGTGAGTTTTGCAGGACGTGGTAAAAGTCTGGTCCACATTTCATTTCGCGTCCTGTGGGCTCCAATTCCTTGTTCTTAAGTATTTCTGGGAAGCCGGGTGTTGGGCTCCTTTTCAGTGAGATGTTTCCGAAGCTAACAGGCCCCAGCTGGAGCCTGAAAGTGTCCCACAGGGGGTGCCCGAGGCCAGACCCCTCCCATGGGGCATGCATGTGCAGTAGGCCTCCTCTGCCTGCACTATCAGGAGCCAGCCTGTGCTGAGGAGGCCTGAGGGGTATGTGGGTAGGCGTCTATGCTGATGAGCTGCAGGCTCCACAGGACCCGCGGGAAGTCTTCAGGGGGAAATTGGGTCGCGTTCATGCTGACAGGAGCCCCGGTCTCCTCAGGACCCGCAGTGAGGCTTTAGGAAGATGTGGGTGCACTTCCACCCTGACAGGAGCCCCTGGGCCCCCTCAGGACCTGCGGGGAGTCTTCAGGAAGATGTGGGCCTACATCCACACTGGCTAGAGTCCTGAGCCACCTCAGGACCCACGGAGAGGTTTCAGGAAATTGTGGGCCCGCATCCATGCTGACAGGCGCCCCTGAGCAGCCTCAGGACCAGCGGAGAGGCTTCAGGAAGATATGGGCCTACATCCACGCTGACAGGAGCCCCTGAGCCGCCTCAGGACCTGCGAGGAGGCTTCAGAAAGTTGTGGTGTGATATCCACTCTGGCAGGAGCTCCCAGGCCCCTCAGGACATAAGTTGATGCTTCTGGAAGCTGGGGGCCGCATTCATGGTTACAGGAGCCCCGGCCGCCTCAGAACCCTTGGTGATACTTTGGGAGGACTTGGGGCCACATGGACAGAACAGGACCCTGACTTCCTCAGGACCCCCGGTGTAGACTTGGGGAAATATGGGGATGCGTCCATGCGGACAGAAGACCCCAGCCTTGTCAGGGCCTGTGGTGAGGCCTAAGAAAAATGTGGGTGCCGCATCCACACTGACAGGAGTCTCCAGCCCCCTCAGAACCCACTGTGAAGGTTTGGGAAGATTTGGGGCCACATCCATGCTGACAGGAGCCCCGAGCCTCCTCAGGTCTTATGGTGAGGCTTGAGGAAAATGTGGGGCCACGTCAACCCTGACAGGAACCCCGTCCTCCTCAGGACCAGCACTTTGGCTTCAGGACATATGGGGCTGCGTCTATGCTGACAGGATCCCACAGCCCCCTCAGGACCCGCGGTGAGTTTTCTGTGGGACATGGGACCATGTCCATGCTGACAGGAGCCCCCAGCTTTTGAGGACCTGCTTTGAGGCTTCCAGAGGATGTGAGACATAGTCCACAGTGACAGGAGACCCGGCGTCCTCAGGACCCGCTGACTATGACTCAGGAACACGTTGGGCCATGTCCACACTCAAAGGAGCCCGGCTCGCTTGGACCCCCTGGAAGACTCTGGAGGAGCCATTGGGGGCCACGTCTACATCAGAAGGGACTCCTCAGAACCACAGGGTAAGTGAAAGGGCAGAATGAATGGTAGGGTTAGGGAAGGGGAGGCAGTTGGTGGTTAGCCTTAGGTTATACGTTAGGTGTTAGTGATTATGCTTATGGTTATGGATTAGAGGTTAGGTGAGGTATAAGGGTAATGGTCAGTAGTTAAGAGTTAGGATGGGGGTTAGGGTAAGGGACAGGATTTAGTGTTAGGTTTAGGGTTTAGGCTCTAAGGATTAGGGCAGGAGGTTAGGAGTTGGGGTTAGGGTTATGGTTAGAGTTAGGGTTGGGCTTAGGTTTTCAGTTAGGGTTAGGGGTTAGGGTGTAAGTTAGGGTTAGGGTTTAGGGTGAGGGGCTAGGGTTATAATTAGGGCTAGGTTTAGAATTAGGGCGAGGGTTAGGGTTAGGATAGGGTTTAGGACAAGGGTTAGGGTTATTGTTTGGTTAGCCCATGTTAGGGTTAGGGACAGGTCAGGGTAGGGATTTGGAAGAGAGTAAGAGATACGTTAAGGGAGTGGGTTAGGGGTTAGTTTTAGGGTATGGGTTAGGGTACAGTTTGGGGTATGAGATAGGATTAGTATTAGAGGGTTAGGGTAAGGGTACAGGTTAAGGTCAGGAATAGGATTTGAGTACATTAAGTTCAATTTAGGTTTAGAGGTTAGGGTTAGAGTTAGATTTAAGTTAGCGGTCAGGGTTAAGGGTTAAGAATAGGTTTAGGAGTTAGGGTGAGGTTTGGAAGGAAGGTTCAATGAATGTGTTTTGGTCTTGGGGTTTGTGTTTGGTTTTCGATTAGTGATAGGTCTTGTTTAAGTGTTAGGTCAACATTAGGCTTAAGTGTAGGGTTAGGGTTATATCTGTGTATGGTTAGAGTTTGGGTCCTGGCATGTGCCTGCAGTGGGACTCCTAGTATCTTGGGCAGTTTAGTTTTATGCAGTCTATTTAGGTTTTGGGTTCAAAGATAGCCTGACTCCACCAAGTCAGTGGCCTCCCCAGAAAATCAAAATCCAGGCTTCTGCTGGTGTCAGAATAGACATGGCAGGCTTCTCCCGAGCTGAGCTAAGGAGGGGATTTGTGACTCTAAAGACTCTTTATTTGGATTTTCATTTGCCTTTCTGATTTTATTTCTTGTGTGCACATGTTTCCTCTATACTACCAATTATTATTTTAAAGTTTTACTTGAATTCCTCTTTGTAAACACAGTATGATATAGTTTCAGGTTTACCACAAGGTGATTCAACCCTTGGATACAACGCCTGGTACTGGTCACAGGTGCTCTCCACTATCCCCATCGCCTGGTTCCCCATCCCCCCCCACCTTCCTCTGGTATTTATTAGTTTATTCTCTGTGGTTAATAGTGTGTTTTTTTATTTGCTTCTCTCATCCCCCCCTCCGCCCCTTTGCCAGTTTGTTTGGTTTCTTAAAATTCACATGTGAATACAATTGTATGGTATTTGGTATTTGTCTTCCTCTCACTGAGTTCATTTAGCATAATTCCTTTCCACTTCTCCCACATCATTGTAAATGGCTTCATTTCATCCCTTCTGATGAACGAGTGATGCCGCAGTGTGTATATTAACCACATCGTCTCGGCCCATTCATCTGTCGATGGACATCTGGGCTGTATCCACAGTTTGGCTCTTGTTGATAGTGCTGCTACAAACACTGGGCTGCGTGTTCCTCTTTGAATCTACTAAACAACTTCTGTATCCTTGGGGTAAATACCTAGCTTTGCAATTTTGGAATCGTAGTGTAGCTCTATTTTTAACTTTTTTAAAAAAATTGTTTTTATGATAGTCACAGAGAGAGAAGCAGAGACACAGGCAGAGGGAGAAGCAGGCTCCGAGCACTGTGAATCTGACGTGGAATTCGATCCCAGTTCTCCAGGATCGCGACATGGGCCAAAGGCAGGTGCCAAACGGCTGAGCCACCCCGGGATCCCCTATTTTCAACTTCTCAAGGACCCTTCACAGTGTTTTCCACAGTGGCAGCACCTGTTCGCCTGCCCACCATGGGTGTAAGAGGCCTCGCTCTTCTCCATAGCCTCAACGACACCTGTTGTTTCTTCTGTTTTTCACTTTAGCCATTATGATGCCTTTCAGGTGACATCTTATTGTGGTTTTGGTTTGCATTTCTCTGCTGATGGGTGACCCTGAGTGTTTTTCCGTGTGTCTCATGGCCATCTGGATGTCTTGTCAGAGACAAAGTACATTCGTGTCTTCTGCCCTTTGGCAGTTGGATAAGTTGTGTTTAGGTGGCTGAGATTTATATTTCCTTTATGTATTTTGGATACTAAATCTTTACTGGATGTGTTGTTTACAAATATCTCCTCTCATTTTGTATGTTGCCTTTTAGGTTTGGTTGTTTCCTTCACTTTGTGGAAGCTTTTCAATTTGATGAAGTCCCAATAGTATTTTTGCTTTTGTTTCCCTCACCTTAGAGGCATATCTAGAAAGAAGATCCAATAGCAAATGTCAAAGACGTTTGCTATCTTTTCTTCTTTGTATGGTTTCAGGTCTCACATTTAGGTCTTTTATCCATTTTGAATTTATTTTTTATATATATGGTGTAAGAAAGTGGTCCAGTTTCATTCTTCTGCATGTGGCTGCCTGGTTTTCCCAACATCATTTGTTCTTATCCTGGGGTCAGGGTTAGGGTTTGTTGAAGAGACTGTCTTTGTGCTTTGGATATTCCTTCCTGCCTTGTTGTCGATTATTGGATCATAGAGTTACAGGTTTGTATCTTGTTTCGGCTTTCCCTTCTGTTCTATTGATCTAAGCGTCTCCTGTTGGGAGATCCTTGATTAGTGATTCAATTTCTTAGCTGGTTATCTGTCTGTTCAAGTGTTATTTCTTCATTTTTCATTTTTACTATGTTATATATTTCTAGGAATTGATCTATTTCTTCCAGGTTCTAGGTTGCTGGCATATATTTTTTCATAATGTTCTCTTATAATCGTTTGTATTTCTCTAGTGTTGGTTGTTATATCTCTTTTCTCATTTGTGATTTTATTTGGGTCCTTTCTCATTATTTTACCTTTTTTCATTTTTTAAAGATTTATTTATGGATTCATGAGAGACACAGAGAGGCAGAGGTATAGACACAGGGAAATTGAGGATCCATGCGGGGAGCCTGATGTGGGACTTCATTCCCCAGGACCCCGGGATCATGACCTGAGCCAAAGCACATGCTCAACCACTGAGGCACCCAGGTGCCCTGCTGATTCAGATCCTTTGCTAGTTATGGGTCTGTTCACATTTTCTATTTCTTCCTAGTTCAGTTTTGCTCATTTGCACATTTCTAGGGATTTGTCCATTTCTTCCAGGTCTCCCAATATGTTAACGTATAATCTTTCATAGTATTCCCTTATAATTGTCTAATTTTTCTGGTGTTGATTGTGATCTCTCTTCTCTCATTTGTGATTTTATTTATCTAGGTCGTTTCTGTTTTCTTGTTGATAAGGCTGGCTAGGGCTTGATCCATTTTCTTGATTATTTTGAAGAACCATCTCTTTGTTTCTTTATTCCATTCTACTGCTTTGTTGTTTCTGTATTGTTTATTGATCCTCTCATCTTTATTTTCCCCCTCTTCTATAGGCATTAGGCTTTGTTTGCTATTCCTTTTTCAACTCCTTAAGGTGTAGGGTTAGGCTGTGTATTGGAGACTTCTTCTTTATTGAGGTAGGCCTATATTGCTATGTACGTCTCTCTCAGGACTGCCTTTCCTACATCCCAGAGGTTTGGAGGAACATGTTTTCATTTTCATTTGTTTTAAATTTCCTCTTTAATTTCCTGGTTGCTCCATTCCTTCTCTAGTAGGATGTTCATAATCTCCAATAGTTTTGGTCTGTCCAAATTTTTTCTTACTGTCAACTTCGAGTTTCATACCATCGTGGTCCAAAAATGTACAGGGTGTGATATCAACTTTCTTGTACCTGTTGAAGCCTGATTTGTGGCCATGATATGATCTGTTCTGGAGAATGTCCCATGTGCACTTGAAAGGAATGTGTATTCTACTTTAGGTTAAAATGTTCAGACTATATCTGTTGAGTCCCTGTGGTCCAGTGTGTCAAGGCTATTTTTCCCTTGTTGATTTTCTGTATAGACGATAGGTCCATTGCCATGAGTAGGTGTTAAAATCCCCTGTCATTGTATTACTATCAGTGACTTTCTATACGTTTGTTGTTAATTGGTGTCTATATTTATGTACTCCCATGTTGGCAACATAAATATTTACTTGTTTGAACTTTAAAAAAAAATAAAATTATTTATGGTGTTCAATTTACCAACATACAGAATAACACCCAGTGCTCATCCCTGCAAGGACCCCCCTCAGTGCCCTTCAAACATTCAACCGTAACCCCATCCCTCCTCCCCTTAAAGCATCCCTAGTTCCTTTCTCAGAGTTAGGAGTATTTATGTTCTGTCTCCCTTTCTGATATTTCCCACATATTTCTTCTCCATTCCCTTATATTCCCTTTCACTATTATTTATATTAACCAATTGAATGAGAACATATGTTTGTCCTTCTCCAATTGACTTACATCACTCAGCATAATACCCTCCAGTCCAATCCATGTTGAAGCAAATGGTGGGTATTTGTCATTTCTACTAGCTGAGTAATATTCCATTGTATACATAAACCACATCTTCTTTATCCATTCATCTTTCGATGGAAACCATGGCTCCATCCACAGTTTCGCTATTGTGGACATTCCTGCTAAAAACTTCGGGGTGCAGGTGTCCCGGTGTTTCATTGCGTCTGAATACTTTGGGTAAATTCCCAACACTGCAATTGCTGGGTCTTAGGGCAGGGTCTATTTTTAACTCTGTGAGGAACCTCCACACAGTTTTCCAGATTGGCTGCACCAGTTCACATTCCCAGCAACAGTGTAAGAGGGTTCCCTTTTCTCAGCATCCTCTCCAACATTTATGGTTTCCTGCCTTGTTCATTTTCCCCATGCTCACTGGTGTGAGGTGGTATCTCATTGTAGTTTTGATTTGTATTTCCCTGAGACAAGTAATGCAGAGCATTTTCTCATGTGCATGTTGGCCATTTCTATGTCTTCCTCTGTGAGATTTATGTTCATGTCTTTTGCCCATTTCATTATTGGATTGTTTGTTCCTTTGGTGTTGAGTTTAAGAAGTTTTTTATAGATCTTGGAAACTAGCCCTTTATCTGATACGTCTTTTGCAAATATCTTCTCCCATTCTGTAGGTTGTCTTTGAGTTTTGTTGACTGTATCCTTTGCTGTGCAAAAGCTTCTTATCTTGATGAAGTCCCAATAGTTGATTTTTGCTTTTTTTCTTTTACCTTCGTGAATGTACCTTGCAAGAATTTACTGTGGCCGAGTTCATAAAGGGTGTTGCCTGTGTTCTCCTCTTGGATTTTGATGGATTCTTGTCTCACATTTAGATCTTTCATCCATTTTGAGTTTATCTTTGTGTATGGTGAAAGAGAGTGCTCTAGTTTCATTCTTCTGCATGTGGATGTCCAATTTTCCCACCACCATCTATTGAAGAGACTGTCTTTCTTCCAATGGAGAATGTTTCCTCCTTTATCAAATATTAGTTGACCATAAAGTTCAAGGTCCACTTCTGGGTTCTCTATTCTGTTCCATTGATCTATGGGTCTGTTTTTGTGCCGGTTCCACACAGTATTGATGACCACAACTTTTAATGCAACCTGAAAACTGCCATTCTGATGCCCCCAGAGATGTTTTTCTTTTTTAAAATTCCCCTGGCTATTCGGAGTCTTTCCTGATTCCACACAAATCTTAAAATAGTTTGTTCTAAGTCTCAGAAGAAAGTCCATGGTATTTTGATAGGGATTGCATTAAACGTGTACATTGCCCTGGGTAACATTGACATTTTCACAATATTAATTCTGTCAATCAATGAGCATGAAATATTTTTCCATCTCTTTGTGTCTTCCTCAATTTCTTTCAGTAGCATTCTATAGTGTTTATGGTTGAGATCCTTTACCTCTTTGGTTAGGTTTATTCCTAGGTATCTTATGCTTTTCGGTGCAATTGTAAATGAGATTGAATCCTCAATTTCTCTTTCTTCAGTCTCTTTGTTAATGTATAGAAATGCCATTGATTTCTGGGCATTGACTTTGTATCCTGCCATGCTACCAAATTGTTGTATGAGTTCTAGCAATCTTGGGGTGGAGGCTTCTGGGTTTTCTAGGTAGAGTATCATGTCATCGGTGAAGAGGGTGTGTTTGACTTCTTCTTGGCCAATATGAATGCCTTTAATGTCTTTTTGTTGTCTGATTGCTGAGGCTAGGATTTCCAGTACTATGTTGAATAGCAGTGGTGAGAGTGGACATCCTGTCTTGTTCCTGATCTTAGGGGAAAGGCTCCCAATGCTTCCCCATTGAGAATGACATTTGTTGTGGGCTTTTCGTAGATGGCTTTTAAGATGTCGAGGAATGTTCCCTCTATCCCTATGCTCTGAAGTGTTTTGATCAGCAATGGATGCTCTATCTTGTCAAATGCTTTCTCTGCATCTAATGAGAGGATCATATGCTTCTTGGTTTTTCTCTTGGTGATATGATGAATCACACTGATTATTTTCGAGTGTTGAACCAGCCTTGTGTCACGGGGATAAATCCTACTTGGTCATGGTGAATAATTATCTTAATGTACTGTTGGATCCTCTTGGCTAGTATCTTGTTGAGAATTTTTGCATCCATGTTCATCAGGGATATTGGTCTGTAATTCTTCTTTTTGGTGGCGTCTTTGTCTGGTTTTGGAATTAAGGTGATGCTGGCCTCATGAACGAATTTGGAAGTACTCCATCTCTTTCTATCTTTCCAAACAGCTTTAGTAGAATAGGTATGTTTTCTTCTTTAAACGTTTGATATAAATTCCCTGGGAAGCCATCTGGCCTTGGACTTTTGTGTCTTGGGATATTTTTGATCACTGCTTCAATTTCCTCTTTGGAATTTCAATTTTCAATTTTCAGTTCAATTTTCCTCTCTGGCCTCTTCAGGTTTTCTATTTCTTCCTGTTCCAGTTTTTGTAGTTTCTGGCTTTCCAGGAATGCGTCCATATCTCTAGAATGCCTAATTTGTTGGCATATAGCTGTTCATAATATGTTTTTAAAATCGTTTGTATTTCCTTGGTGTTGGTAGTGATCTCTCCTTTCTCTTTCATGATTTTATTAATTTGAATCTTCTCTCTCTTCTTTTTAATAAGGCTTACTAATGGCTTATGTATGTTATTAATTCTTTCAAAAAACCAACTCCTGGTTTTTTGTTGTTGTTCTGTTCCACAGGTCTTATGGTCTCGATTTCATTGAGTTCTGCTAAAATCTTAAATAACTATCTTCTTCTCTTGGGTGTAGGATCTATCTGCTGTTTTTTCCCTAGCTCCTTTATGTGTAAGGTTAGCTTGTATTTGAGTTCTTTACAGTTTTTGAATGGAGGCTTCTATTGCGATGTATTCCCCCCTAAGGACTGCTTGTGCTGCATCCCAAAGATTTTGAACAGTTGTATCTTCATTCTCATTAGTTTCCATGAATCTTTTTTCTAATAAGTTAATTTTTTATTTGTGTTCAATTTACCAATATACAGAATAAAACTCAATGCTCATCCCGTCAAGTGCCCCCCTCAGTGCCCGTCACCCAGTCACCCCCAACCCCCGCACACCTCACCTTCCACCACCCCTAGTTCATTTCCCAGAGTTAGGAGTCTTGATTTTCTGTCTCGTATTCTGATATATCCCTCACATTTCTTCTCCATTCCCTTATATTCCCTTTCACTATTATTTATGTTCTCCAAATGAATGAGAACATACACTGTTTGTCCTTCTCCAATTGACTTACTTCACTCAGCATAATACCCTCCAGTTTCATCCACGTTGAAGCAAATGGTGCGTATTTGTCGTTTCTAATGCCTAAATAATATTCCATTTTATACATAAACCACATCTTCTTTACACATTCATCTTTCAATAGACACCAAAGCTCCTTCCACAGTTTGGCTATTGTGGACATTCTGCTATAAACATCGGGGTGCAGGAGTCCCGGCGTTTCCTTGCATCTGAATATTTGGGGTAAATCTCCAAAGGTGCAATTGCTGGGTCATCGACCAAGTAAATTTTTAACTCTTTGCGGAACCTCCACTCAGTTTGCCAGAGTGGCTTCACCAGATCACATTCCCACCAACAGTGTAAGAGAGTTCCCTTTTCTCCGCATCCTCTCTAACATTTGTAGTTTCCTAACTTGTTAATTTCTCCCATGCTCACTGGTGTGAGGTGGTATCTCATTGTGGTTTTGATTTGTATTTCCCTGATGACAAGTGATGCAGAGCATGTTTTCATGTGCATGTTGGCAATGTCAATGTCTTCCTCTGTGAGATTTCTATTCATGTCTTTTTTTTTAATTTTTTTATTTATTTATGATAGGCACACAGTGAGAGAGGGGCAGAGACACAGGCAGAGGGAGAAGCAGGCTCCATGCACAGGGAGCCCGACGTGGGATTCGATCCCGGGTCTCCAGGGTCGCGCCCTGGGCCAAAGGCAGGCGCCAAACTGCTGCGCCACCCAGGGATCCCCTATTCATGTCTTTTGCCCATTTCATGATTGGATTGTTTGTTTCCTTGGGTTTGAGTTTAAAACGTTCTTTATAGATCTTGGAAACTAGCCCTTTATCTGATATGACTTTTGCATATACCTTCTCCCATTCTTTAGGTTGTCTTTTAGTTATGTTGACTGTATCCTTTGCTGTGAAAATGATTATTATCTTGATGAAGTCCCAATAGTTCATTTTTCCTTTTGTTTCATTTGCCTTCGTGGATTTATCGTGCAAGAAGTTACTGTGGCCGAGTTCAAAAAGGGTGTTGCCTGTGCTCTCCTCCAGGATTTTGATGGACTCTTGTCTCACATTTAGATCTTTCGTCCATTTTGAGTTTATCTTTGTGTATGGTGAAAGAGAGTGGTCTAGTTTCATTCTTCTGTGAATGTCCATTTTCCCTGCACCATATATTGTAGAGACTGTCTTTCTTCCAATGGATAGTCTTTCCTACTTTATCGAATATCAGTTGACCATGAAGTTCAGGTTCCACTTCTGGGTTCTCTATTCTGTTCCATTGATATATGTGTCTGTTTTTGTGCCAGTTCCACACTGCCCTGATGACCACAGTTTTGTAGTACAACCTGAAATCTGGCATTGTGATGCCCCCAGATATGGTTTTCTATTTTAAAATTCCCCTGGCTATTAGGGGTCTTTCCTGATTCCACACCAATATTAAAATAGTTTGTTCTAACTCTCTGAAGAAAGTCCATGGTACTTTGATAGGGATTGCATTAAACGTCTACATTGCCCTGGGTAACTTTGACTTTTTCACAATATTAATTCTGCCAATCAATGAGCATGGAATATTTTTCTATCTCTTTGTGTCTTCCTCAAAATCTTTCAGAAGCATTCTATACTGTTTATGGTTGAGTTCCTTACCTCCTTGGTTAGGATTATTCCTAGGTATCTTATGCTTTTGGGTGCAATTGTAAATGAGATTGACTCCTCAATTTCTATTTCTTCTGTCTCATTGCTAGTGTATAGAAATGCCATTAATTTCTGGGCATTGATTTTGTATCCTGCCAGTGTACCAAATTGCTGTATGAGTTCTAGCAATCTTGGGGGCGAGGGTTTTGGGTTTTCTAGGTAGATTATCATGTCATCAGCGAAGAGGGAGAGTTTGACTTCTTCTTTGCCAATTTGAATAGCCTTATTTCTTTTTGTTGTCTGATTGCTGAGGCTAGGACTTACAGACTATGTTGAATAGCAGTGGTGAGAGTGGACATCCCTGTCTTGTGCCTGATCTTAAGGGAAAAGCTCCCAGTGATTCCACATTGAGAATGATATTTGCTGTGGGTTTTTTCATAGATGGCCTTTATGATGTCGAAGAATGTTTCCTCTATCCTTACGCTCTGAAGTGTTTTGATCAGGAATGGATGCTCTATTTTGTCAAATGCTTTCTCTGCATCTAATGAGAGGATCATATGGTTCTTGGTTTTTCTTTTGCTGATATGATGAATCACATTGATTGTTTGATGAGTGTTGAACCAGCCTTGTGTTCCGGGGATAAATCCTACTTGGTCATGATGAATAATTTTCTTAATGTATTGTTGGATCCTATTGGCTAGTATCTTGTTGAGAAGTTTTGCATCCCTGTTCATCAGGGATATTGGTCTGTAATCCTCCTTTTTGGTGGGGTCTTTGTCTGGTTTTGGAATTAAGGTAATGCTGGCCTCATAGAACGAATTTGGAAGTACTCCATCTCTTTCTATCTTTCCAAATAGCTTTAGTAGTATAGGTATAAATTCTTCTTTAAACGTTTGATAGAATTCCCAAGGGAAGCCATCTGACCCTGGACTTTTGTGTCTTGGGAGGATTTGATGACTGCTTCAATTTCTTCCCTCGTTATTGGTCTGCTCAGGTTTTCTATTTCTTCCTGATCCAGTTTTGGTAGTTTCTGGCTTTCCAGGAAAGCGTCCATTTCTTCTAGATTGCCTAATTTATTGGCGTATTGCTGTTCATAATATTTTTTTAAAATCGTTTGTATTTCCTTGGTGTTGGTAGTGATCTCTACTTTCTCATTCATGATTTTATTAATTTGAGTCTTCTCTCTCTTCTTTTTAATAAGGCTGGATAATACTTTAGGTATCTTATTAATTCTTTCAAAGAACCAATTCCCGGTTCTGTTGATCTGTTCCACATTTCTTCAGGTCTCGATTTCCTTGAGTTCTGCTCGAATTTTAATTAACTCTCTTCTTCTGTTGGGTGTAGGATCCATCTGCTGTGTTGTCTCTAGCTCCTTTATGAGTAAAGTTAGCTTTTGTATTTGAGTTCTTTCCAGTTTTTGAATGGATGCTTGTATTGCGATGTATTTCCCTCTTAGGACTGCTTTTGCTGCATTCCAATGATTTTGAACGGTTGTCTCTTCATGCTCATTAGTTTCCATGAATCTTTTTAATTTTTCCTTAATTTCCTATGACCCTTTCATCTTTAGCAGGATGGTCCTTCACCTCCACGTGTTTGAGGTCCTTCCAAACTTCTTATTATGATTTAGTTCTAATTTCAAGGCATTATGGTCTGAGAATATGCAGGGGACGATCCCAATCTTTTGGTATTGGTTCAGACTCGATTTGTGACCCAATATGTGGTTTATTCTGGAGAAAGTTCCATGTGCTCTTGGAATTGAAAAGAATGTGTATTCAGTTGAGTTTGGATGTAAAGTTTTGTAGATTTCTGTGAAATCTATCGGGTCCAGTGTATCATTTAAAGCTCTCATTTCTATGGAGATGTTGTGCTTAGAAGACCTATTGAGTATATAAAAGGCTAGACTGAAGGCACTAAGTATACGTGTATTATTATCTAAGTATTTCTTTACTTTGGTTATTAATTGATTTAAATGTTTGGGAGCTCCCACATTCGGGGCATATATGTAGAGGATTGTTATGTCCTCTTGTTGGATAGATCCTTTAAGTATGATGTAGTGTCCCTCTTCATCTCTCACTACAGTCTTCGGGGTAAATTTTAGTTTATCTGATATAAGGATGGCTACCCCTGCTTTCTTTTGAGGATCATTTGAATGGTAAATGGTTCTCCAACCTTTTATTTTCAGGCTGTAGGTGTCCTTCTGTCTAAAATGAGTCTCTTGTAGACAGCAAATAGATGGGTCCTGCTTTTCTATCTAGTCTGAAACCCTACGCCTTTTGATGGGGTCATTAAGCTTGTTTACATTCAGAGTTACTAATCGACAGATATTAGTTTAGTGTCATCTTGATATCTATTCAGTCCTTGTTTTGTGGATTGTTCCACTGAACTTCTTCTTAAAGGGGAATTTTAAGAGTCCCCCTTAAAATTCCCTGCAGAGCTGGTTTGGAGGTCACATATTCTTTCAGTTCCTGCCTCTCTTGGAAGCTCTTTATCTCTCATTCCATTTTGAATGAGAGCCTTGCTGGATAAAGTATTCTTGGTTGCATATTCTTCTCATTGAGGACCCTGAATATATCCTGCCAGCCCTTTCTGAACTGCCAGTTCTCTGTGGAGTGGTCTGCTGTTACCCTAATGCTCCTCCCCATAAAGGTCAGGGATTTCTTGTCTCTTGCTGCTTTAAGGATCTTCTCCTTATCTTTGGAATTTGCAAACTTTACTATTAAATGTCGAGGTTTTGGACGGTTTTTATTGATTTTAGGGGGGGGGGATCTCTCTATTTCCTAGATCTGAATGCCTGTTTCCCTTCCCAGATTAGGAATGTTTTCAGCTAGGATTTGTTCAAATACATATTCTGGCTCTCTGTCCCTTTCGGCGCCCTCGGGACCCCCAATTACACGTAGGTTTTTCTTCCTCAGGCTGTCGTTTATTTCCCTTAATCTGTCTTCCTGGTCTTTTAATTGTCTGTCTCTTTTTTCCTCAGTTTCCCTCTTGGCCATCAACTTGTCTTCTATATCACTCCTTCGTTCTTCCACCTCATTAACCCTCGTCATTAGGACTTCTAGTTTGGATTGCATCTCATTCAATTTATTTTTACTTTCTGCCTGATTGGATCTAAACTCTGCAGTCATGAAGTCTCTTGAGTCCTTTATGCTTTTTTCTAGAGCCACCAGTAGCTGTATAAGTGTTTCTGAATTGGCTTTCTGACATTGAATTGTAATCCGTATTTTGTAACTCTTAGGAGAGAGGACTGTTTCTTTCTTTTGAGGTGAGGTTTTCCTTCTAGTCATTTTGCTTAGTGCAGAGTGGCCAAAAACAAGTTGTATTGGGAAAAGGAGAAAAAGAGAGAGAAAGAAGGAAAGAAAAGAGAAAAAGAGAAAAGGAAGAAAAAAAGAGAAGAAAAATAGAAAGAAAAAGAAAGAAAGGAATAAAGGGTTCGGGATGCAAACAAATCAAAAAGAAATCAAAGAAAAGAAAAGAAAAAAGAAAAAACCACGGGGAGTATCTTCTGATTCTGTATACTTAAGTCCCTTGACTTCCCCTGGAACTTGTCCGTCTAGCTGGTCTTCTGGGGGAGGGGCCTGTTTTGCTGACTTTCAGGTGTTAGCTCTTGGGGGAGCTGCTCTGCCCTCTGCCTGGTGCAGGAGTCGTTTAACCTGTGAGGCCCCAGAAGGAACCATCCCAGTGACGCCAGCAGCTCTGGAGTCCTGGATTCAGCTCCCACAGTAACTATGGAGCTCTCCCTCTGCAGGGCCTGGAGGTGCCAAGGTGGGGACGCTGATCTGCTCAGCTCTGGGCAGAAGCGTCCTAGCTGTCTTGGGCCTTCCTAGGCTCTACCTGTCCCAGGGGGAGGTCGGATCCTGGGCTGTGTCCTGGCGCCCTGTGCTCCAGTGCCTGCGCTGTTGGATTCCCCCTCCCGGCCACACAGCTGCCTCCATGGCGCTGCTGCCCGAGCCCCTCTGAGCTGGTCCCAGAGCCCCACAGCCCTCTCCGCAGGGATCCTCTTCCTCTGCTGGAGCCCACTCCGAGCCCTGTCCTCACAGCCCCCTCCATGTGGAGCCACCACCCAAGCCCCTCAAAGCTGCTCCGGGTCCAGCTGTGGGCCCTGCAGTCTTTTAGGGAGCTCGACGTGGGTTATGGTGCAGTCTCCTGGGCGCGCAGGTGTCTATTATTGTTCCAGGGAGCCCGAGGGCATCCCTGCCATCTTGGCGTCCTGCTCCAACTCCCTGCGGGTGCCTTTCCACCCGGGAAGATTGGTGAAGCTCCTGCTTCTCTGGGTCAGAGCTTTCTTATCCTGGAGGCACTCGCCCAGGCCTTAGCCCAGAACCTCGTGGGGCCCCTCCCCCTTGGATGCCTTTTGTTTCTTTTTTTTAATTTTTATTTATTTATGATAGACACACACAAACAGAGAGAGAGAGAGAGAGAGAGAGAGAGAGAGAGAGGCAGAGACACAGGCAGAGGGAGAAGCAGGCTCCATGCCCCAGGAGCCCGACGTGGGATTCGATCCTGGGTCTCCAGGATCGCGCCCTGGGCTGAAGGCAGGCACTAAACCACTGCGCCACCCAGGGATCCCCTTTTGTTTCTTTATTTCTTTCCCCCCTCTTCCTACCTTGATAGAAGTGCGAACTCTTCTAACTGTAGCATTCCAGCTGGTCTCTCTTTAAATCTCAGGCCGAATTCATAGATTTTCAGGATGTTGAAAATTATCTAGGTAATTTGGTGGGGACAGGTGATTTGAGGACCCTACTCTTCTGCCATCTTGCCCCGCCCTCCACTTTCCTATTTCAACCAATGTCACAGAGACACAGGATAAAGCAGTGTGGTTCTCGGGCCCCAGGTGGCTCCGTTGGTTAAGCATCCGACTCCTGACTTCACCCTTGGTCTTGATCTCGGGGTCATGAATTCGAGCCCTTTGCTGAACTGTGGATGAGGCATGGAGCCTACTTAAACAAACCAAACCCACAGGGGTGTGGTTCTGGCATAAGCTGAAGGAGCAGAATAGAGAGCCTGGAAGAAAATGCACTCCGATACCGTCAACTGATTTTTTAAACTTAATTCAATTTAAACCTAATTAATTAACAGTATAGTGTATTATACTTTCAGAGGTAGAATTTAGGGATTCACCAGTTGGAGATAACAACAGGGCTCATGACATCACGTGCCCTTCTTTATGCCCGTCTACCAGTTACCCTGTCCCTCCACTCCCGTCCCCTATAGCGACACTCAGTTTGTTTCCTGTGATTGAGTCTCTTTTTCCTCCATCTCTGTTTTCATATTATTTGTTTTTCCTTCCCTTCACAGATGCTCATCTACTTTGCTTCTTTAATTTCACCTATGAATGCAACCATACGGTAATTTTCTTTCCTGACTGACTTATTTCACTTAACATGATCCCTCTAGTTCTATCCACGTCATTGCAAATGGCAATGTTTTCTTCTCTTTGATAGCTGAGTACCGTTCCTATCATCTAACTATCATCTATGACCATCATCTATCTTCCATCCTCTTTATCGATCATCTGCCTGAGGGCACCGAGGCTCCTTCCACAGTGTAGCT
This sequence comes from Canis lupus baileyi, assembly GCF_048164855.1. Taxonomy (NCBI): domain Eukaryota; kingdom Metazoa; phylum Chordata; class Mammalia; order Carnivora; family Canidae; genus Canis; species Canis lupus. Next base: position 1,323,393 of record NC_132869.1, on the reverse strand, counting down.
ACTGTGGACCCGGCTGCTGTGGACATTGGGGTGCAGGTGTCCCCGAGTCTCATGCATCTGTATCTTCGGGGTGAGCTAAGGCCGTGCACCTGCTGGTCACAGAGCAGCTCTATTTGTAACTTCCTGAGGAGCCTCCACACCGTTTCCAGAGTGGCTTTGCCAGCCTGCGGTCCCGCCCACAGAGTGTAGGGTTGAGAGAGTTTTGCAGGACGTTGTTAAAGTCTGGTCCACATTTCATATTGCATCCTGTGGGCTCCAATAATTGTCAATAAGTATTTCTGGGGAAGCCCGGCATTGGGCTCCTTTTCAGTTAGACGTTTCCATAGGTCATAGGCCTCAGCTGTAGCCTGGAAGGAGGCAGGTGTGGACCTGTACACAGGGATGCTGCCTCCTACATGGCCTCCTGCAGTGCCTGAGCGTCCCGCAGAAGGCGCCCGAGCCCAGGCCCTGCCCAAGGGCCGCAAAGTCTCAGTAGGCCTCGTCGACCTGCACTAACAGGAGCCCACCTGTGCTGGGGAGGCCTGAGGACGACGTAGGGACGCACCATGCTGATGAGCCCCGGTCTCCTCAGGAACTGCAGTGAGGCTTCAGGAAGATGTGGGCCCGAATCCACCCTGACAGGAACACCTGGGCCACTTCAGGACCTGCAGGGAGGCTTCAAGAAGCTGTGGTGCCGTGTCCACTCTGGCAGGAGCTCCCGGGCCGCTCAGGACATAAGTTGAGGCTTCTGGAAGGTGAGGGCCGCATCCACGGTGTCAGCAGCCCTGGCCTCCTCAGAACCTGCAGTGACGTTATGGGAGGACATGTGGCCATGCCCACACAACAGGACGCTGACGTCCTCAGGACCCCCGGTGTAGACTTCGAGAAATATGGGGATGCTTCCATGCAGACAGGAGACCCCAGCCTTGTCAGGTCCTTTGGTGAGGCCTAAGAAAGATGTGGGTGCCGAATCCACACTGACAGGAGTCTCCGGCCTCCTAAGGACCTGCCCTTTGACTTTGGGATATATGGGGCTGTGTCTATGCTTACAGGAGCCCACAGCCCCCTCAGGACCCGCGGTGAGTTTTCTGGAGGCCATGGGGCCATGTCCAGGCTGACAGGAGCCCTCGGCCTCCTGAGGACTTGCTGTGAGGCTTCCAGAGGATGTGAGGCATAGTCCACAGTGACAGGAGCCCCGGCGTCCTCAGGACCCGCTGACTATGACTCAGGAACACGTGGGGCCACGTCCACACTCACAGGATCCTGGCTTCCTCAGCACCCCCTGGAGGACTCTGGAGGCACCGTTGGGGGCCACATCCTCCTCAGAAGGGACTACTCAGAACCACAGGGTAAGTGAATGGGTAGAATGAATGGTAGGGTCAGGGGAGGGGAGGTAGTTGGTTGTTAGGTTAGATGTTAGGTTTTAGTGATTATGCTTATGGTTATGGATTAGAGGATAGCATGAGGGATAAGGTAAGGGTCAGTGTTTAGGAGTTGGATGGGGGTTAGGGATTAGGGAAAGGGTTTAGGGTTAGTGTTAGGGACAGGATTTAGAGTTAGGGTTAGGGTTTAGGCTTAGGGATTAGGGCAGGAAGTTAGGAGTTGGGGTTAGGGTTATGGTTAGTGTTAGGGTTGTGATTAGGTTTACAGTTAGGATTAGGTGTTAGGATGTGAGTTAGGGTTAGTTGTTAGGGTTAGGGGTTAGGGTTAAAGTTAGGGCTAGCTTTAGAGTTAGAGTCAGCGGTAGGGTTAGGATAGGGGTTAGGATTAGGGTTAGTGGTTGGTTAGAGGTAATGGTCAGGTCAGGGTCAGGGTAGGGTCAGGGTACGGTTTTGGAAAAGGGTAAGAGATAGGGTTAGGCAGTGGGTTAGGGGTTAGTTTTAGGGTACGGGTTAGGGTACATTTTGGGGTAGAAGATAGGGTTAGTATTAGAGGGTTAGGGTTAGGGTACAGGAAAAGGTTCGGAATAGGATTTGAGTATATTAATTTAAGGTTAGGGTTAGAGGTTAGGGTTAGGGTTAGATTTAAGGTAGCGGTCTGGGTTAAGCAAACCTAAGAATAGGTTAAGGAGTTAGGGTGAGGCTTGGCAGGTAGGTTCAGTGAATGTGTTTCTGTCTTGGGGTTTGTGTTTGGTTGTCGATTAGTCTTGTTTTAGGTTTCAGTTAACATTAGGATTAAGTGTAGGGTTAGGGTTATGTCTGTGTATGGTTAGAGTTTCAGTCTTGACCTGTGCCTGCACTGGGACTCCTAGTATCTTGGGCAGTTTAGTTTTATGCACTCTATTTAGGTTTTGGGTTCAAAGGTACCTTGACTCCACCAAGTCAGTGGCCTCCCCAGAGAATCAAAATACAGGCTTCTGCTGGGGTGATAATAGACATGGCAGGCTTCTCCCGAGCTGAGCTAAGGAGGGGATTTGGGGCTCTAAATACTCTTTATTTGGATTTTCAGTTGCCTTTCTGATTTTATCTCTTGTGTTCACATGTATCCTCTATACTACCAATTATTATTTTAAAGTTTTATTGAATTCCTGTTTGTAAACACAGTATGATATAGTTTCAGGTTTACCACATACTGATTCAACCCATGGATGCAATACCTGGCACTGGTCACAGGTGCCCTCCACTATCCCCATAGCCTGATTCCCCATCCCCCCCACCTTCCTCTGGTATCTATTAGTTTATTCTCTGTGGTTAAGAGTGAGTTTCTTGGTTTGCTTCTCTCATCCCACCCCATCAATCCCCTTGCCAGTTTGTTTGGTTTCTTAAAATTCACTTGTGAATGCAATTGTATGGTATTTGATATCTGTCTTTCTCTGACAGACTGAGTTCATTTAGCATAAGTCCCTTCCACTTCTCCCATGTCATTGTAAATGGCTTCATTTCATCCCTTCTGATGACCCAGTGATGTTGCAGTGTGTATATTTACCACATCATCTCTGCCCATTCATCTGTCGATGGACATCTGGGCTGTATCCACAGTTTGGCTCTTGTTGATAATGCTGCTACAAACACTAGGCTGCGTGTCCCTCTTTGAATCTAAGAGACTACTTTTATATCCTCGGGATAAATACCTAGCTGTGCAATTTTGGAATCATAGGGTACTTCTACTTTTAACTTCTTGAGGACCCTCCACACTGTTTTGCACAGTAGCTGCACCTGATCTCATGCTCATGAGGAGTATAAGGGGGCTCCCCCTTCTCCATAGCCTCACCAACACCTGTTGTTTCTTGTGTTGTTAATTTTAGCCATTCTGACAGCTGTCAGGTGACATCTTATTGTGGTTTTGGTTTGAATTTCCCTGATGATGGGTGACGCTGGGTGTCATTCATGTCTTCTGCCCATTCAAAGTCCATTCATGTCTTCTGCCCATTTGCAGTTGGATAATTTGTGTTTAGGATGCTGACATTTGCCCATTCAAAGTCCATTCATGTCTTCTGCCCATTCATGTCTTCTGCCCATTCAAAGTCCATTCATGTCTTCTGCCCATCTGCAGTTGGATAATTTGTGTTTAGGATGCTGACATTTATATTTGCTTTATGTATTTTGGTTACTAACTCTTTATTGGATGTGTTGTTTACAAATATCTCCTCTCATTTTATATGTTGCATTTTAGCATTACTTGTTTCCTTCATTTTGCAGAAGCTTTGCAATTTGATGAACTCCCAATAGGATTTTTGCTTTTGTTTCGCTTGCCTCAGACGCATATCTGGAAAGCAGATCCAATGGCTGCCTATCTTTTCTTCTTTGTATGATTTCAGGTCCCACATTTAGGTCTTTCATCCATTTTGAATTTATTTTTTATATATATGGTGTAAGAAAGTGGCCCAGTTTCATTCTTCTGCGTGTGGCTGCCTGGATTTCCCAACACCATTTGTACATATCCTGGCGTCAGGGTTAGGGTTTGTTGCAGAGACGGTCTTTGTGCTTTGGATATTCCTTCCTTCCTTGTTGTCGTTTAATGGACCATAGTGTTACAGGTTTGTATCTTGTTTCGGCTTTCCATTCTATTCTATTGATATAAGCGTCTCCTGTTGGGAGATTCTTGATTCCTGATTCAATTTCTCTGCCTGTTATCTGTGTGTTCAAGTTTCTTATTTCTTCCTTTTTCATTTTTGCTTTGTTATATATTTCTAGGAATTGATCTATTTCTTCCAGGTTTGGGGTTGCTGGCATATGATTTTTCATAATGTTCTCTTATAAACATTTGTATTTCTAGTGTTGGTGGTTATTTCTCTTTTCTCATTTGTGATTTTATTTGGGTTCTTTCACATCTTTATATCTTTTTCCTTTTTAAAGATTTTATTTATGTATTCATGCGAGATGCAGAGAAGCAGAGGTATAGGCAGAGTGAAAATGGGGCCCCATGTGGGGAGCCTGATGTGGGACTTGATGCCCCAGGAGTCCGGGTTCGTGACCTGAGCCAAAGCAGATGCTCAACCACTGAGGCACCCAGGTGCCTTGCTGATTCAATTCCTTTGCTCCTTATGGGTCTCTTCACATTTTCTATTTCTTCCTATTTCAGTTTTGCTCGTTTGCACATTTCTAGACACTTGTCCATTTCTTCCTGGTCTCCCAGATGTTAGCGTATAACCTTTCATAGAATTCCCTTATAATTGTCTTATTTTTCTGGTGTTGATTGTGATCTCTCTTCTCTCATTTGTGATTTTATTTATTAGGTCTTTTCTCTTTTCTCGTTGATAAGGCTGGCTAGGGCTTTGTCTATTTTATTAATTATTTTGAAGAACCAGCTCTTAGTTTTGTTATTCCATTCTACTGTTTTGTTGTTTCTGCATTGTTTATTACTTTTTTTAAATTTATTTATTTATGATAGAGAGAGAGAGAGAGAGAGAGAGAGAGAGAGGCAGAGACATAGGCAGAGGGAGAAGCAGGCTCCATGCACCGGGAGCCTGATGTGGGATTCGATCCTGGGTCTCCAGGATCGTGCCCTGGGCCAAAGGCATGCGCCAAACCACTGCACCACCCAGGGACCCCTGCATTGTTTATTTCTGCTCTCATCTTTATTTTTTCCCTTCTTCTGTAGGCTTCAGGCTATGTTTGCTATTCCTTTTCCAGCTCCTTTAGGTGTAGGGTTAGGTTGTGTATTGGAGACTTCTTGTTTCTTGAAGTAGGCCTGTATTGCTATGTACTTCCCTTTTACGACTGCCTTTGCTACATCCCAGATGTTTTGAGAAACATGTTTTCATTTTCATTTGTTTTAAATTTCCTATTTAATTTCTTCGTTACTTCATTCATTCTCTAGTAGGATGTTCATAATCTCCACATATTTTTGGTCTGTCCAATTTTTTTATCTTACTGTTGACTTCAAGTTTCATAGTGTCTGGTCCAAAACTGTACAGGGTGTGATATCAACCTTCTTGTAACTGTAGTACCTGTTGAGGGCTGATTTGTTGGCCATGATATGATCTGTTCTGTAGAATGTCCCATGTGCTGTTGAAAGGAATGTGTAGGGATCCCTGGGTGGCGCAGCGGTTTAGCACCTGCCTTTGGCTCAAGGCGCCATCCTGGAGACCTGGGATCGAATCCCATGTCAGCCTCCCAGTGAATGGATCCTGCTTTTCCCTCTACCAATGTCTCTGCCCACCCCCCCCTCTCTCTCTCTCTCTGTGACTATCGTAAATAATTAAAAAAAATGAAGGAAGGTGTTCTGCTTTAGGATGAAATGTTCAGACTATATCTATTGAGTCCCTGTGGTCCAGTGTGTCAAGGCTATTGTTCCCCTGTTGATTTTCTGTATACACGATTGGTCCATTGCCATAAGTGGGTGTTAAAATCCCCTGTAATTGTATTATTATCAGTGAGTTCCTGTACGTTTGTTGTTAATTGGTTTCTATATTTATGTACTCCCATGTTGGCAACATAAATATTTAGTTGTTTGATCTTGATAGAGAGTCTTTTTAATTATGAAATAATCCCCTTCTTCATCTCTTCTTACAGTATTTGTTCTTTCTTTTTTGAAATTTAAATATTTTATTTATTTATTCATGAGAGATACACAAAGAAGCAGAAGCAGAAACATAGGCAGAGGGAAAGGCAGGCTCCACAAATGGAGGCCGATGTGGGACTTGATCCTGGGATCCCAGGATCACCCCCTGAGCCAAAGGCAGATGCTCAACCACTGAGCCACCAGGTGTCCCCCAGGGTTTGGTTTCAAATCTCGTTTGTCTGATATAAGTATGGGTCCTCCATCTTTCTTTTGATATCCATTAGTATGATAGATGATTTTCCATCCCCTGACTTTCAATCTCCCGGTTTCTATAAGTCTAATGTGAGCATCTTGTAGGCAGCATACAGATGGATCTTGATTTTTTAATAAAGATTAAAATGAGAGAGTGAGGGAGAGAGAGAGAAAGAGAGAGAGAGAGAGAGAGGCAGAAAATTAGGCAGTGAGAGAAGTAGGCTCCCCACCAGGAGCAGAATATGGGATTTGATCCCAGACTCCAGGATCACACCCGGAGTCAAAGGCAGAGGCTCAACCCCTGAGCCACCCAGGCATACCGGATCCTGTTTTTTAAGCCACTCTGATACCCTATACCTTTGATTGGAGCATTTAGTCTATCAGCATTCAGAGTGATTATTCAAAGATATGAACTTTGTGCCTTTGTGTTTCTGGAAGAGATAGTGTTTCCAGTGACTTTCTCCAGTCCTTTCTAGTCTATGTTTCTTTTGGTCTCTTTTTTTCCCCCACTAGAAGAGTCCCTCTTAAAATTCCTTACTGGACTGATGAAGTGGTCATGAACTCCTTTATATTTTGCCTATCTAGGAAAATCTTTATCTCTCCTTCTCTCCTGAATGACACCCATGCTGAAAGAAGAATTCATACAAATTGGACTCCAATAAAAAGAAATTTAAAAACCTAAAATAAATTCTTTCTAATATGATTGAGGAAAATGGCATGTAGGAGGAAAACCAGAAGCACAAAGAGAGAAGGAGAGATTTTACCCTCTGTAGCCTTCACAGGGAACTGGTGTCCTTTCCTAGCATGGGCCCCCCTTCCGTAGGATGCTTCCTTCCCCTCTGTGCCCTTGTTGGAACCCAGCAGGCACATCTCCGTGCCTTCAGCACGTCTGCAGTCGTGGTTTATAGCGTCTTCCATGTATCCTATTGGGGATCACAGCGTGGTGTATGTAACCATCCGGCTGCTGTTTGACAACATTGGGGGATTCTGACTTTCGTTGGTTTTGGGGTGTGTGTGTCTATCACATGCAGCTATCACATGCAGCTATCGTATCCTCTGGCTGGGTAACCCAAAACCCGGAAATGGTTGGCACAACATCATTTCTGGTGCTGGCGCTGGGTGGCTAGCTGGGCTCTCCTGTCCACCCCGGGGCTCACTCATGCAGTGTGTTTCCACTGGAGAGTCAGCTGAGCTGGAAGGTCCGGCTCGGCCACATTCCCATGTCTGGCAGTGGGTCCTGCAGAGCGCCAGTTGCTTCTCTTCTCCCCAATGCCTCTCCAGCAGGGAGCCAGACATTTGGGCCACCCTTTGGGGGAGCTCCTGAGGAACTGGCTGCCCATGGCGGGGAGCCATGAGGCTGCCTGTATGTGGGAGTCAGAGTGGGGATGGGGCTGGGGTTCCTTGTTCCCCTGTGCTGACTGGCCTTCCATCCGAGCCCCATGCTCACCCACCCCCTACTCACTCGGGCAAGAGGGTGCGCTCCACACGTTGGTGTGAGAGATCCAGCACCAAAAGTTGTTCACGCTGAGTCCACCTGGTGAGGGTGGTCCAGGTGGATGAGCTGCAAGTGTGGGACCCAGGAAATTTAACAAAAATCCCCTACCCCTGGACAAGCAGAGCAGGAGTGATTCAATGTTGTGCTACATCCGCCACCTCCCCTATGACCCCCAAATGACCTGCTTATGGCTTAAGGTGCTGCCCCACCCAAGTCAAGCTGCTGGGCACACCCTAATCGGAAATCTGCTCATAACAATGTAACCCTGCTTTATGCCCGCCAAAACCCCACAGCGATTCTGACCAAAGTAATAGACCAGCTCAAGTGGATACTATAGGGTAAGGTGTAATTCAATCGGCCACCTACATGTGGACCGACATGACTGTGCAAATTTCTGCATATCTATGGTCCACTGCCCCCTATAAAGCTGCCTCGCCTCTTAGTCTCAGGGTCCAAGTCCCTGCTGCAATGTGTCTGGTGCACTTGGACCTACTTTTGCTTCGTCCCAGTGGGGGCTCCAGCTTGTAAAGAAACCCTCGGGAGTTTGCATTGGTGTCGGCTTCTTGGTGGTTTCTTTGATTCGCAATCTTGGGCACAACACAAGGGCCTGCTGTCCTGAAATCACTTCCATGGCCACGCTGACCACCCCGCAGGCCCTCTGTGCCCCAGGCACCCAGGCAAGGGGATGCGGGAAGGGAGAAAGTGCCCCGGAATCCGGCCAGCCCCGGCCCCCTGGACAGAGGGAGCAGTGACCTCTCAGGTCACTTTGCACAGACCCTGGTGACCTGAGGTTCCCTGGCTGTCACATTCTCCCACCCATTCTGGCCCACAGGGCACAGGCTGAGTCCCAGTAAAGCCTGTGAGGCCTGACCCTGGCGTCCGGCCGCCCCTGGATGGCACGTGGGGACGTCAACTGTGTGTGCCTAGCGGCACCCCTGCATGGGCTGGTTGGGGCCTCAGTGGTGCCCCCTTCTCCTCACTGTGGGTCTTTCCACACCCCATGCGCAGAGTTCTGGGAGACACAGAAACGGGCTGGTTGTGCATTTTTGCACCACAACACTTTATTGACTTTCTACAGCAAACAGGCTCAGAGCAGAGGGTGCGTGCCTTCCCCTGGGGAAGGAGACCCTTCTGTCTTAGGGGATAGCAAGAATAACACGGAGTGGGGGGGCGAGTGCTGGAGTCCCCCACCTGGGAGCATGTGTGGCCTCTGGTTGGAGGTGTGTGTCCTGAGGTTTCAGCCTGAGTGACGGTTCTGAGGACAGCACAGCTGATCTGGAACTGCAGCTCATGGGCTCCTGTGCTGCATCCCTGCAGGGCAGCTGGACCCCGGCCTCGGGACCCCTGGGGCCCCAGAACCTGTAGGAGCCTGCCTCCTGGTGTGGGTGTGGGTGGGGCCCACTGACCTACCCCTCCTCTCCCCACCCTGGTGTGTACCAGGATCCCCCAGTCTGCCCTAGGTCAGCGACCTGGATCTGTGGGTGCACGCCCAGTGCCCAGGAGGCCACATCCAACTGTGAGAAGGCTCGCTCATCCCGGGGCCAGAATCCAGGGCTGGCCAGGGCCATGGGGGGGCTGGATCCCATTAGTCTTTGTGTTGGGCCTGGTGGGGGCTCAAATCAACCCAACCCCCCAGAGCCTGGCGCCCAGTCAGCCCAGGTTCCTCTAGGTTAGGGGCTGGTGTCCTGTGCAGGGTGTGCCACGCTCCAGGAGGGACAGTGGGCATGGCAGGGCACAGTGGGTCCTCTGCACCACTCACCTGCACACACCCTGTTGGGGGCTCCCTGTCTTCCCTCCTCCCTGCCACCCCTGGATACTCTATGGGACACCTGGGGTTCTGGTGGGAGCAGGGTATCCATAGAACCCTGGGGAGGCTGAGCATGTCCCACAGGGGGCAGCTGCATCGGGTCCTTGCTCAGGGATGATGGTGTGGGGGTGGATGCTGTGGGGGCATGGGTATGATGGTGGTAGAGTGTGGGGGATGGTGTAGGGGGGATTGTGTTGGGGTATAGTGTGGGTGGGGATTGTGTGAGGCTGTGTGTGTGAGGGGGATGGTGTAGGGGTTACGCCATGGGGGATGATGATGTTAGGGGATGGTGTGGGTCTGGGAAATGGGATAGGGTGGGGGGGCTGGCAGACACACGGCAAACACTTTATCTAAGATCCCCAGGGGAAATCTACAGAAAAAGGTGACCCCGGTCTGGGGTTTGCTGTGACACTTCCCCCTGGGGCCCCGTGTGGTCAGTACAGGGCCCTGGCTGGACCGGGGACAATATCTCAGGTCATCATACTATGTATGTTTACAAATTGCAAATTGTCTCAAATTAAATGCATAGAATTTAGAAATATATAAAGCACCGAGAGGGGGTGTCACCCTGACCCGTCCGACCCTCATCAGATCGATGTGTGTCCTCCTCCAGTCATAGCCATGCACCCTGCCCCCTTGTCCCCTTACTGACCCCCACGGCCCGCACCCCCAACCCCTGCTTATCAGGGGGCCGTCCCTCACCCCTTTGGTTTTCAGCTCATATGGCATCCCCTGGAGGCCCCATCCTAGTGGCCTCCTCATCCCCGAGACCCCGGGGAAGGGGTCACGGGGGTCATCCCCAGCACCTTACCATGCAGCCGTGTGTTGTTGGCTTCTGTTTTTCCCCCGGCCTCAGAAGTCCCATGTTCCCTACCCAGAAACCCCTGGTCTTCCCCCGGAGCCCCATCCCCCCTGGCCCCTCAGCCTCACCCTACCCTGTAGTAGTATCAAAACATGATGTGACTGCTGAACGTCCTGTTGACATCCAAGTCTACCTCAGTGATATCCTAGGAGGAGACCAGGGCCTCCTCTTTCATTTACTGTGGGAAAACCAAGGAGGAGATGCAGGCATCAGGGACACAGACCCCGACATGTCACAAGCTGCCATGCTGAGCAGGGAGCCCTGTGGCAACCATGCGAGTGTGTCCTGCAGAACCTCCTTCCTTCCTCTGGGAGGCTGGGGATGGCAGGAGTGCCCACCGTGCCCATGGGACCTGTGTGAGGGCCTGTGCACAGCTGTGGGCGGGGAGGTGACTGAGGGTCAGCCTGGGTGGGATGGCATAGGGGTTCAGCCCAGGTGGGAGGGGACATGGGGGTGTTGTGCCCAAGATTGCAAATCCGAGAAACCACTACAGAGCTGACACTGATGCAAACACACAAGGGTTGATTTCCAAACTCGAGCTTGCGTCCAAGTACACCCGACACAGCGGAGAAGGGACTTGGACCCCGAGGTGGTGTTTTGCTTTTAAGGGCTTGTCTCTGGGACCTCCAGAATGGCTGGAGTAATTCCTCAAGTTCTGTTTACATTTTGATATGGGGCCTTCAAGGGCATTGAGCTCTCCTCTCATTCTAATAGATGCCTCCAGCCCTTGGCATGGGCTCAGTTCTTATTCTAATGTGGGGCTTTCTAGGACATTAAGCTGTAAACTTTTGTTTTTTTCCTGTAACTGTAGGCATGTAAATTTCAGCTCTTCTTTACAGGGGCCTGGGATGACTTAACATGTTCGAACGCTGAACTTAAAGTGGAAATGCCTTCATTTTCTCGGCCTACTTGTGTCCCGTGCGATCCTATCTTGCTCCTTCCCCCTTCCCCAGAGCTCCTGAGAGAGCAATTGCAAATGACCACAGCGTGGCAGCCTGTGTTGGGGGACAGGACCAGGGATTTGGGATCAGGAAGAGCTGGGGTGCGGTCATCCCGGCTGTGCAGTGGGATTCGATGCTGCAGACTCTTATTCCCTAAGGCTATCTTGACAACTGACTTTGTACATGCAAAAGCTGTCCTTTATCTTTAAAGTTGAAGAGCCAGTCAAAGCCTTTTTTCTCTGCCTATCTGATTGCTCAGATTCCATTCTGAGACATATTTCCTGTTAATAAGGATAATTTACTATCCGTAGTACTATGCTAAAAATATTCTGACACAAGTAATTCAGAGGGATGAGGGTTTCTCATCTCTTTCTTCACAGCTCAGTCACTCATCAGGAAATGCATCTGTATGGATTTGGAATTAATTGACAGACATTAGTACCAATGGTCCTATTATTATGTGAAGGATTCTTCCCTGAGATTCTTCCCCTGTTTCAACTGACACTGAAACACTGTGAACTCTTTGGAAGACAAATGTCAAGGAAATAAATGTTATGCATTACTAATTTTAAATGCCCTTGCAATATGGTGTCTATTATACTAGAAGTATTTTTATCTGATTTTTGCTATTTGTTATCCGTTCCAGCTTTTCAGGTTGAGGAGGAATTATACGTGTTCATAAGTGTTTTTCTTTCCTTCTGATATAAACTTCTTACTTTGTTCCCATTGAAGGAAGTCTTTAAGAATAAGGCAAAAGTTAATTCAACTATTCTTAAAATGTCTTTAGACTTGGAGCCTGATTCATTTAAGTCAATTTTCAAAATAAATCTTATTTATTAGGAAAACAAGAAAGATTTATAGGGAAATTGAGAAGATAGTACAGAGCATTCGCATGCACTTGCACTCAATTTCTCCAATTATTGATATCTTATATTAGTATGGTACAAATATTAGCTAATGAATCAATATTAAAATAGTCGCATTAACCAAAGACCATACTTTATTCAGATTTCCTTAGTTTTTGCTAAGTTACCATCCCTCATATCACATTCCATTTGTCCTCGTGTTTTCTTACGCTCCTCTGGATTGTGACAGTCTTTCAGCCTTTCCTAGTTGTTGTTGCCCTGGAACACTTTGAGAAGTAGAGTATTTTGTAAAATTTCCTTCAGTTGGGATATGTCTGTTGTTTATCTCATGATTGAAGTGTTTTTGCGGATTCTATACAGAGATATACTGCCATTTTCATTATATCATATAAAGGATAGATACTATCAACATGATTTATCAGACTTGGTATCGATCTGATCATCTTGCTGAGGTAGTGTTTGTCATCTTTTCCCGTAGTGAAGTGATTCTTCTTCTTCTCCTCCTCCTCCTCCTCCTCCTCCTCCTCCTTCTTCTTCTTCTTCTTTCTTCTTCTTCTTCTTCTTCTTCTTTTTCTTCTTCTTCTTCTTCTTCTTCTTCTTCTTCTTCTTCTTCTTCTTCTTCCTCTTCTCCTTCTTCTCCTTCTTCTTCTTCTTCATTATTATTATTATTATTATTATTATTATTATTATATTATCATTGTTATTTTAAGTTTTTCATAATATATTCTGTAGAAGGAAGTTACTATGTGTATTCCACACCTAAGAGTGGGAAGCTATGCTCATCAACTTGAAGGTGGAATGTCTGCACAAATTGTTTGAAATTCTTCTACGTGGGAGATTTCTCTTCTTGTGGGTTTTTTTTTCTTTTTCAAAGATGTTATTTATTTATTTGAGAGAGAAAGGAGAGAAAAACCATGAGTGACAGGGGCAGAGGGAGACGGAGAAGCAGGTTCCCTGCTGAACCGCGAGCCTTCCTTGGGACCTGGATCATGATCTGACTTAAGGCAGAAGTTTAACTGACTGAGCCACCCAGGTGCCACTATTTCTTTCTTTCCCTCTTTCTTTCTTTTTTTAAAATAATATATTTACTTTTTATTGGTGTTCAATTTGACAACATATAGAATAATACTCAGTGCTCATCCCGTCAAGTGCCCCCCCTCAGTGTCCATCACCCATTCACACGGACCCCTGCCCTCCTCCCCTTCCATCACCCCTAGTTCGTTTCCCAGAGTAGGAGTCTTTATGTTCTGTCTCCCTTTCTGATATTTCCCACACATTTCTTCTCCCTTCCCCTATATTCCCTTTCACTATTATTTATATTCCCCAAGTGAATGAGAACATACAATGTTTGTCCTTCTCCGATTGACTTACTTCACTCAGCATAATACCTTCCAGTTACATCCACCTTGAAGCAAATGGTGGATATCTGTCGTTTCTATTCGATGAGTAAGGCCCATCTTTTCTCTCCCTTGATCTTCTGAGTCTCCTATGATATGAATGTTATTGTTTTAATAAGTGGCTGAGTTCCCTAAATCTGCCTCTGTGGTCCATAACTTTCCTTGTTTTTAAGGCTTCCACTTGGGACTGCATCTCATTTATAGCATTTTTAACGTTTGCCTGACTAAATTTTAGTTCTTCTATTTCTACTGTAAGGGATTCTCTAGTTTTCTTCTGTGCTCTTTTTCCAGCCCAGATGCTATCTTTATAATCATTGTTTTAAACTGTAGTTAGACATCATATATTTGTATTGATGTACTTCCTGGCTGTGAGTACTACCTCATGTTATTTTATGGAGGTGAATTTCTCGATCTCACTACTTTTTCCAGAAAAGAAAGAAGGAAGAAAAAGAAAAACCAAGAAAAACAATAACAACTGCCCTCCCCCAAGAAAACCACTAGATTATTTCGGCCTCCTTGTTAAAAGATTCTAAATCCCAAAATAACAAACAAAATTAAAGTTCCATGAGAGTAAAAATAAGAAATATATAAGGTACATACATAAAAAATAAAATAAGGCAATTAATAAAATAGAATCAAAGAAAATAAATGATAATAAAGCACAAAAGACAAAGGAAGCTAGACCCTACTTTCCAGGCGGCGCTGAGGATCTGCATCCTCTGTGGTCCGACAACTTGGTGGCAGCGAGTGGTCTGTGTGGGGTCTGGGGATGGCCCATGGCGCTGATTGTCAGGTGCACATCTGCCTGGGAGATGCACCTGCGGGGTCAGGGGCGGGGTGGTCTTCAGCGCCTCTGGCCTCCAGCGGGTGGCACTGTGTTGCTCCCTGAGACTCGGCACTGTTTGGTGTGATGCAGGTGGGGACGCTGGGTCCTCTGGTTCTGGGGCTAAGCATCCCACCCCCCAGTCTGCAGGCCCTCCACACAAGAGCCCCCAAGCGCATCTCCCAGAACCCTTTCACTTTGCCCGCATCCGAACTGCTTTTGGTTTTGTTTTCTTATCTCAGACTGTTGTGCCCAAGATTGCGAATCCGAGAAAGCACGGAGAAGGCCACAACGATTCAAACACATGAGGGTTTATTTACAAGCTCGAACTTCTGTCCAAGTATGCCTGACACAGAGGAGCAGGGACTTGGACCCTGAGGTGGGTTTTTGCTTAGTTTTAAGGGCTGGTCTCGGGAATATCCAGAAGGGCTAGAGCAATTCCTCAAGTTCTCTTTACATTTTGATATGGGGCCTTCAAGGGCATTGAGCTCTGTTCTCATTCTAATAGGGGCTTCCTGCCCTTGGCCTGGACTCAGTTTTGATTCTATTGTGGGGCTTTCTAGGACATTAAGCTGTAAACAGCAAAGGTTCCACACCTGGAAGGGGGACGTCACACTGTCACTATATGCTGAAGATGCGGTACTGGAAACATGAAACCTTGGAGCCTCCACCAAAACCTGTTAGAACTAAGGAGTGAGTTCAGTAAAGTCACGGGACACAAACTGACCCTACAGAGCAGAGTAGCCTTGCTGTGTCCCGACAATGAGCACTCAGGAAGGAAATGAAGGACGTGACTTCATTCTTCTCAGGAGCATCAAGGAGAAGAAATAATGAGACTGAACCAAAGGAGCACAAGACTTGTGCACTGAGCCATACCAGTCTCTGGGAGGCCTTCCTGGGCTCGTGGGGTGGGAGCCTCATCTTGTGAAAATGTCCGCATTTCCTGAAGCCACCCTCAGTTTCAATGTCATTCCTATCAAAACCATGGTGGCAGATGTTAGAAATAGGAAAAGAAAAACCCATAACATCCATCCACCCCCACAAATGACCCCGGACAGCAAATCAGGAATGGAGGAGCAGGAGAGAGCGGGACGCAGCACTTCCCTATTTCAAACAATGTCACAGAGACACAGGATAAAGCATTGTGGTTCTTGGGCCTCCAACTGGCTCCGTTGGTTAAGCATCTAACTCCTGACCTCACCTCCGGTCCTGATCTCAGGAGTCGTGAGTTCTAGCTCTGGGCTGGGCCATGGACGAGGCGTGGAGCCTACTTAGGCAAACCAGTCCCACGGGGGGTGGTCCTGGCATAAGCTGAAAGAGCAAAACAGAGAGTCCAGAAGGAAATGTACTCTGATACAACTGATTTTTTAAACTTAGTTTAATTTAAACCAAATTAATTATGGATAGTGTATTATACTTTCAGAGGAAGAATTCAGGGATTCACCAGTTGGAGATAACAGCAGTGCTCATGACATCACGTGCCCTCCTTCATGCCGGTCCTCTGTTAATCCCCCCGCCTCCAACGACCATCAGTTTGTTTCCTATCATTAAGAGTCTGTATTTCCTGCATCTGTTTTCATCTTATTTGTTGTTCCTTCCCTTCACAGTTGTTATCTGCTTTGCTTCTTTAATTCTACATATGAATGACACCACACGGTCATTCTCTTTCCTGACTGACTTATTTCATTTAATATGATCCCTCTAGTTCTATCCACATCATTGCAAATGGCAAGATTTCATTCTCTTTGATAGCTGAGTGCCATTCCTCTGTCTGTGACCATCATCTCTCTCTCATCCTTTTTATCCATCATCTGCCACAGGGCACCGAGGCTCCTGCCACAGTGTGGCTACTGTGGACCCGGCTGCTATGGACATTGGAGTGCAGGTGTCGTGGTTTCACTGCATCTGTACCTTTGAAGTGAGTTCAGGCTGTTCACCTGCTGGTCGCAGGGCGGCTCTATTTGTAACTTCCTGAGGAGCCTCCACACTGTTTCCAGGGTGTCTGCACCAGCACGCAGTCTCGCCCACAGTGGAAGAAGGTTGAGTGAGCTTTGCGGGACATGGCAAAAGTCTGGTCCACATTTCATTTCGCGTCCTGTGGGCTCCAATTCCTTGTCCTTAAGTATTTCTGAGGAAGCCGGGTGTAGGGCTCCGTTTCAGTGAGACGTTTCCGAAGCTAACAGGCCACAGCTGGAGCCTGGAAGAAGGCAGTTGCATCCCTTGTAGCACCCGCTGCCTCCTGCACAGCCTCCTGCAGTCCCTGAGCGTCCCGCAGGGGGCGCCTGAGCCCAGGCCTAACCCAGCGGGCATGAATGTGCAGTAGGCCTCCTCTGCCTGCACTATCAGGAACCAGCCTGTGCTGGGGAGGCCTGAGGAGGTCGTGGTGACTTGTGCACCCTGATGAGCCACAGCTTCAGGAAATTGTGGGCTCGCATCCATGCTGAAAGGAGCCCCTGGGCCTCCTCAGGATCCACGGGGAGGCTTCAGGAAGATGTGGGCCTGTATCCACACTGACAGGAGCCCCTGGGCCACCTCAGGACATAAGTTGAGGCTTCTGGAAGATGGGGGCCGCATTCACGGTGACAGGAGCCCCGGCCTCCTCAGAACCCTCGGTGACACTTCGGGAGGACGTTGTGTCACTTCGACACAACAGGATGTTGACTCCTTAATACCCCCGGTGTTGACTTGAGGAAATATGAGATGCGTCCATGCAGACAGAAGACCCCAGGCTTGTCAGGCCTGTGGTGAGGCCTAAGAAAAATGGTGCTGCATCCACACTGACAGGAGTCTCCAGCCTCCTCAGGACCCACTGTGAAGGTTTGGGAAGATTTGGGGCCACATCTATGCTGACAGGAGCCCCCAGCATCCTCAGGTCTTATGGTGAGGCTTGAAGAAAATGTGGGGCCACCTCAACACTTACAGGACCCCCGTCCTCCTCAGGCCCTGCACTTTGGCTTTGGGAAATATAGGGCTGCGTCTATGCTGATAGAAGCCCACAGCTCCTCAGGACGCACGGTGAGTTTTCTGGGGGATGTGGGGCCATGCCCAGGCTGAAAGGAGCCCCCAGCCACCTGAAGACCTGCTGTGAGGCTTCCAGATGATGTGAGGCATAGTCCACAGTGAGAGGAGACCCAGCATCCTCAGGACCCGCTGACTATGACTCAGGAAGACGTGGGGCCACGTCCGCACTCACAGGAGCCCGGCTTCCTCAGGACCCCCTGGAGGACTCTGGAGGCGCCTTTGGGGGCCACGTCCACATCAGAAGGGACTCCTCAGAACCCCAGGGTAAGTGAATGGGTAGAATGAATGGTAGGGCCAGGGGAGGGGAGGCAGTTGGTGGTTAGGCTTAGGTTAGATGTTAGGTGTTTGTGATTAAGCTTATGGTTACGGATTACAGGTTAGGGTGAGGGGTAAGGGTAAGGGTCAGTGGTTAGGAGTTAGGATGGGGGTTAAGGATTAGGGAACGGGGTTAGGGTTAGCAACAGGATTTAGAGTTAGGTTTAGGGTTTGGGCTTTAGGGATTAGGACAGGAGGTTTAGAGGTGGGGTTAGGGTTATGCTTACAGTTAGGGTTGGGCTTAGGTTTGCAGTTAGGGTTAGGGGTTAGGGTGTGAGTTAGGGTTAGGGGTAAGTGTTAGGGGTTAGGGTAAAAGTTAGGGCTAGGTTTAGGAATAGGCCGAGGGTTAAGTTTAGGATAGGGGTTTGGGCTAGGGTTAGGGTTAGTGTTTTGTTAGGGATTAGGGTCAGGTCAGGGTCAGGTTACGGTTTTGGAAAAGGGTAAGAGACAGGTTTAGGGAGTGGTTTAGGAGTTAGTTTTAGGGTACAGGTTAGAGTACTGTTTGGGGTATGAGATAGGATTAGTATTAGAGGGTTAGGGTTAGGGTACAGGTTAAGGTTAGGAATAGGATTTGAGTACATTAAGTTAAGGTTAGGGTTAGAGGTTAGGGTTAGATTTAAGATAGAGGTCAGGGATAAGGGTTTAGAATAGGTTTAGGAGTTAGGGTGAGGGTTGGCAGGAAGGTTCCGTGAATGTGTTTTGGTCTTGGGGTTTGTGTTTGGTTGTCGATTAGTGATGGATCTTGTTTAAGGTTTAGGTTAACATTAGGATTAATTGTAGGGTTAGGGTTATGTCTGTGTATGGTTAGAGTTTGGGTCTTGGCATGTGCCTGCGCTGGGACTCCTACTATCTTGGGCAGTTTAGTTTTATGCACTCTATTTAGGTTTTGGGTTCAAAGATAGCCTGACTCCACCAAGTCAGTGACCTCCCCAGAGACTCAAAATCCAGGCTTCTGCTGAGGTGAGAATAGACATGGCAGGCTTCTCCCGAGCTGAGCTAAGGAGGGGATTTGTGGCTCTAAAGACTCTTTCTTTGGATTTTTTTTTAATTTTTATTTATTCATGATAGGCACAAAGTGAGAGAGAGAAAGGCAGAGACACAGGCAGAGGGAGAAGCAGGCTCCATGCACCGGGAGCCTGACGTGGGATTCGATCCCGGATCTCCAGGATCGCGCCATGGGCCAAAGGCAGGCGCCAAATGGCTGCGCCACCCAGGGATCCCTTTCTTTGGATTTTTAGTTGCCTTTCGGATTTTATCTCTAGTGCGCACATGTTTTTTTTTTAATTTTTTTTATTTATTTATGATAGTCACAGAGAGAGAAAGAGAGAGAGGCAGAGACACAGGCAGAGGGAGAAGCAGGCTCCATGCACCGGGAGCCCGATTATGGATTCGATCCCAGGTCTCCAGGATCGCGCCCTGGGCCAAAGGCAGGCGCCAAACCGCTGCGCCACCCCGGGATCCCTTTTTTTTCTAGTGCGCACATGTTTTATCAATACTACCAATTATTATTTTAAAGTTTTACTTCAATTCCTGTTTGTAAACACAGTATGATATATTTTCAGGTTTGCCACTTAGTGATTCAACCCTTGGATACCTCACCTGGTACTGGTCACAGGTGCCCTCCACTGTCCCTATCCCGATTCCCCATCCCCCCACCTTCCTCTGATATTTATTAGTTTATTCTCTGGGTTAAGAGTGGGTATCTTGGTTTGCTTCTCTCAGCTCTCTGCGCCCCTTTGCCAGTTTGTTTGGTTTCTTAAAATTCACATGTGAATGCAATTGTATGGTATTTGGTGTCTATCTTTCTCTGAGTTCATTTAGCATAAATCCTTTCCACTCCTTCCACGTCATTGTAAATGGCTTCATTTCATCCCTTCTGATGACCGAGTGATGTCACAGTGTGTATATTTACCACATTATCTCTGCCCATTCATCTGCCGATGGACATAGGCCTGTATCCACAGTTTGGCTGTTGTTGATAACGCTGTTACAAACACTGGGTTGCGTGTCCCTCCTCGAATCTTCTAAAGTACTTTTGTATCCTAGGGGTAAATACCCAACTCTGCTATTTTCGAATCGTATGTTATCTCTATTTTTAACTTCTTTTTTTTAAAAATTTTTTATGAATGTCACAGAGAGAGAGGCAGAGACACAGGTAGAGGGAGAAGCAGGCTCCATGCATGGGGAGCCCGATGTGGGATTCGATCCCAGGTCTCCAGGATCGCACCCTGGGCCAAA
Organism: Canis lupus baileyi; assembly: GCF_048164855.1. Classification (NCBI taxonomy): domain Eukaryota; kingdom Metazoa; phylum Chordata; class Mammalia; order Carnivora; family Canidae; genus Canis; species Canis lupus. The sequence continues at coordinate 1,303,454 of NC_132869.1, read as the reverse complement.
GACAGGCACCAAACCACTGCACCACCCAGGCATCCCCTTTCTTTTTAACTTATCGAGGACCCTCCACATTGTTTACCACAGTGGCTACATCTTTTTGCATGCCCACCAGGAGTGTAAGTGGGCTACCCCTTCTCCATAGCCTCACCAACACCTGTTTTTTCTTGAGTTGTTAATTTTAGCCATTATGACAGCTCTCAGGTGACATATCCCTGTGGTTTTGCTTTGCATTTCCCTGATGATGGGTGACGCTTATTGTCTTTCCGTGTGTCTGGTGGCCTTCTGGCTGTCTTGTCAGAGACAAAGTCCATTCATTTTTCTGCCCATTTCCAGTTGCATGATTTGTTTTTAGGATCTTGAGATTTATATTTCCTTTATGTGTTTTGCATACTAACTCTTCATTGGATGTGTTGTTTACCAATGTCTCCTTTCATTTTATATGTTGCCTTTAGCTTTGGTTGTTTCCTTCACTTTGCGGAAGCTTTTCAATTTGATGAAGTCCCAATAGTATTTTTGCTTTTGTTCCCTCACCTCAGAGGAATATATAGAAAGAAAATCCAGTGGCCAATGTCAAAGACGTTGCTGCCTATCTTTTCTTCTTTGATTGGTTTCAGGTCTCACATTTAGGTCTTTCATCCATTTTGAATTTATTTTTTATATATATGGTGTAAAAAAGTGGTCCAGTTTCATTCTTCTGCATGTGGCTGCCTGGTTTTCCCAACACCATTTGTTCTTATCCTGGGGTCAAGGTTAGGGTTTGTTGAAGAGACTGTCTTTGTGCCATTGCATATTCCTTCCTGCCTTGTTGTTGATTAATGGATCAGAGAGTTACAGGTTTGTATCTTGTTTCAGCTTTCCATTCTATTCTATTGATCTAAGCGTCTCCTGTTGGGAGATTCTTGATTGCTGATTCAATTTCTCTGCCTGTTATCTGTGTGTTCAAGTTTCTTATTTCTTCCTTTTTCATTTTTGCTATGTTATATATTTCCAGGAATTGATCTATTTCTTCCAGGTTCTAGGTTGCTGGCATATATTTTTTCTGAATGTTCTCTTATAATCGTTTGTGTTTCTCTAGTGTTGGATGTTATTTCTCTTTTCTCAGATGTGATTTTATTTGGGTCCTTTTTCATCTTTTCATCTTTTTCTTGTTTAAAGTTTTTATTTATGTATTCATGAGAGACACAGAGAGGCAGAGGTATAGGCAGAGGGAAAATGAGGCTCCATGTGGGGAGCCTGATATGGGACTTGATCCCCCAGGACCCCGGGATCATGACCTGAGCCAAAGCAGATGATCAACCATTGAGTCTCCCAGATGCCTTGCTGATTCAATTCCTTTGCTAGTTATGGGTCTGTTCACATTATCTATTTATACCTATTTCAGTTCAGCTCGTTTGCACATTTCTAGGGATTTGTCCATTTCCTCCAGGTCTCCCAGTATGTTAGCGTATAATCTTTCATAGTATTCCCTTATAATATAGGCTCCTATAAAGCTGCTATGCCTCTTAGTCTCGGTGTCCAAGTCCCTACTCCTCTGTGTTGGGTGCACTTGGACCCAAGATCCAGCTTGTAAAGAAACCCTCGGGAGTTTGCATCAGTGTGAGCGTCTTGGTGGTTTCCCTGATTTACAATCTTGGGCACAGCACCAGGGCCTGGTGTCCTGACATCCCTTCCAGGGCCACGCTGACCGCCCCACAGGGCCCATGGGCCCTGAAGCCCCCTGGCTCAGCAGCCTCACCCCACCCTCTAGCAGTCCCAATCATGATTTGGCTGCCGAACAACTGTTGATGTCCAGGTCTATCTGCGTGATGTCCCTGGAGGAGACGAGGCCTCCTCCTTCATTTCCTGTGGAAAACCAGGGAGGAGGAGCCGGCATCAGGGACACAGACACTGGCTTGTCACCAGCTGCCATCCTAGGCAGGGAGCCCTGGGGCCACCATGGGACTGTGTCCTGCCGAAACCTCCTTTCTTCTCCTGGGAGGCTGGGGATGGCCAGAGTGCCCACCGTGGCCGTGGGACCTCTGTGAGGGGCTGTGGCGAGCTGCTGTGGGCGGGAGGTGACTGAGGGTCAGCCTGGGTGGGAGGGGACAGGGGATCAGCCCAGGTAGGGAGGGGACTTGGGGGTGTTGTGTCCAAGATTGCGAATCGGAGAAACAACCTAGGAGCCGACACTGATGTAAACACACGAGGGTTGATTTACAAACTCGAGCTTGGGTCCAAGTATACCCCACACAGCGGAGCAGGGACTTGGACCGCGAGGTGGGTTTTAGCTTAGTTTTAAGGGCTGGTCTCAGGGTCCTCCAGAAGGGCTGGAGCAATTCCTCCAGTTCTGTGTACATTTTGATATAAGGCCTTCAAACGAACTAGGGGTGGTAGAAGGGGAGGAGGGCGGGGCGTGGGAGTGAATGGGTGACGGGCACTGCGGGGTTATTCTGTATGTTAGTAAATTGAACACCAATAAAAAATAAATTAAAAAAAATGGCATTGAGCTCTGTTCTCATTCTAATATGGGGCTTTCTGGGACCTTAAGCTGTAAGCTGTTTTTTTCTTTTTTTCCTGTAACTGAAGTAATGTAAATTTTAGCTCTTATTCACAGGGTCCTGGGATGGCAGTACTTGCACTAACAGAAGTTAATGTGGAACGGCCTCAATTTTCTCAGCCTCCCCACAGACAAGTGACTGAATTTTAAAACTCCAAATTTTGGGGCTACCCTGGTGGAGACCTGTGCTCTTCCTGCCCGGGTGGGTGTCCTCGCACTCTTGGACTTTGCTGGCCTGTCCCAGGAACTGGGCCACGTGACTGCACAGGGATTTGCAGCTTATGGCCACACAGGGCAGACAGCTGGCCCGAGTCCTGCTGCTCTCAGCCGGGTTCCTGCTCCTGTGCCTGAGAACAGTTGGCGCCACCGTCCTTGGGACCCCTGGGATCCTGAACCCGCCCTGTTACTCCAGGGACTGCCCCCCACTTCTCCACCTGAACACCTTAAGTCTGGTGTGTTCCCCATGCTAGGAGACTTCTGAAAGTTCAGATTTTGTGCACTGCTGCTTATAATATTGTGCATAGATTCGTCAGTTGGCTCTCTGCCCTTGTGGGATCTGGGGCTCTGTTTCCCAAAGATCAACTGATTGATTTTTTTAAAGATTTTATTTTTCTGTAATCTCTACAGCCAACATGGGGCTTGAACTTGCTACCTCAAGAACAAGAGTCCCATGTTCTTACGAACCACACAGAGCCGGTCAGGCTCTCTTTGATTGATTGATACATGTTAATTGAAGAAGGGGTCTTCCATGTGTCAGGGTAGAAACTGAGACCACGCTTTGAGGTGTGGTGGAGTCATTTGGACCTGATCAATGTGAAAGAAATCATAGCTTCCCTGGGAGCCCAGGGAGCAGGGCCCACACACGTGAAAAGTGACAATTTCCTTTACGGTAGTAGTTATTTTACTATTTATTTAAAGTGTTATTCAATGGTAAATGTCAATCTAGGAATGGGATACAGTGAGAACGTTCTAGGATTCGGAGGTAACTAAAGTTTCCTGTCCAGGACTTAATGTTCCAGTTGGATGCAGAGATAGGCAAGGAAGCAAAGAGTTATGAAACATGGCACTGGGGTGCCTGGCTGGCCTGGTTGGGGGATCTTGATCTCAGGGTTGTGAGTTTAAACTCCATGTTGGGTATAGAGAGGACATGAAACAAAAATATTTAACAAATAATAAATGGATGAACAAATAAAGCATGACATCAAAGGTAAGTGTTTGCTTATGTCTCACCTGCGAACTATTCTTGATTGCCCCGCTTGCACTACTTGGCCCAGATGCCGTCCTACACAAGGGATAGTCTCGCCCGAGTGGAAGTGGGCGTCTTTCATTGTAAGACCTGTGGTTCCCCTCGTTCTGCAGGGAGACAAGAGCCGTGAAGCCACGAGTTCGGGGGATCAGCATACACTTAGGCAATGACCATTTCTGAACCCGGTAGCAAGAGCTCGGCCTCCTTTTAGGACAGGGTGTCATAACGAAGCCTCTTTGGTCATTGTCTTGGATGCAGGGTGGAGGTTAAACTAGAATTAGGAAGAAGAAAAGAGGAGGAAAACCAGAAGCTGAAAGAGAGGAGGACAGATTTTACCATCCGTAGCCTTCACAGGGACCTGGTGTCCTTTCCTAGGAGGGGCACCCCCTCCGTAGGATGCTTCCTGCCTCTCTGTGCTCCTTTTTGAAGCCCAGCAGGCACATCTACGTTCCTCCAGTACCTCTGCAGTCATGGTTTATAGCGTCTTCCATGTATCCTATTGGGGACCACAGCGTGGTGTATGTAAACATCTGGCTGCTGTTTGACAACATTGGGGGGATTCGGACTTTTGTTGGTTTAGGTTGTGTGTGTATCACATGCAGATATCAACTGCAGCTATCTGATCCTCTAGCTGGGTCACCCAAATGCCGAAATGGTTGACACAACATCATTTCTGGTGCTGACACTGGGCAGATAACTGGGTTCTCCTTGCCAACTCGGGGCTCGCTCCTGCAGTGACTTTATGCTAGAGGGTCAGCTGAGCTGGAAGGTCCGACTGGGCCAAATTCCCATGTCTGGCAGGGGGTCCCGCTGAGCGCTGGCTGCTACTCTTCTCCCTGATGCCTCCAGCAGGGAGCCAGACCTTAGCGTTAGCTAGGGGGATAATGAGGAGCTGCCCATGGTGGAGAGCCCTGTTGCTGCCTGTGTGTGGGAGTCGAGTTGGGGTCAGGCTGGGGTTCTCAGTCCCCTGTGCTGCCTTACCTTCTGGCGAGCCCCATGCTCACCCAGCCCCTACTCACTAGGGCGAGGAGGGTGCCCTCCACACGCTGGTGTCAGAGATCCAGCACCACAAATTGTGCAGACTGAGTCTACCTGGTGAGGGTGGCCCAGGTTCGTGACCTTCAAGTGTGGGACCCAGGAAATTTAACAAAAATCCCCTATCCCTGGACAAGCAGGGCAGAACTGTTTCCATTTTGTGCTACACCAGCCACCTCCCCTATGACCCATACATTACCTGCTTATTGCTTAAAGCGCTGCCCCACCCTAGTCAGGCCGCTGGGCACACCCTAATTGGAAATCGGCTCATAACAATGTAACCCTGCTTTGTGTCCCCCAAAACTGTGGGACGATTCTGACCAAAGTAATAGGCCAGCTCAAGTGGATACTATAGGGTAAGGTGTAATTTAATTGGCCACCAGGGTGTGGACCGGCATGATCGTGCAACTTTCTGCATATCCCATGTGCCACTGGCCCCTATAAAGCTGCTATGCCTCTTAGTCTCGGGATCCACGTCCCTGCTCCGCTGTGTCCAGTGCAATGAGAACCAAGCTCCAGCTTGTAAAGAAACCCTCGTGATTTTCCATCGGTGTGGGCTCCTTGGTGGTTTCCCTGATTTACAATCTTGGACACAACACCAGGGCCTGGTGTCCTGACATCCCTTTCAGGGCCACGCTGACCACCCCACAGGCCCTCTGTGCCCCAGGCACACAGGCACAGGGATGCGGGGAGGGAAGGAAATGCCCCGTAACACAGCCATCTGCGGCCCTCTGGACAGAGGGAGCACAGACCTCCCACGTCGCTGTGCACAGACCCTGGTGACCTGAAGCTCCCTGGCTGTCACTCTGTCCCAGCCCCTCCTGGCCCAGGGGGCAGAGCCTGAGTCCCAGGAAAGTCTGTGGGTCCTGACCCTGGCGACTGGCCGCCCCTGTAAGGCACGAGGGACGTCAGCTGTGTGTACCTGGTGGCGCCCCTGCAGGATCTCTTTGGGGTCTGGATGGTGCCCCCTCCTCCTCTCTGGGTGTCTCTCCACGCCCCATGCAGAGTTCTGGGAGACACAGAAATGGCCTTGCTGTGCATTTTCGCACCAAAACACTTTATTGACTTTCTACAGCAAACGGGCTCAGAGCCTATTGCGCGCCTTCCCCTGGGGAGGGAGACCTTTCTGTCCTTTAGGGGAGGGCAAGAATCACACCCAGTGGGGGGCAGGTGCTAGAGTCCACATCGTGGAAGCACGTGTGGACTCCGGGTGGGGGCGTGTGTCATGAGATTTCAGCCTGAGTGACTATTCTGAGGACAGCAGAGATGACCTGGACCTACAGCTCATGGGCTCCTGCACGGGGACCCACAGGGCAGTTGGACCCCGGCCTTGCACCCTCTGGGGCCCCAATATCTGGAGGAGCCTGCCGTCTGGTGTGGGGTCGGGTGGGGCCAACCAGCCTATCCATCCTCTCCCCACCCTGGGGTATCCCGGGATCCCCCGGCCTGCCCTAGGTCAGCGACCTGGATCTGTGGGGCACACCCAGGGCCCAGGAGGCCACATCCAGCTGTGAGAGGGCTCACTCAGCCTGGGGCCTGAATCCAGGGCTAGCCAGGACCATGGGTGCCTGGATCGCATTAGTCTTTGTGTTGGGCCTTGGTGGGGCTCAAATCACCTCAGCCCCCACAGAGCACGGGGCCAGGTCAGCCCAGGTCCCTTTGGGTTAGGGGCTGGGGTCCTGTGCAGGGTGTGCCGCCTTCCAGGAGGGACAGTGAGCAGAGGCAGGGCACAATATTTCCTCTGCACCACTCAACTGCACCCCCCATTTTGGGTATCCTTGCCTTCCCTCCTCCCTGCAACCCCTGGGTTCTCTATGGGACAATCGGGCTTCTGATGGGAGCAGGGTATCCAGAGAACCCCAGGGAGGCTGAGCATGTCCCACAGGGGGCAGCTGCACGGGGCCCTTGCTGGGGGCCGATGGTGTGGGGGTGGATTTTGTGGGGCAGGGATATGATTGTGGTGGTATATTAGTCCAGTACAAATATTAGCTAATGAATCAATATTAAAATAGTCGCATTAACCAAAGACCATACTTTATTCAGAATTCCTTAGTTTATGCTAAGTTACCATCCCTCATATCACATTCCATTTGTACTCATGTTTTCTTAGGCTCCTCTGGATTGTGACAGTCTTTCAGCCTTTCCTTGTCGTTGAGCTGGAACACTTTGAGAAGTAGAGTATTTTTAAAATTTACCTTAGTTGGGAAATGTCTGTTGTTTATCTCATGATTGAACTGTTTTTGTGGATTATATACAGAGATATACTGCCATTTTTATTATATCATATAAAGGATAGATATTATCAACATGATTTATCAGTCTTGGTATTGATCTGATCATCTTGCTGAGGTAGTGTTTGTCAGCTTTCTCCGTAGTAAAGTGATTCTTTTTATTATTATTATTATTATTATTATTATTAATCATTTTTGTATTAAGATTTTCATATTATATTTTGTAGAAGGAAGTTACTATGCATATTACACACATAGAGTGGGAGGCTATGTTAATCAACTTGAGGGTGGAACGTCTGCACAACTTCTTTGAAATTCTTCTACATGGGAGATTTCTCGTCCTTCTGGGTTTGTTTGTTTCTTTTCAGGATGTTATTTATTTATTTGAGAGAGAGAGAGGAGAGAAAAACCATGAGCGAGTGGGGCAGATGGAGAAGGACCAGCAGGTTCCCTGCTGAACAGGGAGCCTGCCTTGGGACCTGGATCATGATCTGAGACTAAGGCTGAAGCTTAACTGACTGAGCCAAACAGATGCCACTTTTTCTTTCTTTCTTTCTTTTTTTTTTAATAATTCATTTACTTTTTTATGGTGTTCAATTTGCCCACATAGAGAATAACACCCAGTGCTCATCCCATCAAGTGCCCCCCTCAGTACACATCACCCATTCACCCCTACCCCCACCCTCCTCCCCTTCCATCATCCCTAGTTAATTTCCCAGTGTTAGGAGTCTTTATGTTCTGTCTCCATTTCTGTTATTTTCCAAACATTTCTTCTCTGTTCCCTTATATTCCCTTTCACTCTTATTTATATTCACCAAGTGAATGAGAACATACAATGTTTGTCCTTCTCCGATTGACTTACTTCACTCAGCATAATACCTTCCTGTTCCATTCACGTTGAATCAAATGGTTGGTATTTGTCATTTCTAATGGCTGAGCAAGGCCCACCTTTTCTCTCTCTTCATCTTCTGAGTCTCTATGATATGAATGTTATTGTTTTAATAAGTGGCTGAGTTCCCTATGTCTGCCTCTGTGGTCCATAACCTTTCTTGTTTTGAAGGCTTCCACTGGGGACTGCATCTCAGTTATAGCGTTTTTAACATTGGCCTGACTAGATCTTAACTCTTTTATTTCTACTGTAAGGGATTCTCTAGTTTTCTTCTGTGCTTTTTTCCCAGCCCAGCTGCTATCTTTATAATCATTGTTTTAAACTGTAGTTAGACATCATATATGTGTATTGATGAACTTCCTGGCTGTGAGTACTACCTCATGTTATTTTATGGAGGAGAATTTCTCCATCTCATTATTTTTTCCAGAAAAGAAAGAAGGAAGAAAAAGGAAAACCACGAGAAAGAATAACAACTACCCTCCCCCAAAAAACACTAGATTATTTTGGCCTGCTTGTTAAAGATTCTAAATCCCAAAATAAGAAACACAATTAAAGTACCATGATAGTAAAAATAAGAAATATATAAGGTACATACATAAAAATTAAAATAAGTCAATTAATAAAAAAGAATCAAAGAAAATAAATGAAAATAAAGCACAAAGTACAAAGGAAGCTACACCCTACTTTCCAGGCAGAGCTGAAGCTCTGCTGCCTCTGTGGTCTGACAACTTGGTGGCAGTGAGTGGTCTGTGCAGGGTCTCGGGATGGGCCTTGGCGCTGATTCTCAGGTGCACATCTGCCTGGGAGATGCACCTGCGGTGTCAGAGGCTGGGTTGGTGTCAGCGCCTCTGGCCTCCAGTGGGCGGCGCTGTGCTTAGACTCAGTGCTGATGGGCGGGATGTGGGTGGGGACCCTGGGTCCTCTGGCTCTGGGGCTGAGCATCCCGCACCCCCATCTGCAGGGTCCTCAATAGAAGAGCTCCCTGTTCTCTGCTGCTTCTCTCAGAACCCTGCTTTTACTCTGCGTGCGTTCGAGCTTATTTTGGTTTTCATTTTTTATCTCAGACTGTTTGCCCAAGATTGGGAATCTCAGAAACCACCGAGAAGCCGACACCGATGCAAACACACGAGGGTTTATTTACAAGTTCGAGCTTGTGTCCCAGCACACCCGACATAGCGGAGCAGGGACTTGGACCATGAGGTGGGTTTTAGCTTAGTTTTAAGTGCTGGTCTCAGGACCTCCAGGAGGGCTGGAGGAATTCCTCAAGTTCTGTTTACATTTTGATATGGGGCCTTCTAGGGCATTGAGCTCTGTTCTCATTCTAATAGGGGCTTCCTGCCCTTTGCCTGGACTCAGTTTTTATTCTATTGTGGGCTTTCTAGGACATTAAGCTGTAAACAGCAAAGGTTCCACAACTGGAAGGGGAACTCACACTGTCCCTATATGCTGAAGACGTGGTACTAGAAACACGAAACTTGAGAGCCTCCATCAAGCCTGTTAGAACTAAGGAGTGAGTTCAGTAAAGTCAGGGGACACAATCTGACCCTACATAGCAGAGTAGCCTTGCTGTGTCCCGGAAATGAGCACTCAGGAAGGAAATGAAGGACGTGACTCCCTTCTCAGGAGCATCACAGAGAACAAATAATGAGACAGAACCAAAGGAGCACAAGACTTGTGCAGTGAGCCATACCAGTCTCTGGGAGGCCTTCCTGGGCTCGTGGGGTGGGAGCCTCATCTTGTCAAAATGTCCGCAGTTCCAGAAGCCACCCTCAGTTTCAATGTCATTCATATCGAAATCATGGTGGCAGATCTTAGAAATAGGAAAAGAAAAACCCATAACACCCATCCGCCCCCACAAATGACCCCGGACAGCAAATTAGTATTGGAGAAGCATGACAGAGCGGGACATGGCACTTTCCTATTTCAAACGATGTCACAGAGACACAGGATATAGCAGTGATGTTCTCGGGCCCCGGCTGGCTCTGTCAGATAAGCATTCGACACCTGACCTCACCTCCAGTCCTGATCTCGGGGTTGTGAGTTCTAGCCCTGGGCTGGGCCATGGACAAGGCGTGGAGCCTCCTTAAACAAACCAGATTCAAGGGTGGTGGTCCCGACATAAGCTGAAGGAGCAGAACAGAGAGTCCAGAAGTAATTGTGCTCTGATACAACTGATTTTTTTTAATTTTTATTTATTTATGATAGTCACACACACACACACAGAGAATGGCAGAGTCACAAGCAGAGGGAGAAGCAGGCTCCATGCACCGGGAGCCCAATGTGGGATTCGATCCCGGGTCTCCAGGATCGTGCCCTGGGCCAAAGGCAGGCGCTAAACCGCCGCGCCACCCAGGGATCCCACAACTGATTTTTTTAACTTAATTTAATTTAAACCCAATTAATTAACGTATAGTGTATTATACTTTCAGAGGAAGAATTTAGGGATTCACCAGTTGCAGATAACAGCAGTGCACATGACATCACGTGCCCTCCTTCATGCCGGTCCCCTTTGATCCCCTCACCTGTCCCCTACCCTCCAGCACCCTCAGTTTGTTTCCTATCATTAAGTGTCTGTATTTCCTCCATCTGTTTTCATGTTATTTGATTTCCTTCCTTCACAGATGTTCATCTGCTTTGCTTCTTTAATTCCACCTATGAATGACACCACACGGTCATTCTCTTTCCCGACTGACTTATTTCACTTAACTTGATTTCTCTAGTTCTATCCACATCATTGCAAATAGCAAGATTTCCTTCTCTTTGATAGCTAGGTACCATTCCTCTCTCTATGACCATCATCTATCTCCCATCCTCTTTATCCATCATCTGCCTGAGGGCACCGAGATACTTCACACAGTCTGGCTATTGTGGACCCGGCTGTTGTGGACATTGGGGTGCAGGTGTCCCGAGTCTCACTGCATCTATATATTCGGAGTCAGCTCCAGGCCATTCACCTACTGGTAGCAGGATGGCTCTATTTGTAACTTCCTGAGGAGCCTCCACACTGTTTCCAGGGCGGCTGCACCAGCCCGCGGTCCCGCCTACAGTAGAAGAGGGTTGAGTGAGTTTTTCAGGACTTGCTAAGGTCCAGTCCACATTTCATTTTTCGGTCTGTGGGCTCCAATTCCTTGTCCTTAAGTATTTCTTGGGAAGCAGGGTGTTGGGCTCTGTTTCAATGAGACATTTCCGATGCTAACAGGCCCTACTGCGCACATGTTTCATCAATACTACTAATTATTATTTTAAAGATTTACTTGAATTCCTGTTTGTAAACACATTATGATATAGTTTCAGGTTTACCACATAGTGATTCAACCCTTGGATACAACGCCTGGTACTGGTCATAGGTGCCCTCCACTATCCCCATCCCCATCCCCTGATTCCCCATCCATCCCCCACCTTCCTCTGGTATTTATTAGTTTATTCTCTGTGGTTAAGAGTGTGTTTTTTTGTTTGCTTCTCTCATCCCCCCATCTGCTCCTTTGCCAGTTTGTTTGGTTTCTTAAAATTCACATGTGAATGCAATTGTATGGTATTTAGTATCTGTCTTACTCTGACTTAGTTCATTTAGCCTAAGTCCTTTCCACTTCTCCCACGTCATTGTAAATGGCTTCATTTCATCTCTTCTGTTGACCCAGGGATGTCGCAGTGGGTATATTTACCACATCGTCTCTGCCCATTCACCGTTGATGGACATGTGGCCTGTATCCACAGTTTGGCTCTTGTTGATAATGCTGCTACAAACACTGGGCTGCGTGTCCCTCATCGAATCTACTAAACGAGTTTTGTATCCTCAGGGTAAATACCTAGCTCTGCAATTTTGGAATCATAAGGTAGCTCTATTTTTAACTTCTTTTTTATTTTTTTTATGATAGTCACAGAGAGAGAGGCAGAGACACAGGCAGAGGGAGAAGCAGGCTTCATGGACTGAGAGTCCAGCGTGGGATTCGATCCCGGATCTCCAGGATCACGACATGGGCCAAAGGCAGGTTCCAAACCACTGCACTACCCAGGGATCCCCTATTTTTAACTTCTCGAGGACCCTCCACAGTGTTTTCCACAGTGGTTGCACCTGTTCGCATGCCCACCAGGAGTGTAAGTGGCTCCCTCTTCTCCATAGCCTCAACAACACCTGTTGTTTCTTCTGTTGTCAATTTTAGCCATTCTGATGGCTGTCAGGTGACATCTTATTGTGGTTTTAATTTGCATTTCCCTGATGATGGGTGACGCAGAGTGTCTTTCCGTGTGTCTGGTGGCCGTTGGATGTCTTGACAGAGACAAAGTCCATTCATGTCTTCAGCCCATCTGCAGTTGGATAATTTGTGTTTAGGATGCTGAGATTTATATTTGCTCTACGTATTTTGCATAATAACTCTTTATTGGTTGTGTTGTTTACAAATATCTCCTTTCATTTTGTATGTTGCCTTTTAGCGTTGGTTGTTTCTATCACTTTGCAGAAGCTTTTGAATTTGATGAAGCCCCAATAGTATTTTTGCTCTTGTTTCCCTCAACTCAGAGGCATATCAAGAAAGAATATCCAATGGCCAATGTCAAAGACTTTGCTGCCTATCTTTTCTTCTTTGTATGGTTTCAGGTCTCACATTTAGGTCTTTCATCCATTTTGAATTTATATTTTATATATATGGTGTAAGAAAGTGGTCCAGTTTTATTCTTCTGCATGTGGCTGCCTGGTTTCCCAACACCATTTGATCTTATCCTGGGGTCAGGGTTAGGGTTTGTTGAAGAGACTGTCTTTGTGCCATTGGATATTCCTTCCTGTCTTGTTGTGGATTAATGAATCATAGAGTTACAAGTTTGTATCTTGTTTTGGAATTCCATTCTGTTCTATTGATCTAAGCGTCTCATTTTGGGAGATTCTTGAGGGTTGATTCAATTTCTTTGCTGGTTATCTGTCTGTTCAAGTTTCTTATTTCTTCCTTTTTCATTTTTGCTATGTTATATATTTCCAGGAATTGATCTATTTCTTCCAGGTTCTAGTTTGCTGGGATATAATTTTTCATAATGTTCTCTTATAAACGTTTGTATTTCTATAGTGTTGGTTGTTATTTCTCTTTTATCATTTGTGATTTTATTTGGGTCCTTTCTCATCTTTTTATCTTTTTTCTTTTTTAAAGATTTTATTTATGGATTCATGCGAGACACAGAGAGGCAGAGGTATAGGCAGGGGAAAACTGAGGCTCCATGCAGGGAGCTTGATGTGGACGTGCTCCAGCAGGACCCCGGGATCATGACCTGAGCCAAAGCAGATGCTCAACCACTGAGGCACTCAGGTGCCTTGCTGATTAAATTCCTTTGCTACTTATGAGTCTGTTCACATTTTCTTTTTCTTCCTATTTCAGTTTTGCTCGTCTGCGCATTTCTAGGGATTTGTCCATTACTTGCAGGTCTTCCAGTTTGTTAACATATAATCTTTCATAGTATTCCCTTATAATTGTCTTATTTTTCTGGTGTTGATTGTGATCTCTCTTCACTCATTTGTGATTTTATTTATTTAGTTCTTTTCTCTTTTCTCGTTGATAAGGCTGGCTAGGGCTTGATCCATTTTATTAATTATTTTGAGGAATCACCTCTTAGTTTCATTATTCACTTCTCTTTTGTTGTTTCTGTATCGTTTCTTTCTGCTCTCATCTTTATTATTTCCCTTCTGCAGGCTTTAGGCTTTGTTTCCTATTCCTTTTCCAGCTCCTTTAGGTGTAGGGTTGTGTTGTGTATTGGAGACTTCTTGTTTCTTTTTTTTTATTTATTTATGATAGTCACAGAGAGAGAGAGAGAGAGAGAGAGGCAGAGACATAGTCAGAGGGAGAAGCAGGCTCCATGCACCGGGAGCCCGACGTGGGATTCGATGCCGGGTCTCCAGATCGCGCCCTGGGGCAAAGGCAGGCCCAAACCGCTGTGCCACCCAGGGTTCCCAGACTTCTTGTTTCTTGAGGTAGGCCTGTATTGCTATCTACTTCCCTCTAAGGACTGCCTTTGTTACATCCTAGAGTTTTGAAGAAACATGTTTTCATTTTCATTTGTTTTAAATTTCCTCTTTAATTTCCTGGTTACTCCATTCATTCTCTAGTAGGGTGATCATAATCTCCAAGTATTTTTCGTCTGTCCAAATTTTTTCTTACTGTCGACTTCGTGTTTCATAGCCTCGTGGCCTGAAAATGTACATGGTGTGATACCAACCTTCTTGTACCTGTTGTACCTGTTGAGGGCTGATTTGTGGCCCATGATATGATCTATTCTGGAGAATGTCCCATGTGCACTTGAAAGGAATGTGTATTCTGCTTTAGGAATAAATGTTCAGACTATATCTGTGGAGTCCCTGTGGTCCAGTGTGTCAAGGCTATTGTTCCCCTGTTGATTTTCTGCAGAGATGATCGGTCCATGACATAAGTGGGTGTTAAAATCCCCTGTTATTGTATTATTATCTGTGAGTTCCTGTATGTTTGTTGTTAATTGGTTTCTATATTTCGGTACACCCATGTTGGCAGCATAAATATTTAGTTGTTTGATCTTTTTTTAAAAATATATTTATTTTTATTTTTATTTTTTTAATTTATTTATGATAGGCACACAATGAGAGAGAGAGAGAGAGGAAGAGACACAGAGGGAGAGGGAGAAGCCGGCTCCATGCACCAGGAGCCCGACGTGGGACTCGATCCTTGGTATCCCGGACCACGCCCTGGGCCAAAGGCAGGCGCCAAACCGCTGCGCCACCCAGGGATCCCAAATTTATTTTTTATTGGTGTTCAATTGAACTACATACAGAATAACACCCAGGGCTCATCCTGTCTAGTGTCCCCCTCAGTGCCCGTCACACATTCACCCCCACCCCCACCCTCCTCCCCTTCCAGCACCCCTAGTTCATTTCCCAGAGTTAGTAGTGTTTATGATCTGTCTCCCTTTCTGATATTTCCCACACGTTTCTACTCCATTCCCTTATATTCCCTTTCACTATTATTTATATTCCCCAAAGGAATGAGAACATACACTGTTTGTCCTTCTCGGATTGACTAACTCACTCAGCATAATACCCTCCAATTCCATCCACTTTGAAGCAAATGTTGGGTATTTGTCGTTTCTAATGGCTGAGTAATATTCCATTGTATACGTAAACCACATCTTCAATATATATTCATCTTTCTATGGACTCCATGGCTCCGTCTGCAGTTTGGGTATTGTGGACATTCTGCTATAAACATCGGGGTGCAGGTGTCCCAGCGTTGAATTGCATCTGAATATTTGGGGTAAATCCCCAACACTGCAATTGCTGGGTCATAGGGCAGGTCTATTTTTAACTCTTTGAGGAACCTCCACACAGTTTTCCACAGTGGCTGCACCAGTTCACATTCCCACCAACAGTGTAAGAGAGTTCCCTTTTCTCTGTATCCTCTCCAACATTTGCGGTTTCCTGCCTTGTTAATTTTCTCCATTCTCACTGATGTGACGTGGTATCTCATTGTTGTTTTGATTTGTATTTCCCTAATGGCAAGTGATGCACAGCATTTTTTCATGTGGATGTTGGCTATGTCAATGTCTTCCTCTGTGAGATTTCTCTTCATGTCTTTTGCCCATTTCATGATTGGATTGTTTGTCTCTTTGGTGTTGATTTTAAGAAGTTCTTTATAGATCTTGGAAAGTAGCCCTTTATCTGATACGTCTTTTGCATATATCTTTTCCCATGCTGAAGGTTGTTTTTAGTTTTGTTGACTGTATTCTTTGCTGTGCAAAAGCTTCTTATCTTGATGAAGTCACAATAGTTCATTTTTGCTTTTGTTTCTTTTGTCTTCATGGATGTACCTTGCAAAAACTTGCTGTGGCCATGTTCAAAACGGGTTTTGCCTGTGTTCTCCTCTAGGATTTTGATGGACTCTTGTCTCACATTTAGATCTTTCATCCATTTTGAGTTTATCTTTGTGTATGGTGAAAGAGAGTGGTCTAGTTTCATTCTTCTGAAGTTGGATGTCCAATTTTCCCAGCACCATCTATTGAAGAGACTGTCTTTCTTCCAGTGGATAGTCTTTCCTCCTTTATCTAATATTAGTTGACCATATAGTTCAAGGTCCACTTCTGGGTTCTCTCTTCTGTTCCATTGATCTATGTGTGTTTTTGTGCCAGTACCACACTGTCTTGATGACCACAGCTTTCTAGTACAACCTGAAACCTGGCATTGTGATGCATCTAGATATGGTTTTGTTTTTTAAAATCCCCCTGGCTATTCGGGGTCTTTTCTGATTCCACACAAATCTTAAAATAATTTGTTCTAACTCTCTGAAGAAAGTCCATGGTATTTTGATAGGGATTGCATTAAACGTGTACATTGCCTGGGTAACATTGACATTTTCACAACATTAATTCTGCCAATCCATGAGCATGGAATATTTTTCCATCTCTTTGTGTCTTCCTCAATTTCTTTCAGAAGTTTTCTATAGTTTTTAGGGTATACCTCATTTACCTCCTTGGTTAGGTTTATTCCTAGGTATGTTATGCTTTGGGTGCAATTGTAAATGAGATTGACTTCTTAATTTCTCTTTCTTCAGTCTCATTGTTATTGTATAGAAATGGCATTGATTTCTGGGCAGTGATTTTGTATCCTGCCACGCTACCAAATTGCTGTATGAGTTCTAGCAATCTTGAGGGGGGAGGGGTTTAGGTTTTCTAGGTAGAGTGTCATGTCATCTGTGAAGAGGGAGAGTTTGACTTCTTTGCCAATTTGAATGCCTTTAATGTCTTTTTGTTGTCTGATTGCTGAGGCTAGGACTCCGATACTACATTGAATAGCAGTGGTGAGAGTCGATATCCCTGTCTTGTTGCTGATCTTAGGGGAAAGGCTCCCAGTGCTGCACCACTGAGAATGATATTTGCTGTGGGCTTTTCGTAGATGGCTTTTAACATGTCGAGGAATGTTCCCTCTATCCCTACGCTCTGAAGTGTTTTGATCAGGAATGGATGCTCTATTTTGTCAAATGCTTTCTCTGCATCTAATGAGAGGATCATATGGTTCTTGGTTTTTCTCTTGCTGATATGATGAATCACATTGATTGTTTTATGAGTGTTGAACCAGCCTTGTGTCTCTGGGATAAATCCTACCTTTTCATAGTGAAAAATTTCTTAATGTATTGTTGGATCCTATTGGCCAGTATCTTGTTGAGAATTGTTTTTTAATTTTTTTAATTTTTTATTTATTTATGATAGTCACAGAGAGAGAGAGAGAGAGAGAGAGAGAGGCAGAGACACAGGCAGAGGGAGAAGCAGGCTCCATGCACCGGGACCCTGACGTGGGATTCGATCCCGGGTCTCCAGGATCATGCCCTGGGCCAAAGGCAGGCGCTAAACCACTGCGCCACCCAGGGATCCCTCTTGTTGAGAATTTTTGCATCCATGTTGATCACGGCTATTGGTCTGTAATTCTCCTCTTTGGTGGGGTCTTTGTCTGTTTTTGTAATTAAGGTGATGCTGGCTTCATAGAACTAATTTGGAAGTACTCCGTCTCTTTCATTCTTTCTTTCCAAACAGCTTTAGTAGGAGAGGTATGGTTTCTTCTTTAAATGTTTGGTAGAAGTCCCCTGGGAAGCCATCTGGCCCTGGGCTTTTCTGACTTGGGAAGTTTTTGATGACTGCTTCAATTTCCTACCTGGGTATTGGCCTGTTTAGGTTTTCTATGTCTTCCTGTTCCAGTATTGGTAGTTTCTGGCTTTCCAGGAATGCGTCCATTTCTTCTAGATTGCCTAATTTATTTCCGTATAGCTGTTCATAATATGTTTTTAGAATCGATTGTATTTCCTTGGTGATGGTAGTGATCTCTCCTTTCTCATTCATGATTTTATTAATTTGAGTCTTCTCTCTATTCTTTTTAATAAGACTGGCCAATGGTTTATGTATGTTATTAATTCTTTCAAAGAACCAACTTCTGGTTTTGTTGATCTGTTCCACATTTCTTCTGGTCTCGATTTCCTTGAGGTCTGCTCGAATTTTAATTAACTCTCTTATACTGTTGGGTGTAGGATCTAGCTGCTTTTTTTTTCTCTAGCTCCTTTATGAGTAAGGTTAGCTTTTGTATTTGAGTTCTTTCCAGTTTTTGAATGGATGCTTCTATTGTGATGTATTTCCCCCTTAGGACTGCTTTTGCTGCATGCCAAAGATTTTGAACATTTGTGTTTTCATTCTCATTAGTTTCCATGAATCTTTTGAATTATTCCTCAATTTCCTGGTTGACCCTTTCATCTTTTAGCAGGATGGTCCTTAACCTCCACGTGTTTGAGGTCCTTCCAAACTTCTTGTTGTAATTTAGTTCTAATTTTAAGGCATTATGGTCTGAGAATATGCAGGGAACGATCTGAATCTTTTGATATCGGTTCAGACGCGATTTGTGACCCAGTATATGGTCTATTCTGGAGAAAGTTCCATGTGCACTGTAGAAGAATGTGTATTCAGTTCAGTTTGGATGTAAAGTTCTGTAGATATCTGTGAAATCTATTTGCTCCAGTGTATCTTTTAAAGCTCTCGTTTCTTTGGTGATGTTGTGCTTAGAAGACCTATCGAGGATAGAAAGACCTAGATTGAAGTCACCAAGTATAAGATAATAATTATCTAAATATTTCTTCACTTTCATTATTAATTGGTTTAAATATTTGGCAGCTCCCACATTCGGGGCATATATATTGAGGATTGCTAAGTCCTCTTGTTGGGTAGATCCTTTAAGTATGATTTAGTGTCCGTCTTCATCTCTCACTACAGTCTTCGGGGTAAATTTTAGTTTACCTGATATAAGGATGGTTACCCCTGCTTTCCTATGAGGACCTTTTAAATGGTAAATGGTTCTCCAACCCATTATATTCAGATTGTAGGTTTCCTTCTGTCTAAAATGAGTCTCTTGTAGACAGCAAATAGATGGGTCCTGCTTTTTTATCCATTCTGAAACCCTGCGCCTTTTGATGTGGTCGGTAAGCCCGTTCACATTCAGAGTTACTAATCGACAGATATGAGTTTAGTGTCATCATGATATATATTCAGCCCTAGTTTTTGTGGATTGTTCCACTGAACTTCTCCTTAAAGGGGAATTTTAAGAGTACCCCTTAAAATTTCTTGCAGAGCTGGTTTGGAGGTCACATATTCTTTCAGTTCCTGCCTGTCTTGGAAGCTCTTTATCTCTCCTTCCATTTTGAATGAGAGCCTTGCTGGATAAAGTATTCTTGGTTGCATGGTCATCTCATTGAGGACCCTGAATATATCCTGCCAGCCCTTTCTGGCCTGCCAGGTCGCTGTAGAGACGTCTGCTGTTACCCTAATGCTCCTCCCCACAAGGGTCAGGGATTTCTTGTTTCCTGCTGCTTTAAGGATCTTCTCTTTATCTTTGGAATTTGCAAGCTTCACTATTAAATGTCAAGGTGTTGATGGTTTTTATTGATTTTTGGGGGGGGATCTCTCTATTTCCTGGATCTGAATGCCTGTTTCCCTTCCCAGATTAGGAAAGTTTTCAGCTATGATTTGTTCAAATACTTATTCTGGTCCTCTGTCCATTTTGGTGCCCTCGGGAACCCTAATTACATGTAGGTTTTTCTTCTTCAGGCTGTCGTTTATTTCCCTTAATCTGTCTTCCTTGTCTTTTAATTGTCTGTCTCTTTTTACCTCAGTTTCTCTCTTTGCCATAAACTTGTCTTCTATATCACTCACTCGTTCTTCCACCTCGTTAACCCTCATCGTTAGGACTTCTAGTTTGCATTGCATCTCATTCAATTGATTTTTAATATCGGCCTGATTGGATCTAAATTCTGCAGCCATGAAGTCTTTTGAGTCCTTTATGCTTTTTTCTAGAACCACCAGTAGCTGTATAATCGTGCTTCTGAATTGGCTTTCTGACATTGAATTGTAAATCAGATTTTGAAACTCTGTGGGAGAGAGGACTGTTTCTGATTCTTTCTTTTGAGGTGAGGTTTTCCTTCTAGTCATTTTGCTCAGTGCAGAGTGGCTAAAAACAAATTGTATTGGGAAAAGGAGAAAAAGAGATTAGAGAAAGAAGGAAAGAAAAGAGAAAAACAAAAAAGAATAAAGGAAGAAAGAAGAAAAAAGGGAATAATAAGAGAAAGAAATAGAAAGAAAGGGGAGAAAAAGGGTGGGGGAAGCAATCAGAAATAAAAAAAAAACATGCGGGAGTATATTCAGATTCTGTATACTTAACGTCCCTTGACTTCCCCTGGAACTTGTCCGTCTAGCTGGTCTTCTAGGGGAGGGGCCTGTTGTGCTGATTTTCAGGTGTTAGCACTTGGGGGAGCTGCTCTGTCCCCTGCCTGGTGCAGGGCTCAGTGAGGGTAGTTTACCCTGTGAGGCCCTAGGAGGAACAACCCCAGTGGCAGTGGCCAGCTCTGGAGACCTGTATTCAGCACCCACAGTAACTCCAGAGCAGTCCATCTGCAGGGCCTGGAGGCTCTGGGGTGGGGCCGCTGATCTGCACAGCTCTGGGCAGGAGCATCCTTGTTGTCCTGGGCCATCTGGGCCTCTGCCTGTCCCAGGGGAGGCCAAATCCTGGGCTGTATCCTGGCGCCCTGTGCTCTGGGGCCTGTGCTGTTGGATTCGCTCTCCTGGCCGCCCAGCCATCTCCCCCCAGAGCTGCCGCCTAGCCCCTCTGAGCTGCTCCTGGTCATGCAGCCCCCTCAGGGAGCCGCTGCCTGAGCACCTCCGAGTTGCTCCCAGACCTGCGCAGCCCCCTCTGCACGGAGCCCCTTCTTCTGCCAGAGGCACCGCCGCCAAGCTGCTCCTGGGGCATGCAACCCCCTCGACGCAGAGCCCTGCCCGAGCCCTCTGAGCTGCTCCCAAGTCAGTGCATGTGACCTGCAGCCCTTAGGGAGCTTGGTGCACTCTCCTGTGAGTGCAGGTGTCTGTTAGTGTCCCAGGGAGCCCGTGGGTATCGCCGCCCTCCTGGGGTCCTTCTCTGAATCCCTGCAAACGCCATTCCGCCCAGGAAGATTGGTGCAGATCCTGCTTCTCTGGGACAGAGCTCTCCTGACCGGGGGGCTTTTGGCCTGGACTTAGCCTGGCTCCTCGTGGGGCCCCTCCCCCTTCGATGACTTTTGTTTCTTTATTTCTTTTTCCCATCTTCCTACCTTCATAGAAGCGTGAACTTTTCACACTGTAGCATTTGATCTGTTCTCTGTTTAAATCCCAGGCCGAATTCCTAGATTTTCAGGATGTTGTGAATGTTATCTAGGTAATTTGGTGGGGACAGGTGACTTGGGGACCCTACTCTTCCGCCATCTTGCCCCTCCTCCTGTATGCTGCCTTTTAGCTTTGGTTGTTTCCTTCACTTTGCAGAAACTTTTCAATTTGATGAAGTCCCAATAGGATGTTTGCTTTTGTTACCCTCACCTCAGAGGCATATCTACAAAGAAGATCCAATGGCCAATGTCAAAGACGTTGCTGCCTATCTTTTCTTCTTTGTATGGTTTCAGGTCTCACATTTAGGTCTTTCATTCATGTTGAATTTATTTTTTATATATATGGTGTAAGAAAGTGGTCCAGTTTCATTCTTCTGCATGTGGCTGCCTGGTTTTCCCAACACCATTTGTTCTTATCCTGGGATCAGGGTTAGGGTTTGTTGAAGAGACTGTCTTTGTGCCATTGGATATTCCTTCCTGCCTTGTTGTCCATTATGGGTCATAGATACATGTTTGTATCTTGTTTTGGCTTTCCATTCTGTTATATTGATCTAAGCGTCTCCTGTTGGGAGAACCCTGATTGCACATTCAATTTCTTTCCTGGTTAACTGTCTGTTCAAATTTCTTATTTCTTCATTTTTCATTATTGCTATGTTATATATTTCTAGGAATTGATCTATTTCTTCCAGGTTCTAGGTTGCTGGCATATAATTTTTCATCATATTCTCTTATTATCATTTGTATTTCTGTAGTGTTGGTGGTTATTTCTCTTTTCTCAGATGTGATTTTATTTGGGTCCTTTCTCATCTTTTTATCTTTTTTATTTTTTAAAGATTTTATTTATGTATTCATGAGAGACACAGAGATGCATAGGTCTATAGGCACAGGGAAAATGAGGCTCCAAGTGGGGAGCCTGATGTGGGACTTGATTCCTGAGGACCCTGGGATCATGACCTGAGCCAAAGCATATGTTCAACAACTGAGGCACCCAGGTGCCTTTCTGATTCAATTCCTTTGCTAGTTATGGGTCTGTTCACATTTTCTATTTTTTCCTATATCAGTTTTGCTTATTGGCACATTTCTAGGGATTTCTCCATTTATTCCAGGTCTCCCTATTTGTTAGCATATAATCTTTCATAGTATTCCCTTATGATTGTCTTATTTTTCTGCTGTTGATTGTGATCACTCTTCTCTCATTTGTCATTTTATTTATTTAGGTCTTTTCTCTTTTCTCGTCATAAGGCTGGTTAGGGCTTGATCCATTTTATTAATTGTTTTTTTATTTATGATAGTCACAGAGAGAGAGAGAGAGAGAGAGGCAGAGACACAGGCAGAGGGAGAAGCAGGCTCCATGCAATGGGACCCCAACGTGGGATTCGATCCCGGATCTCCAGGATCGCGCCCTGGGCCAAATGCAGACACCAAACCGCTGCGCCACCCAGGGATACCTTTTTTATTAATTATTTTGAAGAACCAGCTCTTAGTTTCGTTATTCCATTCTACTGTTTTTTTTTTATTTCTGTATTGTTTATTTCTGCTCTCATCTTTATTTTTTCCCTTCTTCTGTAGGCTTTAGGCTTTGTTTCCAATTCCTTTTCCTGCTCATTTAGGTGTAAGGTTAGGTTGTGTATTAGACACTTCTTGTTTCCTGAGATAAGCCTGTATTGCTATGTACTTCCCTCTTTGGACTGCCTTTGCTACATCCCAGAGGTTTGAAGAAACATGTTTTCATTTTCATTTGTTTTAAATTTCCTCTTTAATTTCCTGGTTGCTCCATTCATTCTCTAGTATGATGTTCATAATCTCCATGTATTTTTGGTCTGTCCAAATTTTTTTCTTACTGTCGACTTCGTGTTTCATAGCATCGTGTTAAAAAATGTACAGGGTGTGATATCAACCTTCTTGTACCTGTTGTACCTGTTGAGGGCTGATTTGTGGCCCATGATATGATCTGTTCTGGAGAATGTCCCATGTGCACTTGAAAGGAATGTGTATTTTGCTTTAGGAATAAATGTTCACACTATATCGGTTGAGTCCCTGTGGTCCAGTGTGTCAAGGCTATTGTTCCCCTGTTGATTTTCTGCATAGATGATTGGAAAATTGCCATAAGTGAGTAGGTGTTAAAATCCCTTGTCATTGTATTATTATCAGTGAGTTCCTGTACATTTATTGGTATTTGGTTTCCATATTTAGGTACTCCCATGTTGGCAGCATAAATATTTAGTTGTTTGATCCTGATAGTCTTTTTAAATATGAAATAATGCCCTTCTTCATCACTTCTTACAGTATTGTTCTTTATTTTTTGAGATTGAATTTTTTATTTATTTATTCATGACAAATACACAGAGAAGCAGAGGCAGAAACATAGGCAGAGGGAGAGAGGTTCCCCAAATGGATGCCGATGTGGGACTCAATCCTGGGATCCCAGGAACACACCTTGAGCTGAAGGCAGATGCTCAACCACTGAGCCTCCAGGGGAACTCCAGGGTTTGGTTTCAAATCTAGTTTGTCTAATATAAGTATTGGTCCTCTAGCTTTCCTTTCATAACCATTAGCGTGATAGATGATTTTCCATCCCCTGACTTTCAATCTGCTGTTGTCTATAGGTCTAAGGTGAGCATCTAAGAGGCAGCATACCGACGGACCTTGTTTTTTTAATAACAATTTTATTTTTGAGAGCATGAGAGAGAGAGAGAGAGAGAGAGAGGAGGGGGCGGAAAATTAGGCCAAGAGAGAAGCAGGCTCCCCACCAGCAGCCCAATATGGGACTCGATCCCAGACTCTGAGATCACACCCTGAGTCAAAGGCAGAGGCTCAACCCCTGAGCCACCCAGGCATCGCGGATCCTGTTTTTTAAGGCACTCTGATACCCTATATCTTTTGATTGGAGCATTTAGTATCAGCATTCAGAGTGATTATTCAAAGATATGAAATTTGTGCCTTTGTGTTACCGGTAGAGTTGGTGTTTCTGGTGACGTTCCCTGGGCCTTTCTATTCTTTGTTGCTTTTGGTCTCTTTTTCTCCCCCACTAGAAGAGTCCCTCTTAACATTCCTTACTGGACTGGTTTAGCGGTCATGAACTCCTTTATACTTTGCCTTTCTGGGAAAATCTTTCTCTCTATCCTGAATGACACCCTTGCTGAAGAAAGAATTCATACAAATTGGACTCCAATAACAAGAAATTTAAAAACATAAAATAAATTTTTGTTATTATGATTGAAGATAATGGCATTTAGTAGGAAAAGCAGAAGCTGAAAGAGAGGAGGAAAGATTTCACCATCCGTAGCCTTCACAGGGACCTGGTGTCCTTTCCTAGGAGGGGCACCCCCTCCGTAGGATGCTTCCTGCCCCTCTGCGCTCCTTTTTGGAACACCGCAGGCACATCTCCGTGCCTCCAGCACCTCTGGAGTGATGGTTTATAGCGTCTTCCAGGTATCCTTTTGGGAAACACGGCGTCGTGTATGTAACCATCCAGCTGCTGTTTGACAACATTGGGGGAATTCTGACTTTTGTTGGTTGTGGGGTGTGTGTGTGTATCACATGAAGCTATCACGTGCAGCTATCGGATCCTCTGGCTGGGTAACCCAAATGCCGAAATGGTTGGTAAAACATTATTTGTGGTGCTGATGCTGGGTGGCTAGCTGGGCTCTCCTGGCTGACCCGGGGCTCGCTCCTGTAGTGAATTTCAGCCAGAGGGTCAGCTGAGTTGGAAGGTCTGCTCGGCCACATTCCCATGTCCGGCAGCGGGTCTTGCCAAGCGCCGGCTGCTTCTCTTCTCCCCGATGCCTCTCCAGAAGGGAGTCAGTCCTCGGGGCCACCTGGGGGGAGCTCCTGAGGAGCCGGGTGCCCATGCCGGGGGCCCTGAGGCTGCCTGTGTGTGGAGGTCGGGGTGGGGACGGGGCTGGGGTTCCTCAGTCCCCTTTGCTGCCTGGCTTTCAGGCTGACCCCCATGCTCACCCAGCCCCTACTCACTAAGGCGAGGAGGGTGTCCTCTACAAGCTGCTGTGATAGATCCAGCACCTCAAGGTGTCCACGCTGATTCTGCCTGGTGAGCTTTGCCCAGGTGCGCGAGCTGCAAGTTGGGACACAGGAAATTTAACAAAATTCCCGTACCCCTGGACAAGCAGAGCAGGACTGATTCCATTTTGTGCTACACCCGCCACCTTCCCTATAACCCCCACATGAGCAGCTTATGGCTTAAGGTGCTGCCCTACCCAAGTCAAGCTGCTGGGCACACCCTAATCGGAAATTGGCTCATAACAATGTAACCCTACTTTGTGTCCCCCAAAACTGCGCACCGATTCTGACCAAAGTAATAGGCCAGCTCAAGTGGATACTATAGGGTAAGTTGTAATTCAATCAGCCACCTGCGTGTGGACCGACATGACTGCACATTTCTGCATATCCCACGGTCCACTGACCCTATAAAGCTGCTATGCCTCTTTGTCTCAGGGTCCAAGTCCCAGCTCCGCTGTGTCAAGTGCACTTGGACCCAAGCTCCAGCTTGTAGAGAAACTCTCGGAGTTTCCACCGGTCTCGGCTCCTTGGTGGTTTCTGAGATTCGCAGTCTTGGGCACAACACAAGGGCCTGCTGTCCTGACATCCCTTCCAGGGCCACGCTGAGCGCCCCACAGGCCCTCTGTGCCACAGGCACACTGGCATGGGGATGCGGGGAGGGTAGTACGTGCCCCAGAACCGGGCCAACCCCGGCCTCCTCGACAGAGGGAGCACAGACCTTCCAGGTCGCTTTTCTCAGACCCTGGTGACCTGAGGTTCCCTGGCTGTCACTCTGTCCTAGCCCATTCTGGCCCATGGGGCACAGGCTGAGTCCCAGTATAATCTGTGGGGTCCTGACCCTGGCGACTGGCCGCCCCTGGAAGGCACGTGGGGACGTCAGCTGTGTGTGCCTTGCGGTGCCCCTTCAGGGGCTGTTTGGGGCCTGGGTGATAACCCCTCGTCCTCTCTGTGGGTCTCTCGATGCCCCGTGCACAGAGTTCTGGAAGACACAGAAAAGGGCTGGCTGTGCACAACACTTTATTGACTATCTACAGTAAATGGGCTCAGAGCCATGGGTGTGCGCTTTCACCTGGGGAGGGAGACCGTTCTGTCCTTTACCGGAGGACAAGAATCACATGGGTTGAGGGTCAAGTGCTGGAGTCCCCCACCTGGGAGCATGTTTGGACTCCGTGTGGGGGCATGTGTCCTGAGTTTTCAGCCTGAGAGACAGTTCTGAGGACAGCAGAGCTGAATTGGCCCTACAGCTCATGGGCTCCTGCGCTGGGTTCCCAAAGGGCAGCTGGACCCTGGCCTCAGGCCCCCTGGGGCCCCAGTATCTGGAGGAGCTTGCCTCCTGGTGTGGGTGCCGGTGGGGCCCACCAGTGTACCTCTGCTCTCCCCACCCTGGGGTGTACCAGGATCCTCAGGGATGCCCTAGGTCTGCAACCTGGATCTGTGGGTCACGCCCAGGGCCCAGGAGGCCACAACCAGCTGTGAGAGGGCTCGCTCAGCGTGGGGCCAGAATCCAGGGCTGCCCAGGGCCATGGGGAGCTGGAACACATTAGTTTTTGTGTTGGGCCTGGGCGGGGCCCAAATCAACCCAGCCCCCACAGATCCTGGTGCCAGGGCAGCCCAGGTCCCACTGGGTTAGGGGCTGTTGTCCTGTGCAGGGTGTGTCACCCTCCAGGAGGGAGAGTGGGCAGAGGCAGGGCACAGTGGGTCCTTTGCACCACCCACCTGCACCCACTCTGTTGGGGACTCCATGCCTTCCCTCCTCCCTGCAACCCCTGTGTGCTCTATTGGACACCTGGTCTTCTGATGGAGCAGGGTATCCAGAGAATCCCAGGGAGGCTGAGCATGTCCCACAGGGGACACCTGTACCGGGTTTGCTGGTGGCCGATGGTGTGGGGTAGATGGTTTGGGACCAGGGGCATGATGGTGGTGGAGTGTGTGGGATGGTGTAGGGGGGATGGTGTTGGGGTGTAGTGTGGGATAGAATTGTGTGGGGCTGTGTGCCTGTGAGGGGGATGGTGTTATGTGGAATGCCATTGAGGATGATGATATAGGGGGATGATGTGGGGGTGGGGAATGAGAAGGATGGCATGGGGGGCCTGCGGACACAGGGCATCCCCTTCCTCTAAGATGCACAAGGAGACGTCTACAGTTAAAGGCGACCCCAGTCTGGGGTTTGCTGTGACACCTGCCCCTGTGGCGCCGTGTGGTAAGTGCAGAGCCCTGCCTGGACCGGGGTCATTATCTGGGGGTCATCATACTATGTATGTTTTCAAATTGCAAATTGTCTCAAATGAAATGCATAGAATTTAGAAATATATAAAGCACCGAGAGTGGGTGTCACTCTGACCCGTCCAACCCTCATGGGATTGATGTGTTTCCTGCTCCAGCCGCGGCCATGCTGCCTGGCCCCCATGTCTGGTTCCTGCCCCCCACTTCCCCCACCCCATCCCCTGCTTCTCAGGGCGCCATCCCTCTCCCCTTTGGGGATCAGCTCCCATGGAAACCACTGGAGGCCCCATCCAATTGGCATCCTCATCCCAGAGGCCCCGGGGTTGGGGGCATGTGGGTCATCCCCATCACCCTACCATGGAGCGGTGTGTTGTTGCCTGCTGTTGCTCCCCCCGGCTTCAGAAGTCCCGTTTTCCTTACACAGAAGCCCCCAGGCATCCCCTGGGGCCCCTAAGCCCCCTAGCCCAACAGTCTCACCCGACCCCCTAGCAGGCCCAAAACATAGTGTGGCTGCCAAACGTCCTGTTGATGTCCAGGTCTATCTGCGTGATGTTCCTGGATGAGACCAGGGCCTCCTCCTTCATTTCCTGTGGGAAAACCGGGGAGCAGGAGCCCGCATCAGGGACACAGACCCCGACCTGTCACGAGCTGCCATGCTGGACAGGGAGCCATGGGGACACCATGGGAGTGGGTCTGCCAAAACCTCCTGCCTTGCCCTGGGAGCCCAGGGATGGCGGGAGTACCCACCGAGCCCATGGGACCTGTGTGAGGGCCTGTTGCAAGCTGTTGTTGGCAGGGAGGAGACTGAGGGTCAGCCTGTGGGGGAGGGGACAGGTGGTCAGCCCAGGTGGGGAGGGGACATGGAGGTATTGTGCCCAAGATTGCAAATCCGAGAAACCACTGAGGAGCCGACACACGATGCAAACACACGATGGTTGATTTCCAAACTCGAGCTTGCATCCAAGTACACCTGACACAGCGGAGCATGGACTTGGACCCCGAAGTGGGTTTTAGCTTAGTTTTAAGGGCTGGTCTCGGTGACCTCCAGAAGGGCTGGAGCAATTCCTCAAGTTCTGTTTACATTTTGATATGGGGCCTTCAAGGGCATTGAGCTCTGTTCTCATTCTAATATGGGGCTTTCTGGGACCTTAGCTGTAAGCTGTTTTTTTTTCTTTTCCTGTAACTGAAGTAATGAAAATTTTAGCTCTTATTCACAGGGGCCTGGGATGGCAGTACTTGTGCTAACAGTGAACTTAAAGTGGAACCACCTCAATTTTGTCAGCCTCCACACAGACAAGTTACTGAAGTTACTGAAGACAAGTTACTGAAGTTTAAAACTCCAAATTTTAGGGGCTGCCCTGGTGGAGACCTGTGCTCTTCCTGCCCGGGAGGGTGTCCTCCCACTCCTGGCCTTTGCTGGCCTGTCCCAGGAATGTGGCCCCGTGACTGCACAGGGGTTTGCAGCTTATGGCCACACAGGGCAGAGAGCTGGCCCGAGTCCCACTGCTCCCAGCCGTATTCCCACTCCTGTGCCTGGGAACAGTTGGTGCCACCATCCTTGGGACCTGTGGATCCTGAGCCCACCCTGTCCCTCCAGGGACTGCCCCTCACTTCTTAAGGTGACCTGAACACCTTAAGGCTGGTGTGTCTCCCACTGTAGGAGACATCTGAAAGTTCACATTTTGTGCTCTGCTGCATAATATTGTGCGTAGAACCATCAGATGGATCCCTGGCCTTGTATGTCTCCCCAAGATAAACTTATTGATATTTTTAAGATTTCATTTTTCTGTAATCTCTACAGCCAACATTGGGCTTCAACATGCTACCCCAAGAACAAGAGTCCCATGTTCTTAAGAACCACACTGAGCCAGTTAGGCTCCCTTTGATTGATTGATACATGTTAATTGAAGCAGGGGTGTTGCATGTGTCAGGGCAGAAACTGAGCCCATGCTTTGAGGTGTGGTGGAGTCATTTGGACCTTGATCAATGTTAAAGAAACCATAGCTTCCCTGGGAGCCCAGGGAGCAGGGACCACATACATGAAAATTTGATAATTTCCTTTTCTGTAGTAGTTATCTTAATGACTATTTATTTAAAGTGCTATTCAATGGTAAATGTCAATCTAGGATTGGGATACAGTGAGAACATTCTAGGATTCGGAGATTACTAAAGCTCCCCGTCAAGGGCTCAATGTTCCAGTTTGATGCAGAGATAGGCAAGGAAGCAAAGAGTTATGAAACATGGCACTGGGGTGCCTGGCTGGCCTGGTTGGGGGATCTTGAACTCAGGGTTATGAGTTTGAACACCGTGTTGGGTATAGACAGGACATAAAATTAAAATATTTAACAAATAATAAATGGATGAACAAATAAAGCATGATATCAAAGGTAAGTGCTTGCTTATGTCTCACCTGCGACCTATTCTTGATCACCCCATTTGGACTACTTGGCCCAGATGACGTCCTCCACAAGGGACAGTCCCGCCCGAGTGGAAGTGGGCGTCTTTCATTATAAGACCTGTGGTTCTCCTCGTTCTGTAGGGAGAGAAGAGCCATGAAGGCACGAGTTCGGGGGATCAGCATACACCTAGAAAATGATCGTTTCTGAACCCTGTAACCAGAGCTCAGCATCCTTTTAGGATCGGATATCATAAAGAAGCCTCTTTGGTCATTGGTTTGGATGCAGGGTGGAGGGTAAACTAGAATTAGGAAAAAGAAAGGAGGAGGAAATCCAGAAGCTGAAGCAGAGGAGGAAAGATTTCACCCTCCGTAGCCTTCACAGGGACCTGGTGTCCTTTCCTAAGTGGGGCCCCCCCATTGAAGTATGCTTCCTAGCCCTCTGCTCTCCTTGTTGGAACACAGCAGGCACATCTCCGTGCCTCCAGCACCTCTGCAGTCGTGATTTATAGCGTCTTCCATGTATCCTACTGGGGACCAACACTGGGGGATTCCGACTTTTGTTGGTTTCGGGGTGTGTGTGTGTCTATCACATGCAGCTATCACGTGCAGCTATTGGATCCTCTGGCTGGGTCACCCAAACACCGAAATGGTTGGCAGAACATCATTTCTGGAGCTGGCGCTGGGCAGCTAGATGGACTCTCCTGGCCGACCCGGGGCTGGCTCGTGCAGTGACTTTCCCCTGGAAGGTCAGCTGAGCTGGAAGGTCTGGCTCGGCCACATTCCTATGTCAGGCAGTGGGTCCCGCTGAGCGCCAGCTGCTTCTCTTCTCCCCGATGCCTCTCCAGCAGGGAGCAGGACCTCGGGGCCGCCCTGGGGGGATCTCCAGAGGCGTCAGGTGCCCATTGCGGGGAGCCGTGGTGCAGCCTGTGTGTGGGAGTAGGGCTGGTGATGGGGCTGGGGTTCCTCGGACCCCTGTGCTGCCTGGCCTTCATGCTGAGCCCCATGCTCACCCAGCCCCTACGCACTAGGGCGAGGAGGGTGCCCTCTACATGCTGGTGTGAGAGATCCAGCACCACAAGGTGTGCACACTGAGTCCACCTGGTGAGGGTGGCCCAGGTGCATGAGCTGCAAGTGTGGGACCCAGGAAATTTAACAAAAATCCCTACCCCTGGACAAGCAGAGAAGGACTGATTCCATTTTGTGCTACACCCTCCACCTCCCCTATGACCCCCACATAACCTGCTTATGTCTTAAGGCGCTGCCCCAACCCAGTCATTCTGCTGGGCACACCCTAATCAGAAATCGGCTCATAACAATGTAACCCTGCTTTGTGCCCGCCAAAACTGCACGCCGATTCTCACCAAAGAAATAGGCCAGGTTAAGTGGATCCTATAGGGTAAGGTGTCATTCAATCGGCCACCTGCGTGTGGACCGACACGACTGTGCAACTTTTTGTGTATCCCATGGGCCACTGGCCCGTATAAAGCTGCTACGCCTCTTAGCCTCAGGGTCCAAATCCCTGCTCCGCTGTGTTGGGGGCACTTGGACTCAAGCTCCAGCTTGTAAAGAAATCCTCGGGATTTTGCATCAGTGATGGCTCAACGGTGGTTTCTTGGATTTGCAATCTTGGGCACAACACAAGGGCTTGCTGTCCTGACATCCCATCCAGGGTCATGCTGACGGCCCCACAGGCCCTCTGTTCCCCAGGCACACAGGCACAGAGATGTGGGGAGGGGAGAAGGTACCCCAGAAACAGGCCAGCCCCGGCCCCCTTGACAGAGGGAGCACAGACCTCCCAGGTCGCTTTACAGAGACCCTGCTGACCTGAGGCTCCGTGGCCGTCACTCTGTCCTAGGCCCTCCTGGCCTGTTGGGCACAGGCTGAGTTACAGTATAGTTTGTGGGGTCCTGACCCTGGCGTCTGGCCGCCCCTGGACGGCACGTGGGGACGTCAGCTGTGTGTGCCTTGCGGTGACCCTGCAGGGGCTGTTTGGGGACTGGGTGGTGCTCCCTCCTCCTCTCTGTGGATCTATCCACGCCCGTTGCACAGAGTTCTGGGAGACACAGAAATGGTCCTTCTGTGCATTTTCGCACCACAACACTTTATTGACATTCTACAGCAAATGGGCTCAGAGTGGAGGGTGTGCGCCTTGCCCTGTGAAGGGAATGTCTGTCCTTTAGGGGAGGGCAAGAATCACATGGGTGGGGTGCGAGTGCTGGAGTCCCCCACCTGGGAGCATGTGTGTACCTCGGGTGGGGGCGTGTGTCCTGAGGTTTCAGCCTGAGAGATGGTTCTGAGGACAGCAGAGCTGACCTTGACCTGCAGCTCATGGGTTCCTAGCTGGGTCCCCGCAGGGCAGCTGGACCCCAGCCACGGGGCCCCTGGGGCCCCAGCACCTGCAGGAGCCTGCCTCCTAGTGTGGGTGTGGGTGGGTCCCACTGGCCCACCTCTGCCCTCCCCAATCTTGGGTGTCCTGGGATCCCCAGGGCTGCCCAGTGTCAGCGACCTGGATCTGTGGGGCACGCCCAGGGTCCAGGAGGCCACATCCAGCTGTGAGAGGGCTCGCTCAGCGTGGGGCCAGAATCCAGGGTTGGACAGGGCCACGGGGGGCTGGATCCCATTAGTCTTTTTGTTGGGACTGGGGTGGGGGCTCAAATCACCCCCACCCTCACAGAGCCCGGGACCAGGCCAGCCGAAATCCCCCTGGGTTAGGGGCTGATGTCCTGTGCAGTGTAAGCCGCCTTCCAGGAGGGACAGTGGGCGGAGACAGGGCACAGTGCGTCCTCTGCACCACTCACTTGCACACACCCTGTTGGGGGCTCCCTGTCTTCCCTCCTCCCTGCAAACCATGGGTACTCTATGGGACACCCGGGCTTCTGATGGGAGCAGGGTATCCAGTGGAGACTGAGCTTGTCCCACAAGGGGCACCTGTACCGGGTCCTTGCTGGGGGCCAATGTTTGGGGGTGGAAGGTGTGGGGGCAGGGGTATGATGGTGGTGGAGTGTGGTGGATGGTGTAGGGTGGATGGTGTTGGGGTATAGTGTGGGTGGGGATTATGTGAGGCTGTGTGAGTTTGAGGGGGATGGTGTAGGTGGGATGCCATTGGGGATGATGATGTAGGGGGATGGAGTGGGAGTGGGGAATGAGGGGGATGTCGTGGGGGGCCTGCGGACACAGGGCATCCCCTCCTCGAAGATGCACAAGGAGACGTCTACACTTAAAGGCGACTCCAGTCTGGGGTTTGCTGTGACCCCTGCCCCTGGGGCCGGGTGTGGACAGTGAAGGGCCCTGGCTGGACCGGGGGCATTATCTGGGGTTCATCATACTATGTATGTTTTCAAATTGCAAATTGTCTCAAATCAAATGCATAGAATTTAGAAATATATAAAGCACCGAGAGTGGGTGTCACTCTGACCCGTCCGACCCTCATGGGATCGATGTGTGTCCTGCTCCAGCCATGGCCATGCCGCCTGGCCCCCAGGTCTGGTTCATGCCCTCACATCCCCCACCCATCCCCTGCTTCTCAGGGGGCAGTCCCTCTCCCCTTTGGGGTTCAGCTCCCATGGCAAGCCCTGGAGGCCCCATCCTAGTTGCCTCCTCA
Source organism: Canis lupus baileyi (assembly GCF_048164855.1). Taxonomy (NCBI): domain Eukaryota; kingdom Metazoa; phylum Chordata; class Mammalia; order Carnivora; family Canidae; genus Canis; species Canis lupus. Next base: position 1,270,118 of record NC_132869.1, on the reverse strand, counting down.
TCCCCGAGGCCCCAGGGGTGTGGGCATAGAGGTCATCCCCAACACCCTACCATGGAGCGGTGTGTTGTTGGCTGCTGTTTTGCCCCCTGCCTCAGAAGCCACGTTTTCCCTACCCAGAATCCCCTGGTCCTCCCCTGGGTCCTGATCCCTCCTGGCCCCTCAACCTCACCCTACCCCGTAGTAGTCCCAAAATATGATGTGATTGCTGCACATCCTGTTGACGTCCAGGTCCACCTGCGTGATGTCCCTGGAGGAGACCAAGGCCTCCTCCTTCATTTCCTGCGGGAAAACCAGGGAGGAGGAGCACATTCACCCCCACCCCCGCCCTCCTCCCCTTACATCACCCCTAGTTCGTTTCCCAGAGTTAGGAGTCTTTATGTTCTGTCTCCCTTTCTGATATTTCCCACACATTTCTTCTCCCTTCCTTATATTCTCTTTCACTATTATCTATATTCCCCAAGTGAATGAGAACATACAATATTTGTCTTTCTCTGATTGACTTACTTCACTTAGCATAACACCTTCCAGTTCCATCCACGTTGAAGGAAATGGTGGTTACTTGTCATTTCTAATGGCTGAGCAAGCCCACCTTTTCTCTGTCTTCATCTTGGGAGTCTCCCATGATATGAATGTTATTGTTTTAATAAGTGGCTGAGTTCCGAAATCTGCCTTTGTGGTCCATAACCTTCCTTGTTTTTAATGCTTCCACTTAGTACTGCATCTCAGTTATAGCATTTTTAACGTTGGCCTGACTAAATTTTACTTCTTTTATTTCTACAGTAAAGGATTCTCTAGTTTTCTTCTGTGCTCTTTTTCCAGCCCAGATGCTATCTTTAAATCATTGTTTTAGACTGTAGTTAGACATCATATATTTGTATTGATGGACTTCCTGGCTGTGAGTACTACCTCATATTATTTTATGGAGGTGAATTTCTCCATCTCATTATTTTTTTCCAGAAAAGAAAGAAGGAAGAAAAAGAAAAACCAAGAAAAACAATAACAACTGCCCTACCCAAAAAAACTACCAGATTATTTTTGCCTGGTTGTTAAAAAATTCTAAATCCCAAAATATGAAACACAATTAAAGTACCATGAATCTAAAAATGAGAAATATATAAGGTTCATACATAAAAATTAAATAAGGCAATTAATAAAAAAGAATCAGAGAAAATAAATGAAAATAAAGCACAAAGTACAAAGGAAGCTAGCCCCTATTTTCCAAGCAGAGCTGAAGCTCTGCAGCCTCTGTGGTCCGACACCTTGGTGGCAGCGAGTGGTCTGTGCAGGGTCTGGGGATTGTCCATGGCGCTGATTGTCAGGTGCACATCTGCCTGGGAGACGCATCAGTGGGGGTCAGAGGCAGGGTGGGCGTCAGTGCATCTGGCCCCCAGCGGGTGGCGCTGTGCTGCTCCCTCAGACCAGGCCCAGATGGGCGGGATATGGGTGGGGTCTCTGGGTCCTCTGGCTCTGGGGCTGAACATCCTATCCCCAATCTGCAGGGGCCTCCACAGAAGAGCCCCCAAGCCCCCGGGTCTCTGCCGTTTCTCTCAGAATCCTGCGATCACTACCTGCGTCCGAGCTTCTTTTGGTTTTCTTTTTTTATCTCAGACTGTTGTGCCCAAGATTGCAAATCCGAGAAACCTCCGAGAAGCTGACACTGATGCAAACACACGACGGTTTATTTACCACCTCGAGCTTGTGTCCAAGTATACCCGAAAGAGCGGAGCAGGGACTTGGACCCTGAGGTGGGTTTTAGCTTAGTTTTAAGGGCTGGTCTCAGGGACCTCCAGAAGGGCTGGAGTAATTCCTCAAGTTCTGCTTACATTTTGATTTGGGCATTCAAGCGCAATGAGCTCTGTTCTCATTCTAATAGGGGCTTCCTGCCCTTGGCCTGGGCTCAGTTTTGATTCAATTGTGGGGCTTTCTAGGACATGAAGCTGTAAAAATAAAAGGTTCCACACCTGGAAGGGGGACGTCACACTGTCCCTATATGCTGAAGATGCGGAAGTAGAAACAGGAAACACGAGTCTTCACCGAAACCGGTTAGAACTAAGGAAGTAAGACAGTCGGAGAAGGACAAACATTATATGTTCTCATTCATTTGGGGAATATAAATAATAGTGAAAGGGAATATAAGGGAAGGGAGAAGAAATGTGTGGGAAATATCAGAAAGGGAGACAGAACGTAAAGACTGCTAACTCTGGGAAACGAACTAGGGGTGGTAGAAGGGGAGGAGGGCGGGGGGTGGGAGTGAATGGGTGACGGGCACTGGGTCTTATTCTGTATGTTAGTAAATTGAACACCAATAAAAAATAAAAAAAAAAAGAACTAAGGAGTGAGTTCAGGAAAGTCAGGGGACACAAACTGACCCTACAAAGCAGAGTAGCCTTGCTGTATCCCGACAATGAGCACTCAGGAAGGAAAGGAAGCACGTGAAGGCCTTCTCAGGAGCATCAAGGAGAAATAATGAGACTGAACCAAAGGAGCACAAGACTTGTACACTGAGCCATACCAGGCTCGGAGGCCTTCCTGGGCTCGTGGGGTCGGAACCTCATCTTGTGAAAATGTCCGCAGTTCCTGAAGCCACCCTCAGTTTCAATGTCATTTCTATCAAAATCATGGTGGCAGAACTTAGAAATAAGAAAAAAAAACATAACATCCATCCTCCTCAACAAACAACCCCGGACAGCAAATCAGTATTTGAGAAGTAGGATAGAGTGAGACGCAGCACTTTCCTATTTCCCCTGTTGTGCCCCACCCCTCCAGCGACCCTCAGTTCATTTCCTATCGTTAAGAGTCTGTATTTCCTGCATCTGTTTTGATCTTATTTGTCTTTCCTTCCCTTCACAGTAGTTCATCTGTTTTGCTTCTTTAATTCCACCTATGAATGACACCACACGGTCATTCTCTTTCCCGAGTGACTTACTTCACTTAACATGATCCCTTTAGTTCTATCCACATCATTGCAAATGGCAAGATTTCCTTCTCTTTGATAGCTGAGTTCCATTCCTCTCTCTATGACCATCATCTATCTCCCATCCTCTTTATCCATCATCTGTCACAGGGCACCGAGGCTCCTCCCACAGTGTGGCTACTATTGACTCGGCTGCTGTGGACATTGGGGTGCAGTTGTCCCACTTCTTACTGCATCTGTATCTTCGGAGTGAGCTCCAGGCCGTTCACCTACTGGTCGCAGGGTGGCTCTATTTTAACTTCCTGAGGGGCCTCCACACTGTTTCCAGGGCAGCTGCACCAACCTGCGGTCCCGCCCACAGTGGAAAAGAGTTGAGTGAGATTTGCAGGACGTGGTAAAAGTCTGGTCCACATTTCATTTCGCGTCCTGTGGGCTCCAATTCCTTGTCCTTAAGTATTTTTGGGGAAGCCGGGTGTTGGGCTCCTTTTCAGTGAGATGTTTCCGAAGCTAACAGGCACCAGGTGGAGCCAGAAAGGAGGCAGGTGGGGCCCATGGAGCACGCGCTGCCTGCTCACAGCCTCCTGCAGTGCCTGAGTGTCCCACATGGGGCGCCCGAGCCCAGCCCCCTCCCATGGGGCGCCCATGTGCAGTAGGCCTCCTCTGCCTGCACTAACATGAGCCAGCCTGTGCTGGGGAGGCCTGAGGGGGATGTCGGGACGCATCTACGAGATGAGCTGAAGCCTCCACAGGAACCTTGGGAAGTCTTCAGGGGGAAACTGGGTCGCGTTCATGCTGACAGGAGCCCCAGTCTCCTCAGGACCCGCGGTGAGGCTTTAGGAAAATGTGGGCCTGCATCCACCATGAAAGGAGCCCTTGGCCGCCTCAGGACCCGCGGGGAGTCTTCAGGAAGATGTGGGTCCACATCCACACTGACAGGAGCCCTGAGCCTCCTCAGGACCCTCGGGGAGGTTTCAGTAAATTGTGGGCCTGCATCCACACTGACAGGAACCCCTGAGTACCCTCAGGACCTGCGGGAAGGGTTCAGGAAATGTGGTGCCACGTCCACTCTGGCAGGAGCTCCCAGGCCCCTCAGGACATAAGTTGAGGCTTCTGGAACAGGGGGGCCACATTCATGGTTACAGGAGCCCCGGCCTCCTCAGAACCCTCGGTGATGCATCGGGAGGACTTGGGGCCACATGGACAGAACAGGACCCTGACTTCCTCAGGACCCCCGGTGTAGACTTGGGGAAATATGGGGATGCGTCCATGCGGAGAGATGACCCCAGCCTTGTCAGGGCCTGTGGTGAGGCCTGAGAAAAATGTGGGTGCCGCATCCACACTGACAGGAGTCTCCAGCCTCCTCAGAACCCACTGGGAAGGTTTGGGAAGATTATGGGCCACATCCATGCTGACAGGAGGCTCCAGCCTCCTCAGATCTTATGGTGAGGTTTGAGGAAAAGGAGGGGCCACGTCAACCCTGACAGGAACCCCGTCCTCCTCAGGACCAGCACTTTGGCTTCAGGACATATGGGTCTGCGTCTATAGTGACAGGAGCCCACAGCCCCCTCAGGACCTGCGGTGAGTTTTCTGGGGGACGTGGGGCCATGTCCATGCTGACAGGAGCCCCCGGCTTCCTGAGGACCTGCTGTGAGGCTTCCAGAGGATATGAGAAATAGTCCACAGTGAAAGGAGACGTGGCGTCCTCTCGACCCGCTGACTATGACTCAGGAACACGTTGGGCCATGTCCAGACTCACAGGAGCCCGGCTCGCTTGGACCCCCTGGAGGACTCTGGAGGAGCCATTGGGGGCCACGTCTACATCAGAAGGGAGTCCTCAGAACCACATGGTAAGTGAAAGGGTAGAATGAATGGTAAGGTTAGGGGAGGGGAGGCAGTTGGTGGTTAGCCTTAGGTTATATGTTAGGTGTTAGTGATTATGCTTATGGTTACAGATTAGAGGTTAGGTGAGGCGTAAGGGTAATGGTCAGTAGTTAAGAGTTAGGATGGTGGTTAGGGTAAGGGACAGGATTTACTGTTAGGGTTAGGGTTTAGGCTCTAGGGATTAGGGCAAGAGGTTAGGAGTTGGGGTTAGGGTAATGGTTAGAGTTAGGGTTGGGCTTAGGTTTGCAGTTAGGGTTAGGGGTTAGAGTGTGAGTTAGGATTAGGGTTTAGGTTGAGGGGTTAGGCTTATAGTTAGGGCTAGGTTTAGAATTAGGGCGAGGGTTAGGGTTAGGATAGGGGTTAGGACTAGGTTTCGGGTTATTTTTTGGTTAGGGGTTAGGGTTAGGGACAGGTCAGGGTCAGGGTCAGGGTACGGTTTTGGAAGATGGTAAGAGATACATTTAGGGAGTGGGTTAGGGGTTAGTTTTAGGGTAAGGGTAAGGGTACAGTTTGGGGTATGAGATAGGATTAGTAGTAGAGGGTTAGGGTTAGGGTACAGGTTAAGGTCAGGAATAGGATTTGAGTACATTAAGTTAAGTTTAGGTTTAGAGGTTAGGGTTAGGGTTAGATTTAAGGTAGTGCTCAGGGTTAAGGGTTTAGAATAGGTTTAGGAGTTAGGGTGAGGTTTGGCAGGAAGGTTCAGTGAATGCGTTTCGGTCTTGGGGTTTGTGTTTGGTTTTCGATTAGTGATAGGTCTTGTTTAAGGTTTAGGTTAACGTTAGGCTTAAGTGTAGTGTTAGGGTTATATATGTGTATGGTTAGAGTTTGGGTCTTGGCATGTGCCTGCACTGGGACTCCTAGTATCTTGGGCAGTTTAGTTTTATGCACTCTATTTAGGTTTTGGGTTCAAAGATAGCTTGACTCCGCCAAGTCAGTGGCCTCCCCAGTGAATGAAAATCCAGGCTTCTGCTGGGGTCAGAAAAGACATGGCAGGCTTCTCCCGAGCTGAGATAAGGAGGGGATTTGTGACTCTAAAGACTCTTTATTTGGATTTTCAGTTGCCTTTCTGATTTTATCTCTTGTGCGCACTTGTTTCATCAATACTATCAATTATTATTTTAAAGTTTTACTTGAATTCCTCTTTGTAAACACAGTGTGATATAGTTTCAGGTTTACCACATAGTGATTCAACCCTTGGATACAACGCCTGGTACTGGTCACAGGTGCTCTCCACTATCCAAATCGCCTGATTCCCCATCCCTCCCACTTTCCTCTGGTTTTATTAGTTTATTCTCTGGGGTTAATAGTGTGTTTTTTTATTTTATTCTCTCATCGCCCCCCTCCGCCCCTTTGCCAGTTTGTTTGGTTTCTTAAAATTCACATGTGAATGCAATTGTATGGTATTTGGTTTATGTCTTCCTCTGACTGAGTTCATTTAGCATAAGTCCTTCCACTTCTCCCACATCATTGTAAATGGCTTCATTTCATCCCTTCTGATGACCCAGTGATGTCGCAGTGTGTATATTTACCACATCGTCCCTGCCCATTCATCTGTCGATGGACATCTGGGCTGTATCCACAGTTTGGCTCTTGTTGATAATGCGGCTACAAACACTGGGCTGCATGTCCCTCTTTGAATCTACTAAACAACTTCTGTATCCTTGGGGTAAATACCTAGCTGTGCAATTTTGGAATCGTAGTGTAGCTCTATTTTAAACCTCTTTGTTTTAATTTTTTTTAATGATAGTCACAGAGAGAGAGGCAGAGACACAGGCAGAGGGAGAAGCAGGCTCCATGCACTGTGAGTCCAACGTGGGATTCGATCGCGGGTATCCAGGATCACGACATGGGCCAAAGGCAGGTGCCAAACCACTGAGCCACCCAGGGATCCCCTATTTTCAACTTCTCGAGAACCCTCTGCAGTGTTTTCCACAGTGGCTGCACCTGTTCGCCTGCCCACCAGGAGTGTAAGGGGCCTCCCTCTTCTCCGTAGCCTCAATGACAACTGTTGTTTCTTCTGTTCTTAATTTTAGCCATTATGATGGCTGTCAGGTGACATCTCATTGTGGTTTTGGTTTGCATTTCCCTGCTGATGGGTGGCGCTTAGTGTCTTTCCGTGTGTCTCATGGCCATCTGGATGTCTTCTCAGAGACAAAGTCCATTCATGTCTTCTGCTCATCTGAGGTTGGATAATTTGTGTTTAGGATGCTGAGATTTATATTTCCTTTATGTATTTTGGATGCTAAATCTTTATTGGATATTTTGTTTACAAATATCTCCTCTCATTTTGTATGTTGCCTTTTAGGTTTGGTTGTTTCCTTCACTTTGCGGAAGCTTTTCAATTTGATGAAGTCCCAATAGTATTTTTGCTTTTGTTTCCCTCACCTCAGAGGCATATCTAGAAAGAAGATCCAGTGGCAAATGTCAAAGACGTTGCTACCTATCTTTCCTTCTTTGTATGGTTTCAGGTCTCACATTTAGGTCTTTCATCCATTTTGAATTTATTTTATATATATGGTGTAAGAAAGTGGTCCAGTTTCATTCTTCTGCATTTGGCTGCCTGGTTTTCCCAACACCATTTGTTCTTATCCTGGGGTCAGGGTTAGGGTTTGTTGAAGAGACTGTCTTTGTGCCATTGGATATTCCTTCCTGCATCGTTGTCGATTAATGGATCATAGAGTTACATGTTTGTATCTTGTTTTGGCTTTCCATTCTGTTCTATTGATCTAAGCGTATCCTGTTGGGAGATCCTTGATTAATGATTCAATTTCTTTGCTGGTTATCTGTCCAAGTTTCTTATTTCTTCCTTTTTCATTTTTGCTATGTTATATATTTCCAGGAATTGATCTATTTCTTCCAGGTTCTAGGTTGCTGGCATATAATTTTTCATAATGTTCTCTTATAATCGTTTGTATTTCTCTAGTGTTAGTTGTTATATTTCTTTTCTCATTTGTGATTTTATTTTGGTCCTTTCTCATATTTTTATCTTTTTGCATTTTTTAAAGATTTATTTATTGATTCATGAGAGCCACAGAGAGGCAGAGTTATAGACACAGGGAAGTTGAGGCTCCATGTGGGGAGCCTGATATAGGACTTGATTCCCCAGGACCCCGGGATCATGACCTGAGCCAAAGCACATGCTCAACCATTGAGGCACCCAGGGGCCTTGCTGATTCAATTCCTTTGCTAGTTATGGGTCTGTTCACATTTTCTATTTCTTTATATTTCAGTTTTGCTCACTTGCACATTTCTGGTTATTTGCCATTTCTTCCAGGTCTCCCAGTATGTTAGCGTATAATCTTTCATAGTATTCCCTTATAATTGTCTAATGTTTCTGGTGTTGATTGTCATCTCTCTTCTCTCATTTGTGATTTTATTTACTTAGGTCTTTTCTCTTTTCTCGTTGATAAGGCTGGCTAGGGCTTTATCCATTTTCTTAATTATTTTGAGGAACCATCTCTTTGTTTCGTTATTCCATTCTACTGCTTTGTTGTTTCTGTATTGTTTATTTCTGCTCTCATCTTTATTTTCCCCCTCTTCTATAGGCTTTAGGCTTTGTTTGTTATTCCTTTTCCAACTCCTTAAGGTGTAGTGTTAGGCTGTGTATTGGAGACTTCTTCTTTCTTGAGGTAGGCCTGTATTGCTATGTACTTCCCTCTAAGGACTGCCTTTGCTACATCCCAGAGGTTTGGAGAAACATGTTTTCATTTTCATTTGTTTTAAATTTCCTCTTTAATTTTCTGGTTGCTCCATTTATTCTCTAGTAGGATGATCATAAACTCCAAGTACTTCTGGTCTGTCCAATTTTTTTTCTTACTGTCAACTTCCAGTTTCATAGCGCCTTGGTCCGAAAATGTACATGGTGTGATATCAACCTTCTTGTACCTGTTGTACCTGTTGAGGGCTGATTTGTCGGCCATGATATGATCTGTTCTGGAGAATAACCCATGTACACCTGAAGGAATGTGTATTCTGCTTAAGGTTGAAATGTTCAGACTATATCTCTTGAGTCCCTGTGGTCCAGTGTGTCAAGGCTATTTTTCCCTTGTTGATTTTCTGCATAGGTGATTGATCCATTGCCACAAGTTTGTTTTAAAATCCCCTGTCATTGTATTATTATCAGTGACTTTCTGTACGTTTGTTGTTTATTGGTTTCTATATTTAGGTACTCCCATGTTGGCAGCATAAATATTTAGTTGTTTGAACTTTTTTTTTTTTAATAAATTTATTTTTTATGGTGTTCAATTTACCAAGAAAAAGAATAACACCCAGTGCTCATCCCAGCAAGGGCCCCCCTCAGTGCCGTTCACCCATTCACCCGCACCCCCTACCCTCCTCCCCTTAAAGCATCCCTAGTTCCTTTCTCAGAGTTAGGAGTATTTATGTTCTGTCTCCCTTTCTGATATTTCCCACACGTTTCTTCTCCATTCCCTTATATTCCCTTTCACTATTATTTATATTCTCCAAATGAATGACAACATACACTGTTTCCTTCTCCGATTGACTTACTTTACTCAGCATAATGCCCTCCAGTTTCATCCACGTTGAAGCAAATGGTGGGTATTTGTCATTTCTAATGCCTAAATAATATTCCATTTTATACATAAACCTCATCTTCTTTACACATTCATCTTTCAATGGACACCAAGGCTCCTTCCACAGTTTAGCTATTGTGGACATTCTGCTATAAATATCGTGGTGCCGGAGTCCCGTCGTTTCCTTGCATCTGAGTCTTTGGGGTAAATACCCAAAGCTGCAATTGCTGGGTCGTCAGGCAAGTCAATTTTTATCTCTTTGAGGAACCTCCACTCAGTTTTCCAGAGTGACTGCACCAGATCACATTCCCACCAACAGTGTAAGAGTCTTCCCTTTTCTTCGCATCCTCTCCAACATTTGTGGTTTCCTGCCTTGTTAGTTTTCCCCCATGCTCACTGGTGTGAGGTGGTATCACATTGTGGTTTTGATTTGTATTTCCCTGATGGCAAGTGATGCAGAGCGTTTTTTCATGTGCATGTTGGTCATGTCAATGTCTTCGTCTGTGAGTTTTCTATTCATGTCTGTTGCCCATTTCATGATTGGATTGTTTGTTTCCTTGGTTTTGAATTTAAAACGTTCTTTATAGATCTTGTAAAGTAGCCCTTTATCTGATACCTCTTTTGCATATATCTTCTCCATTCTTTTGGTTGTCTTTTAGTTCTGTTGACTGTATCCTTTGCTGTGCAAAAGCTTCTTATCTCGATGAGGTCCCAATAGTTCATTTTTGCTTTTGTTTATTTTGCCTTTGTGGATTTTCTTTCAAGAAGTTACTGTGGCTGAGTTTAAAAAGGGTGTTGCCTGTGTTCTCCTCTAGGATTTTGATGGACTCTTGTCTCACATTGAGATCTTTCATCCATTTTGAGTTTATCCTTGTGTATGGTGAAAGAGAGTGGTCTAGTTTCATTCTTCTGCATGTGGATGTCCATTTTCCCTGCACCATATATTGTAGAGACTGTCTTTCTTCCAATGGACAGTCTTTCCTTTTTTTAAATTTTTTATTTATTTATGATAGTCACAGAGAGAGAGAGAGAGAGAGAGAGAGAGAGAGAGAGAGGCTGAGGGAGAAGCAGGCTAAATGCACCGGGAGCCCGACGTGGGATTCGATCCTGGGTCTCCAGGATCGCGCCCTGGGCCAAAGGCAGGCGCCAAACCGCTGCACCACCCAGGAATCCCTGGATAGTCTTTCCTACTTTATCGAATATGAGTTGGCAATGAAGTTCAGGGTCCACTTCTGGGTTCTCTGTTCTGTTCCATTGATCTATGAGTCTGTTTTTGTGCCAGTACCACACTGTCCTGATGACCACAGTTTGTAGTACAACCTGAAATCTGGCATTGTGATGCCCCCAAATATGGTTTTCTTTTTTAAAATTCCTCTGGCTATTCGGGGTCTTTCCTGATTCCACACAAATATTAAAATAATTTGTTCTAACTCTCTGAAGAAAGTCCATGGTATTTTGATAGGGATTGCATTAAAAGTGTACATTGCCCTGGGTACCATTGACTTTTTCACAATATTAATTCTTCCAATCCATGAGCATGGAATATTTTCCATCTCTTTGTGTCTTCCTCAATTAGTTTCAGAAGCGTTCTATGGTGTTTATGGTTGAGATCCTTTACCTCCTTGGTTAGGTTTATTCCTAACCTACTCTACCTAGAAAACCCAAAACCCTCCCCCAGAAGATTGCTACAACTCATACAGCAATTTGGTAGCATGGCAGGGTACAGAATCAATGCCCAGAAACCAATGGCATTTCTATACACTAAAAATGAGGCTGAAGAAAGTGAAATTGAGGAGAAAATCTCATTTACAATTGCACCCAAAAGCATAAGATACCTAGGAATAATACAGTCTTCGGGGTAAATTTTAGTTTATCTGATATAAGGATGGCTAACCCTGCTTTCTTTTGAGGACCATTTGAATGGTAAATGGTTGTCCAACCTTTTATTTTCAGGCTGTAGGTGTCCTTCTGTCTAAAATGAGTCTCTTGTACACAGCAAATAGATGGGTCCTGCTTTTTTATCCAGTCTGAAACCCTTCGCCTTTTGATGGGGTCATTAAGCCCATTCACATTCAGAGTTACTAATCGACAAATATGAGTTTAATGTTATCATGATATCTATTCAGTCCTTGTTTTGTGGATTGTTCCACTGAACTTCTTCTTGAAGGGGATTTTTAAGAGTCCACCTTAAAATTCCTGCAGAGCTGGTTTAGAGGTCACATATTCTTTTTTTTTTTTAATTTTTATTTATTTATGATAGTCACAGAGAGAGAGAGAGAGAGAGAGGCAGAGAGAGAAGCAGGCTCCATGCACCGGGAGCCCAACGTGGGCCTCGATCCCGGGTCTCCAGGATCGCGACATGGGCCAAAGGCAGGCGCCAAACCGCTGCGCCACCCAGGGATCCCTGGAGGTCACATATTCTTTCATTTCCTTCCTGTCTTGGAAGCTCTTTATCTCTCCTTCCATTTTGAATGAGAGCCTTGCTGGGCAAAGTATTCTTGGTTGCATGTTCTTCTCATTGAGGACCCTGAATATATCCTGCCAGCCCTTTTTGGACTGCCAGTTCTCTGTGGAGTGGTCTGCTGTTACCCTAATCCTCCTCCCCATAAAGGTCAGGGATTTCTTGTCTCTTGCTGCTTTAAGGATCTTCTCTTTATCTTTGGAATTTGCAAACTTTACTATTAAATGTCGAGGTTTTGGACGGTTTTTATTGATTTTAGGGGGGTGATCTCTCTATTTCCTGGATCTGAATGCCTGTTTCCCTTCCCAGATTTGGAATGTTTTCAGCTAGGATTTGTTCAAATACATATTCTGGCCCTCTGTCCCTTTCGGTGCCCTCAGGAACCCCAATTACACATAGGTTTTTCTTCCTAAAGCTGTCGTTTATTTCCCTTAATCTGTCTTTCTGGTCTTTTAATTGTCTCTTTTTTCCTCAGTTTCCCTCTGTGCCATCAACTTGTCTTCTATGTCACTCACTCGTTCTTCCACCTCGTTAACCCTTGTCATTAGGACTTCTAGTTTGGATTGCATCTCATTCAATTGATTTTTAATATCTGCCTTATTGGATCTAAATTCTGCAGTCATGAAGTCTCTTGAGTCCTTTAGGCTTTTTTCTAGAGCCACCAGTAGCTGTATAAGTGCTTTTGAATTGGCTTTCTCACATTGAATTGTAATCCAAGATTTTGTAACTCTTAGGAGAGAGGACTGTTTCTTTCTATTGAGGTGAGGTTTTCCCTCTATTCATTTTGCTCAGTGCAGAGTGGCCAAAAAAAATTGTATTGGGAAAGGGAGAAAAAGAGAGAGAAAGAAGGAAAGAAAAGAGAAAAAGATAAAAGGAAGAAAAAAAAGAAAAAAGAGAAGAAAAAGAGAAAGAAAAAGAAAGAAAGGAATAAAGGGTAGGGGATGCAAACAAATGAAAAAGAAAGAAGAAAAGAAAAGAAACAAGAGAAGAGAAAAAAGAAAAAAGAAAAGAAAAGAAAAAACCACGGGGAGTATCTTCTGATTCTGTATACTTTAAGTCCGTTGACTTCCCCTGGAACTTGTCCGTCTAGCTCGTCTTCTGGGGGAGAGGCCTGTTGTGCTGATTTTCAGGTGTTAGCACTTGGGGGAGCTGCTCTGCCCTCTGCCTGGTGCAGGGCTCAGTGGGGGTTGTTTAACCCGTGAGGCCCCAGGAGGAACCATCCCAGTGACGTCGGCAGCTCTCAGCCCTGGATTCAGCTCCCACAGTAACTATGGAGCTCTCCCTCTGTAGGGCCTGGAGGTGCCAAGGCGGGGACGCTGATCTGCTCAGCTCTGGGCAGAATCGTCCTAGCTGTCTTGGGCCTTCCCGGGCTCTGCCTGTCCCAGGGGGAGGATGGATCCTGGGCTGGTTCCTGGAGCCCTGTGCTCCAGTGCCTGTGCTGTTGGATTCCCCCTCCTGGCCACACAGCCGCCTCCGCAGCATCACCGCCCGGGCCCCTCTGAGCTGGTCCCGGAGCCCCGCAGCCCTCTCCGCAGGGATCCTCTTCCTCTGCCGGAGCCCCCTCGGAGCTGCTTCTGGCCTCGCAGCCCCCTCCATGCAGAGCCGCCGCCCAAGCCCCTCCAAGCTCCTCCGGGTCCAACCATGGGCCCTGCAATCTTTTAGGGAGCTCGGCTGCGGGGTATGGTGCAGTCTCCTGGGTGCGCAGGTGTCTGTTAGTGTTCCAGGGAGCCCGAGGTCATCCCCACCATCCTGGCGTCCTGCTCCAACTCCCTGGGAGTGCCTTTCCACCCAGGAAGATTGGTGAAGCTCCTGCTTCTCCGGGACAGAGCTTTCCTGTCCTGGGGGCACTCGCCCCGGCCTTAGCTTGGCACCTCGTGGGGCCCCTCCTCCTTGGATGCCTTTTGTTTCTTTATTTCTTTTTCCCCCTCTTCCTACCTTGATAGAAGTGCGAACTCTTCTCACTGTTGCATTCCAGCTGGTCTCTCTTTAAATCTCAGGCTGAATTCATAGATTTTCAGGATGATGAAGATTATCTAGTTAATTTGGTAGGGACAAGTGATTTGGGGACCCTACTCTTCCGCCATCTTGCCCCTCCCTCCACTTTCCTATTTCAACCAATGTCACAGAGACACAGGATAAAGCAGTGTGGTTCTCGGGCTCTGGCTGGCTCCGATGGTTAAGCATCCGACTCCTGACTTCACCCTTGGTCTTGATCTCGGGGTCATGAATTCTAGCCCTGTGCTGAACTGTGGACGAGGCATGGAGCCTACTTAAACAAACCAAACCCACAGGGGTGTGGTTCTGGCATAAGCTGAAGGAGCAGAATGGAGAGCCTGGAAGAAAATGCACTCCGATACCGTCAACTGATTTTTTAAACTTAATTTAATTTAAACCCAATTAATTAACAGTATAGTGTATTATACTTTCAGAGGTAGAATTTAGGGATTCACCAGTTGGAGATAACAACAGGGCTCATGACATCACGTGCCCTCCTTCATGCCCGTCTACCAGTTACCCTGTCCCACCACTCCACTCCCCTCCTCTCCAGCGACCCTCAGTTTGTTTCCTGTGATTGAGTCTTTTTATCCTCCATCTCTGTTTTCATCTTATTTGTTTTTCCTTCCCTTCACAGATGCCCATCTGCTTTGCTTCTTTAATTTCACCTATGAATGCAACCATACGGTAATTTTCTTTCCTGACTGACTTATTTCATTTAACATGATCCCTCTAGTTCTATCCACGTCATTGCAAATGGCAATATTTTCTTCTCAATGATAGCTGAGTACCATTCCTATCATTTAACTATCTATCATCTATGACCATCATCTATCTTCCATCCTCTTTTTCCATCATCTGCCTGAGGGCACGGAGGCTCCTCCCACAGTGTGGCTACTGTGGACCCTGCTGCTGTGGACATTGGGGTGCAGGTGTCCCCGAGTCCCATGCATCTGTATTCGGGGTGAGCTAAGGCCGTGCACCTACTGGTCCCAGGGAGGCTCTATTTGTAACTTCCTGAGGAGCCTCCACACTGTTTCCAGGGCGGCTGCGCCAGCCTGCGGTCCCGCCCTCAGAGGAAGAGGGTTGAGTGAGTTTTGCAGGATGTGGTTGAAGTCTGGTACACATTTCATTTTGTGTCTTGTGGGCTCCAATCATTGTCCTTAAGTATTTCTGGGGAAGCCGGGTATTGGGCTCCGTTTCAGTGAGACGTTTCCAAAGCTCATAGGCCTCAGCTGGAGCCTGGAAGGGGAGGCAGTTGTGGCCCTGTGCACGGGGACCCTGCCTCCTGCATGGCCTCCTGCAGTGCCTGAGCATCCCGCAGGAGGCTCCCAAGCCCAGGTCCAGCCCAAGGGCCGCGAAGGCTCAGTAGGCCTCATCCACCTGCACTAACAAGAGCCCACCTGTGCTGGGGAGACCTGAGGAGGATGTGGGGACGCATCCATGCTGATGAGCCCCGGTCTCCTCAGGAACCACAGTGAGGCTTCAGGAAGATGTGGGCCCGCATCCACCCTGACAGGAACACCTGGGCCGCTTCAGGACCTGCAGGGAAGCTTCAGGAATCTGTGGTGCCGTGTCCACTCTGGCAGGAGCTCCCGGGCCACTCAGGATATAAGTTGAGGCTTCTGGAAGGTGGGGGCGGCATCCACGGTGTCAGGAGCCCTGGCCACCTCAGAATCCGCAGTGACGTTATGGGAGGACGTGGGGCCACGCACACACAACAGGATGCTGACGTCCTCAGGACCCCCGGTGTAGACTTCGGGAAATCTGGGGATCCTTCCATGTGGACAGAAGACCCCAGCCTTGTCAGGGCCTGTGGTGAGGCCTAAGAAAGATGTGGGTGCCGAATCCACACTGACAGGAGTCTCCGGCCTCCTCAGGACCTGCCCTTTGGCTTTGGGATATATGGGGCTATGTCTATGCTTACAGGAGCCCACAGCCCCTTCAGGACCCGTGGTGAGTTTTCTGGGGGCTGTGGGGCCATGTCTAGGCTAACAGGAGCCCTTGGCCTCCTGAGGACCTGCTGTGAGGCTTCCAGAGGATGTGAGGCATAGTCCACAGTGACAGGAGATCCAGCGTCCTCAGGACCCGCTGACTATGACTCAGGAACACGTGGGGCCACATCCACACTCACAGGATCCTCGCTTCCTCAGGACCCCCTGGAGGACTCTGGAGGCACCGTTGGGGGCCACGTCCACAACAGAAGGGTCTACTCAGAACCACAGTGTAAGTGAAAGGGTAGAATGAATGGTAGGGTCAGGGGAGGGGAGGCACTTGGTGGTTAAGTTATGTTAGATGTTAGGGTTTAGTGATTATGATTATGGTTACGGAATTTGGATAGCATGAGGGATAAAGGTAAGTGTGAGTGGTTAGGAATTGGATGGGGGTTAGGAAGTAGAGAAAGGGGTTAGGGTTAGTGTTAGGGTCAGGATTTAGAGTTAGGGTTAGGGTTTAGGCTTAGAGATTAGGGCAGGATGTTAGGAGTTGGGGTTAGGGTTATGGTTAGTGTTAGGGTTGTGATTAGGTTTGCAGTTAGGGTAATGGGTTAGGGAGTGAGTTAGGGTTAGTTGTTAGGTTTACGGGTTAGGGTTAAAGTTAGTGCTAGGTTTAGAGTTAGGGTGAGCGGTAGGGTTAGGATAGGGGTTAGGATTAGGGTTAGTGTTTGGTTAGGGGTAATGGTCAGGGCAGGGTCAGGGTAGGGTCAGTGTACAGTTTTGGAAAAGGGTAAGAGATAGGGTTAGGCAGTGGGTTAGGGGTTAGTTTTAGGGTATGGGTTAGGGTACAGTTTGGGGTATGAGATAGGGTTAGTATTAGAGGGTTAGGGTTAGGGTACAGGATAAGGTTAAGAATAGGATTTGAATACATTAAGTTAAGGTTAGGGTTAGAGGTTAGGGATAGGGTTAGATTTAAGGTAGGGGTCAGGGTTAAGGAAACCTAAGAATAGGTTTAGGAGTTAGGGTGATGCTTGGCAGGTAGGTTCAGTGAATGTGTTTCTGTCTTGGGGTTTGTGTTTGGTTTCTGATTAGTGATTGGTCTTGTTTAAGGTTTAGGTTAACATTAGGCTTAAGTGTAGGGTTAGGGTTATGTCTGTGTAGGTTAGAGTTTGGGTCTTGGCCTGTGCGTGCACTGGGACTCCTAGTATCTTGGGCAGTTTAGTTTTATGCACACTATTTAGGTTTTGGGTTCAAAGATAGCTTGACTCCAACAAGTCAGTGGCCTCGCCAGAGAATCAAAATCCAGGCTTCTGCTGGGGTCAGAAAAGACATGGCAGGCTTCCCCGAGCTGAGCTAAGGAGGGGATTTGTGGATCTAAATACTCTTTATTTGGATTTTCAGTTGCCTTTCTGATTTTATCTCTTGTGTGCACATGTTTCATCAATACTATCAATTATTATTTTAAAGTTTTACTTGAAACTCTATCTGTTGAGTCCCTGTGGTCCAGTGTGTCAAGGCTATTGTTACCCTATTGATTTTCTGTATAGACGATCGGTCCAATGCCATAAGTTGGTGTTAAAATCCCCTGTCACTGTATTATTATCAGTGAGTTCCTGTACTGTTGCTGTTAATTGGTTTCTATATTTAGGTACTCCCATGTTGGCAGCATAAATATTTAGTTGTTTGATCTTGATAGAGAGTCTTTTTAATTATGAAATAATGCCCTTTTTCATCTCTTCTGATACTAGTTGTTCCTTCTTTTTTGAAATTTAAATATTTTATTTATTTATTCATGAGAGATACACAGAGAAGCAGAGGCAAAACATAGGCAGAGGGAAAGGCAGGCTCCACAAAGGGAGGCCGATATGGGACTCGATCCTGGGATCCCTGGATCACCCCTGAGCCGAAGGCAGATGCTCAACCACTGAGCCACCAGGTGTCCCCCAGGGTTAGGTTTCAATTCTCCTTTGTCTGATATATGTATGGGTCCTGCAGCTTTTTTTTTTTAATTTTTTATTTATTTATGATAGTCACAGAGAGAGAGAGGCAGAGACACAGGCAGAGGGAGAAGCAGGCTCCATGCACCGGGAGCCTGATGTGGGATTCGATCCCGGGTCTCCAGGATCGTGCCATGGGCCAAAGGCAGGCGCCAAACCACTGCACCACCCAGAGATCCCCTTTTCTTTTGATATCCATTAGCATGATAGATGATTTTCCATCCCCTGACTTTCAATCTCCTGGTGTCTATAAGTCTAATGTGAGCATCTTGTAGGCAGCATACAGATGGATCTTGTTTTTTTAATAATGATTTTATTTATGAGAGAGAGAGAGAGAGAGAGAGAGAGAGAGAGGCAGAAAATTAGGCAGAGAGAGAAGCAGGCTCCCCACCAGGAGCAGAATATGGGACTCGATCCTATACTCCAGGATTACACCCTGAATCAAAGGCAGAGGCTCAACCCCTGAGCCACCCAGGCATCCTGGATCCTGTTTCTTAAGCCCCTCTGATACCCTATATCTTTTGATTGGAGCATTTAGTCTATCAGCCTTCAGAATGATTATTCAAAGATATGAACTTTGTGCCTTTGTGTTTCCGGAAGAGTTGGTGTTTCTGGTGATTTTCTCTGGTCCTTTCTAGTCTTTGTTTCTTTTGGTCTCTTTTTCCCTCCACTAGAAGAGTCCCTCTTAAAATTCCTTACTGGACTGGTTAAATGGTCATGAACTCCTTTATATGTTGCCTGTCTAGGAAAATCTTTATCTCTCCTTCTCTCCTGAATGACACCCTTGCTGAAGAAAGAATTCATACAAATTGGACTCCAATAAAAATAAATTTAAAAACATAAAATAAATTCTTTCTAATATGATTGAGGAAAATGGCATGTAGGAGGAAAACCAGAAGCACAAAGAGAAGGGGAGAGATGTCACCCTCTGTGGCCTTCACAGGGACCTGGTGTCCTTTCCTAGGAGGTGCCCCCTGTCCGTAGGATGCTTCCTTCCCCTCTGTGCTCCTTGTTGGAACACATCAGGCACATCTCCGTGCCTCCAGAATGTCTGCAGTCGTGGTTTATAGCGTCTTCCATGTATCCTATTGGGGATCACAGTGTCTTGTATGTAACCATCTGGCTGCTGTTTGGCAACACTGGGGGGATTCCGACTTTTGCTGGTTTTGGTGTGTGTGTGTCTCTATCACATGCAGCTATCACGTGCAGCTATTGGATCCTCTGGCTGGGTAACCCAAAACCCCGAAATGGTTGGCAAAACCTCATTTCTGATGCTGGTGCTGGGTGGCTAGCTGGGCTCTCCTGTCCACCCCACGGGAAGCTCATGCAGTGACTTTCCACTAGAGAGTCAGCTGAGCTGGAAGGTCCGGCTCGGCCACATTCCCATGTCCGGCAGTGGGTCCTGCCAAGAGCTGGCTGCTTCTCTTCTCCCCAATGCCTCTCTAGCAGGGAACCAGACATTTGGTCCACACTTGGGGGGAGCTCCTGAGGAGCCGGCTGCCCATGGCGGGGAGCCATGGGGCTACCTGTATGTGGGAGTCAGGGTGGGGATGGGGGGGGTTGACAGTCCTGACTGTCCTTCAGGGCGAGCCCCATGCTCACCCACCCCCTACTCACTCGGGCAAGTAAGGTGCCCTCCACACATCGGTGTGTGAGATCCAGCACCACAAGGTGTGCACACTGAGTCCACCTGGTGAGGGTAGCCCAGGTTCATGAGCTATAAGTGTGGGACCCAGGAAATTTAACAAAAATCCCCTACCGCTGGACAATCAGAGCAGGACTGATTCCATTTTGTGCTACACCCGCCAACTCCCCTATGACCCCCAAATGACCTGCTTATGGCTTAAGGCGCTGCCCCACCCTAGTCAGGCCACTGGGCACACCCTAATTGGAAATCGGCTCATAACAATGTAACCCTGCTTTGTGCCCACCAAAATCGTGCACCAATTCTGACCAAAGTAATAGACCAGCTCAAGTGGATACTATAGGGTAAGGTGTAATTCAATCGGCCACCTACATGTGGACCGACATGACTGTGCAACTTTCTGCATATCCCATGGTCCGCTGGCCCCTATAAAGCTG
Source organism: Canis lupus baileyi (assembly GCF_048164855.1). Taxonomy (NCBI): domain Eukaryota; kingdom Metazoa; phylum Chordata; class Mammalia; order Carnivora; family Canidae; genus Canis; species Canis lupus. The sequence goes on along the minus strand of NC_132869.1, from coordinate 1,250,319 downwards.
CTATACCTCTTAGTCTCGGGGTCCAAGTCCCTGCTCCAATGTATCTGGTGCACTTGGACCCAAACTTCAGCTTGTAAAGAGACTCTCGGGAGTTTGCATTGGTGTCGGCTCCTTGGTGGTTTCTCGGATTTGCAATCTTGGGCACAACACAAGGGCCTGCTGTCCTGAAATCACTTGCACAGCCACGCTGACCGCCCTGCAGGCCCTCTGTGCCCAAGGCACCCAGGCACGGGTTGCGGGGAGGGGAGGAAGTGCTCCAGAACCCGTCCAGGTCCGGCCCCCTGGACAGAGGGAGCAGTGACCTCTCAGGACACTTTGCACAGACCCTGGTGACCTCAGGCTCCTTGGCTGTCACTCTGTCCTGCCCATTCAGGCCCACGGGGCACAGGCTGAGTCCCAGTAAAGTCTGTGAGGCCTGACCCTGGCTTCCGGCCACCCCTGGATGGCACGTGGGGACGTCAGCTGTGTGTGCCCAGCGGGGCCCCTGCATGGTCTGGTTGGGGCCTCGGTGGTGCCACCTCCTCCTCTCTGGGGGTCTCTCCACACCCTATACACAGAGTTCTGGGAGACACAGAAATGGGCTGGTTGTGCATTTTCGCACCACAACACTTTATTGAATTTGTACAACAAACGGGCCAGAGCAGAGGGTGCGTGCCTTCCCCTGGGGAAGGAGACCTTTTTGTCTTTAGGGGAGGGTAAGAATCACACAGGGTGAGGGGGCGAGTGCTGGAGTCCCCCACCTGGGAGTATGTGTGGACTCTGGTTGGGGGCGTGTGTCCTGAGGTTTCAGCCTGAGAGACGGTTCTGAGGACAGCAGAGCTGACCTGGAACTGCAGCTCATGGGCTCCTGTGCTGGGTCCCTGCAAGGCAGCTGGACCCCGGCCTCGGGACCCCTGGGGCCCCAACACCTGTAGGAGCCTGCCTCCTGGTGTGGGTGTGGGTGGGGCCCACCGGCCTACCCCTCCTCTCCCCACCCTGGGGGGTACCGGGATCCCGCGGTCTGCCTTAGGTCAGCGACCTGTATCTGTGGGGCACGCCCAGTGCCCAGGAGGCCACATCCAACTGTGAGAAGGCTCGCTCATCCCGGGGCCAGAATCCAGGGCTGACTAGGGCCATGGGGGGGCTGGATCCCATTAGTCTTTGTGTTGGGCCTGGTGGGGGCTCAAATCAACCCAGCTCCCCAGAGCCTGGTGCCCAGTCAGCCCAGGTCCCTCTAGGTTAGGGCCTGGTGTCCTGTGCAGGGTGTGCCGTGCTCCAGGAGGGACAGGTGGCAGAGGCAGGGCACAGTGGGTTCTCTGCACCACTCACCTGCACACACCCTGTTGGGGGCTCCCTGTCTTCCCTCCTCCCTGCAATCCCTGGGTACTCTATGGAACACCCAGGCTTCTGATGGGAGCAGGGTATCCAGAGAACCCCGTGGAGGCTGAGCATGTCCCACAGGGGGCAGCTGCACCAGGTCCTTGCTCAGGGCCGATGGTGTGGTGGTGGATGGTGTGGGGGCATGGGTATGATGGTGGTGGAGTGTGGGGGCCGGTGTAGGGGGGATAGTGTTGAGGTATAGTGTGGGTGGGGATTGTGTGGGGCTTTGTGTGTGTGAGGGGGATGGTGTAGGGACAATGCCATGGGGGATGATGATGTAGGGGGATGATGTGTTTCTGGGAAATGGGGGGATGGGGTGGGGGGCTGGCAGACACACTGCAAACCCTTTCTCTAAGATGCACAAGGAGACGTCTACAGATAAAGGTGACCCCAGTCTGGGGTTTGCTGTGACAACTGCCCCTGGGGCTCCGTGTGGTGAGTGCAGGGCCCTGGCTGGACCGGGGGCAATATCTCGGGTCATCATACTATGTATGTTTACAAATTGCAAATTGTCTCAAATTAAATGCATAGAATTTAGAAATAAATAAAGCACTGAGAAGGGGTGACACCCTGACCCGTCTGACCCTCATCGGATCTATGTGTGTCCTCCTCCAGTCACAGCCATGCACCCAGCCCCCAGGTCCCCTTACTGCCCCCCCACGGCCCGCAACCCTGCCCCCTGCTTTTCAGAGGGCCGTCCCTCACACCTTTGGGGTTCAGCTCACTTGGCAACCCCTGGAGTCCCCATCCTAGTGGCCTCCTCATCCCTGAGACCCCGGGGGAGGGGGCACGGGGGTTATCCCCAGCACCTTACCATGCAACTGTGTGTTGCTGGCTGCTGTTCTTCTCCCGGCCTCAGAAACCCTGTGTTCCCGACCCAGAAGCCCCTGGTCCTCCCCTGGAGCCCGATCCCACCTGGCCCCTCAGCCTCACCCTACCCTTTAGAAGTACCAAAACATGATGTGACTGCTGAATGTCCTGTTGACGTCCAGGTCTACCTGCATGATGTCCTAGGAGGAGACCAGGGCCTCCTCCTTCATTTCCTGTGGGAAAACCGGGGAGGAGGAGCAGGTGTCAGGGATACAGACCCCGACCTGTCACGAGCTGCTGTGCTGGGCAGGGAGCCCTGGGGCAACCATGGGAGTGTGTCCTGCAGAAACCTCCTTCCTTCCTCTGGGAGGCTGGGGAAGGTGGGAGTGCCCACTGTGCCCGTGGAACTGTGTGAGGGCCTGTGCCCAGCTGTTGTGGGCAGGGAGGTGACTGAGGGTCAGCCTGGGTGGGATGGCATAGGGGTTCAGCCCAGGTGGGAGGGGACATGGGGTTGTTGTACCCAAGATTGAGAATCTGAGAAACCACTACAGAGTTGATACCAATGCAAACACATGAGGGTTGATTTCCAAACTCGAGCTTACGTCCAAGTACACCCAAACCCAATACAGCGGAGCAGGGACCTGGACCCCGAGTTGGGTTTTAGCTTAATTTTAAGGCCTTGTCTTATGGACCTCCAGAAGGGCTGGAACAATTCCTCAAGTTCTGTTTACATTTTGATACGGGGCCTTCATGGGCATTGAGCTCTGTTCTCATTCTAATAGGCGCTTCCAGCCCTTGGCGTGGGCTCAGTTCTTATCCTATTGTGGGGCTTTCCAGGGCAATAAGCTGTAAACTTTTGTTTTTTTCCTGTAACTGAAGTAATGTAAATTTCAGCTCTTCTTCACAGGGTCCTGGAATGGCTTGACGTGTTGAACGCTGAAATTAAAGTGGAAAGGCCTTTATTTTGTTGACCTCTTGCGTCCATTCCCATCCTATCTAGCTCCTTCCCCCTTACCTGGAGCTCCTAAGAGATCAATTGCAAATGACCTCAGCCTGACAGCCAGTGTTGGGGGACAGGCCCAGGGATTTGGGATCAGGAAGACCTGGCTCCTGGGCGTCCCAGCTGTGCAGCGGGATTCGATGCTGCAGACTCTTACTCCCTGAGGCTATGTTGACAACTGACTTTGTACATACAAAAGCTGTCCTTTCTCTTTATAAGGTGAAAAGCGAGTCAAAGTGTTTTTTCTCTGCACTTCTGATTGCTCAGATTCCAATGTGAGACGTATTTCCTGTTAATAAGGATAATTTACTATCCGTAGTACTATGGTTAAAATATTCTGACACAAGTAAATCAGAGGGATGAGGGATTGTCTTCTCTTTCTTCACAGCTCAGTCACTCATTAGGAAGTGCATCTTTATCATTTGGAAAGAACTGAGAGACATTATTACCAATGGTCCTATTATTATCTGAAGGATTCTTCCCTGAGATTCTTCCCCTTTTTCAACTGACACTGAAACACTGTGAACTCTTTGGAAGACAAATGTCCAGGAAATAAATGTTATGCATTGCTAATTTTAAATGCACTTGCAATATGGTGTCTAATATAAAAGAAGTATTTTTATCTGATTTTTGCTAAACAGCAAAAATTATCCGTTCCTGCTTTTCAGGTTGAGGAGGCATTATACGTGATCATAAGTGTTTTTCTTTCCTTCTGATATAAAATTCTTACTTTGTTCCCATCGAAGGAACTCTTTAAGAATAAGGCAAAAGTTAATTCAACGATTCTTAAAATGTCTTTACACTTGGAGCCTGATTCATTTAAGTCAATTTTCAAAATAAATCTTATTTATTAGAAAAAAACCAAAGATTTATAGGGAAATTGAGAAGATAGTACAGAGCATTCACATGCACTTGCACTCAATTTCTCCAATTATTGATATCTTATATTAGTACGGTACAAATATTAGCTAATGAATCAATATTAAAATATTCGCATTAACCAAAGACCATACTTTATTCAGATTTCCTTAGTTTTTGCTAAGTTACCACCCCTCAAATGACATTCCTTTTGTCCTCATGTTTTCTTAGGCTCCTCTGGATTGTGACAGTCTTTCAGCCTTTCCTTGTTTTTGTTGAACTGGAACACTTTGAGAAGTAGAGTATTTTGTAAAATTTCCCTCAGTTGGGACATGTCTGTTGTTTATATCATGATTTAAATATTTTTGTGGATTATATACAGAGATATACTCCCATTTTCATTATACCATATAAAGAATAGATACTATCTACATGATTTATCAGTCTTGGCATCGTTCTGGTCTGGTCTGAAGTAGGGTTTGTCAGCTTTCTCCGTAGTAAACTGATTCTTTATTATTATTATTATTATTATTATTATTATTATATTAGCATTATTCTTTTAAGTTTTTCATAATATATTTTGTAGAAGGAAGTTACTATGTGAATTGCACACATAAGAGTGGGAAGCTATGCTCATGAACTTGACGGTGGAATGTCTGCACAAATTGTTTGAAATTCTTCTACATGGGAGATTTCTCTTCCCTCTAGGTTTGTTTCATTGTTTTTCTTCAAAGATGTTATTTATTTATTTTAGAGAGAGAGGAGAGAAAAAGCATGAGTGAGCGGGACAGAGGGAGAGGGAGAAGCAGGTTCCCAGATGAACAGGGAGCCTGCCTTAGGACCTGGATCATGATCCGAGCCTAAGACAGAAGCTTAACTGACTGAGCAACCCAGGTGCCACACTTTCTTTCTTCTTTTTTAATAATAAATTTACTTTTTATTAGTGTTCTATTTGCCAGCATACAGAATAACACCCAGTGCTCATCCCGTCTAGTGCCCCCCTCAGTGCCCGTCACCCATTGACCCCCACCCACCGCCCTCTTCCCCTTCAATCACCCCTAGTTCTTTTCCCAGAGTTGGGAGTCTTTATGTTCTGTCTCCCTTTCTGATATTTCCCACACATTTCTTCTCCCTTCCCCTATATTCCCTTTCACTATTATCTATATTCCCCAAATGAATGAGAACATACAATGTTTGTCCTTCTCCAATTGACTTACGTCACTCAGGATAATACCTTCCAGTTCCATCCACGTTGAAGCAAATGGTGGGTATTTGTCGTTTCTAATGGCTGAGCAAGGCCCACCTTTTCTCTCTCTTCAACTTCTGAGTCTCCTATGATATGAATATTATTGTTTTAATAAGTGGCTGTGTTCCCAAAATCTGCCTCTATGGTCCATAACGTTTCTTGTTTTTAGGGCTTCCACTTGGGACTGCATCAGAGTTATAGCATTTTCAACGTTGGCCTGACTAGATTTTACTTCTTTTATTTATACAGTAAGGGATTCTCTAGGTTTCTTCTGTGCTCTTTTTCCAACCTAGCTGCTATCTTGATAATCATTGTTTTAAACTGTATTTAGACATCATATATGTGTATTGATGAACTTCCTGGCTGTGAGTACTACTTCATGTTATTTTATGGAGGAGAATTTCTGAATTTCATTATTTTTTACAGAAAAGAAAGAAGGAAGAAAAAGAAAAACCAAGAAAAACAATAACAACTGGCCTCCCCCACAAAAAAAACACCAGATTATTTTGGCCTGCTCGTTAAAAATTCTAAATCCCAAAATATGAAACACAATTGAAGTACCATGAAAGTAAAAATAAGAAATATATAAGGTACATACATAAAAGTTAAAATAAGGCAATTAATAAAATAGAATCAAAGAAAATAAATGCAAAAAGAGGACAAACTACAAAGGAATCTAGACTCTACTTTCGAAGCAGAGCTGAAGCCCGGCAGCCTCTCTGGTCTGACAACTTGGTGGCAGCAAATGGTCTGTGTGGGGTCTGGGCATGGGCCGGGGCGCTGATTGTCAGGTGCACATCTGCCTGGGAGTTCCACCTGTGGGGGTCAGAAGCGGGGTGGGCGTCAGCGCCTCTGGGCTCCAGCGGGCGGCGCTGTGCTGATGGGCGGGATGCGGGTGGGGTCTCTGTGTCCTCTGGCTCTGGGGCTGAGCATCCTGCCCCCCAGTCAGCTGGCGCCTCCACAGGAGAGCTCCCAAGCCCCCGGGTCTCCGCTGCTTCTCTCAGAACCTTGCGTTCACTCTACCTGTGTCCGAGCTTCTTTTGGTTTTGTTTTTTTATCTCAGACTGTTGTGCCCAAGATTGCGAATCCGAGAAACCACTGAGAAGCTGACACTGATGCAAACACACGAGGGTTTATTTACAAACTCGAGCTTGTGTCCATGTATACCCGACACAGTGGAGCAGGGACTAGGAACCCAAGGTGGTTTTTAGCTTAGTTTTAAGGGCTGGTCTCGGGGAACTCCTGAAGGGCTGGAGCAATTCCTCAAGTTCTGTTTACATTTTGATATAGGGCCTTCAAAGGCATTGAGATCTGTTCTAATAGGGGTTTCCTGCATTTGGCCTGGGCTCAGTTTTTATTCTATTGTGGGGCTTGCTGTGTCCTGACAATGAGCACTCAGAAAGGAAATGACGGACGTGACTCCCTTCTCAGGAGCATCACATAGAATAAATAATCAGACAGAACCAAAGGAGCACAAGACTTGTGCACTGAGCCATACCAGGCTCCGAGAGGCCATCTTGGGCTCGTGGTTTGGGAGCCTCATCTTGTGAAAATGTCCGCAGTTCCTGAAGCCACCCTCTATTTCAATGTCATTCCTGTCAAATCATGGTGGCACATCCTATAAATAGGAAAAAAATCCCCATAACATCCATCTGCCCCCACAAATGACCCCGGAGAGCAAATCAGTATTGGAGAAGCAGGAGAGAGTGGGACGCAGCACTTTCCTATTTCAAACGATGTCACAGAGACACAGGATAAAGCAGTGTTGTCCTCGGGACCCCACCTGGCTCCGTCGGTTAAGCATCCGACACTTGACCTCACCTCCCGTCCTGATCTCGGGGTCGTGAGTTCTAGCCCTGGGCTGGTCCATGGACGAGGCCTGACGCCTACTTAAGCAAACCAGACCCACGAGAGTTGGTCCCACCATAAGCTGAAGGAGCAGAACAGAGAGTCCAGAAGGAAACGTGCTCTGATACAACTGATTTTTTAAACTTAATTTAATTTAAACCCAATTAATTAACGTATAGTGTATTATACTTTCAGAGGAAGAATTCAGAGATTCACCAGTTGGAGATAACCGCAGTGCACGTGACATCACATGCCCTCCTTCATGCCAGTCCCGTTATGCTCTCCCCCATCCCCTCCCCTGCTGTGACACTCAGTTTGTTTCCTAAATATAAGAGTCTGTATTCCCTGCATCTGTTTCATCTTATTTGTTTTTCCTTCCCTGCACAGATGTTCATCTGCTTTGCTTCTTTAATTCCACCTATGAATGACACCACACGGTCATTCTCTTTTCCGACTGACCTATTTCACTTAAGATGATCCCTCTCCTTCTATCCACGTCATTGCAAATGGCAAGATTTCCTGCTCTTTGATAGCTGAGTACCATTCCTCTCTCTATGACCATCATCTATCTACCATCCTCTTTATCCATCATCTGCCCCAGGGCACCGCGGGTCCTCCCACAGTGTGGCTACTGTGGACCCGACTGCTGTGGACATTGGGGTGCAGTTGTCCCATGTCTCACTGCATCTGTATCTTCGGAGTGAGCTCCAGGCTTTACACATGCTGGTCGCAAGACGGCTCTATTTGTAACTTCAGGAGGAGCCTCCACACTGTTTCCATGGCGTCTGCACCAACCCGCGGTCCTGCCCACAGTGGAAGAGGGTTGAGTGAGTTTTGCAGGACGTGGTAAAAGTCTGTTCCACATTTCGTTTCGCGTCCTTTGGGCTCCAATTCCTTCTCCTTAAGTATTTTTGGGGAAGCTGTGTGTTGGGCTCCTTTTCAGTGAGATGTTTCCGAAGCTAACAGACCACAGCTGGAGCATGGAAGGAGGCAGAGGTGGGCCTGGGGACGGGCACGTGCCTCCTGTAGCGCCTGAGGATCCCGCAGGGGTGCCTGAGCCCAGGCACCGCCAAGGGACAGGCATGTGCAGTAGGTCTCATCTGCCTGCACTAACAGGAGCCAGCCTATGCTGGGGAGGCCTGAGGAAGACGGGGGGACATGTCCACGCTGATGAGCCACAGCCTCCTCAAAACCTGCAGGGAGTCTTCAGGGGGATATTGGGCAGCCTTCATGCTGACAGGAGCCCCGGTCTCCTCAGGACACACGGTGAGGCTTCAGGAAGATGTGGGCCCACATCCACCCTGACAGGTGCCTTGGGACCACTTCAGGACTTGCGGGGAGGCTTCAGGAAATTGTGGGCCTGCACCCACCCTGACAGGAGCCCCTGGGCTGCCTCAGGAACCGCGGGGAGGCTTCAGTAAGATGTGGGCCCCCATCCATGCTGACAGGAGCCCCTGGGCCGCCTCAGAACATGTGGGGAGGCTTCTGAAAGATGGGGCACTGCTTCCACTCTGGCAGGAGGTAATTGGCCCTTCAGGACATGAGTTGAGTCTTCTGGAAGCTGGGGGCCGCATCCACAGTGACAGGAGCCTCGGCCACATCAGAACCTGCGGTGACACTTCGGGAGGATGTGGGGCCACTTCCACACAACCAGACGCTGATGTCCTCAGGACCCCCGGTGTAGACATCGGGAAATATGGGGATGCGTCCATGCGGACAGAAGACCCCAGCCTTTTCATAGCCACTGGTGAGGCCTAAGAAATATGTGGGTGCCGAATCCACACTGATAGAGGTCTCCAGCCTCCTCAGGACACACTGAACGATTGGGATGATTTGGGACCACGTCTATTCTGACAAGAGCCCCCAGCCTCCTCAGGTCTTATGGTGAGGCTGAGGAAAATGTGGGGCCACGTCAAGACTGAGAAGACCTCCGTCCTCCTCAGGACCTGCACTTTGGCTTCGGGACACATGGGGCTGTGTCTAGGCTGACAGGAACCCACAGCCTCCTCAGGATCCGGGGTGAATTTTCAGGGGACATAGGGCCATGTCCAGGCTGACAGGAGCCCCCGGCCTCCTGAGAACCTGCTGTGAGGCTTCCAGAGGATGTGAGGAATCCAGAAGAATGTTCCTCCTCCTTCCAGAGGAGGCATACTCAGTACCCGCTGACTATGACTCTGGAACACGTGGGGCCACGTCCGCATTCACAGCAGCCCGGCTTCCTCAGGACGCCCTGGAGGACTCTGGGGGTGCCGTTGGGGGCCATGTCCATGTCAGAAGGGACTCCTCAGAACCATAGGATAAGTGAATCGGTAGAATGAATGCTAGGGTCAGGGGAGGGGAGGTGGTTGGTGGTTAGGCTTAGGTTAGATGTTGGGATAGTGATTATGCTTATGGTTACAGATTAGAGGTTAGGGTGAGGGATAAGGGTAAGGGTCAGTGGTTAGGAGTTAGGATGGGGGTTTGGGTTAGGGACAGGAGTTAGAGTTAGGGTTAGGGTTTAGACTTTAGGGATTAGGGCACAAGGTTAGGAGTTGGGGTTTGGGTTATGGTTAGAGTTAGGGTTCGGCTAGGCTTGCAGTTAGGGTTAGGGGTTAGGGTGTGAATTAGGGTTAAGGGTTAGCATTAGGGGTTAGAGTTAAAGTTAGGGCTAAGTTTAGGGTTAGGGTGAGGGTTAGGTTTAGGATAGGGGTTAGGGCTAGGATTAGGGTTAGAGTTTGGTTAGGGGTTCCGGTTAGGGTCAGGTCAGGGTCAGGGTACGGTTTTGGAAAAGGGTAAGAGAGGGTTAGGCAGCGGGTTAGGGATTAGTTTTAGGGTCCGGGTTAGGGTACAGTTTGTGATATGAGATAGGATTAGTATTAGAGGGTTAGGGTTAGGGTACAGGTTAAGGTTAGGAATAGGATTTGAGTACATTAAGTTAAGGTTATGGTTAGAGGTTAGGGTTAGGGTTAGATTTAAGATAAGCATCAGGGTTAAAGGTTTAGAAGAGGTTTAGGAGTTAGGGTGAGGGTTGGCAGGAAGGTTTAGTGAATGTGTTTCGGTCTTGGGGTTTGTGTTTGGTTTTTGATTAGTGATAGTTCTTGTTTAAGGGTTAGGTTAACATTAGGCTTAAGTTCAGGGTTAGGGTTATGTCTCTGTATGGTTAGAGTTTGTGTCTTGACATGTGCCTGCACTGGGACTCCTAGCATCTTGGGCAGTTTATTTTTATGCACTCTATTTAGGTTTTGGTTTCAAGGATAGCCTGACTCCACCAAGTCAGCGGCCTTCCTTGAGAATCAAAATCCAGGCTTCTCTGGGGTGAGAATAGGCATGGCAGGCTTCTCCTGAGCTCAGCTAAGGGGAGGGGATTTGTGGCTCTAAAGACTCTTAGGATTTTTAGTTTCCTTTCTGATTTTATCTCTTGTGTGCCCATGTTTCCTCTATACTACCAATTATTATTTTAAAGTTTTACTTGAAGTCCTGTTTATAAACATAGTATGATATAGTTTCAGTTTTACCACATAGTGATTCAACCCTTGAATACAACGCCTGGTACTGGTCAGAAGTGACCTCCACAATCCCCATCCCCTGATTCCCCATCCTCCCCACCTTCCCCTGGTATTTATTTGTTTATTCGTTGTGGTTAAGAGTGTGTTTTTTTGTTTGCTTCTCTCATCCCCCCCTCTGCCCCTTTACCAGTTTGTTTGGTTTCTTAAAATTCACATGTGAATGCAATTGTATGGTAGTTGGTATCTGTCTTTCTCTGACTGAGTGAGTTCATTTAGCAGAAGTCCCTTCCACTTCTCCCACGTCTTGGTAAATGGCTTCATTTCATCCCTTCTGATGACTGAGTGATGTCGCAGTGTGTATATTTACCACATCGTCTCTGCCCATTCTTCTGTCGATGGACATCTGGGCTCTATACACAGTTTCACTGTTGTTGGTAACGCTGCTACCAACACTGGGCTGTGTGTTCCTCTTCGAATCTACTAAACTACTTTTGTATTCTAGGGGTAAATACCTGGGTTTGCAATTTTGGAATCGTAGGGTAGCTCTATTTTTAACTTCTTTTTAAAAAAATTTTTTTATGATAGTCACAGAGAGAGAGGCAGAGACACAGGGAGAGGGAGAAGCAGGCTCCATGCACCGGGATCCCAACGTGGGATTCGATCCTGGGTCTCCCGGAACACGCCCTGGGCCAAAGGCAGGTGCCAAATCGCTGCGCCACCCAGGGATCCCCTATTTTTAACTTCTCAAGGACCCTCCAGACTGTTTTACACAGTGGCTGCATCTTTATTTATGTATTCATGAGAGACACAGAGAGGCAGAGTTATAGGCAGAGGGAAAATGAGGCTCCATGCGGGAAGCCTGATGTGGGACTTGATTCCCCAGGACCCCGGGATCATGACCTGAGCCAAAGTAGATACTCCACCACTGAGGCACCCAGGTGCCTTGCTGATTCAATTTCTTTGCTTATTATGGGTCTGTTCATATTTTCTATTTCTTCCTATTTCAGTTTTGCTCGTTTGCACATTTCTAGGGATTTGTCCATTTCTTCCAGTTCTCCCAGTTTGTTAGCGTATAATCTTTCATAGTATTCCCTTATCATTGTCTTATTTTTCTGGTGTTGATTGTGATCTCTCTTCTCTCATTTGTGATTTTATTTATTTAGGTCTTTTCTCTTTTCTCGTTGATAAGGCTGGCTAGGGCTTGATCCATTTTATTAATTATTTTAAAGAACCAGCTCTTAGTTTTGTTACTCCATTCTACTGTATTGTTGTTTCTGTATTGTTTATTTCTGCTCTCATCTTTATTTTTTCCCTTCTTCTTAGGCTTTAGGCTTTGTTTGCTATTCCTTTTTCAGCTCCTTCAGGTGTAGGGTTAGGATGTGTATTGGAGACTTTTGTTTCTTGAGGTAGGCCTGTATTGCTATGTACTTCCCTCTTAGGACTGCCTTTGCTACATACCAGAGGTTTGGAGAAACATGTTTTCATTTTCATTTGTTTTAAATTTCCTCTTTAATTTCCTGGTTGCTCCATTCTCTAGTAGGATGATCATAAACTTAACATATTTTTGGTCTGTCCAAATTTTTTCTTACTGTCGACTTCCAGTTTCATAGCGCCGTGTTCCGAAAATGTACATGGTGTGTTATCAACCTTCTTGTACCTGTTGTACCTGTTGAAGGCTGATTTGTGGGCCCTGATATGATCTGTTCGGAAGAATGTCCTATGTGCACTTGAATAGAATGTGTATTCTGCTTTCGGATCTAATGTTCTGACTATATCTGTTGAGTCCCTGTGGTCCAGTGTGTCAAGGCTATTGTTCACTTGTTGATTTTCTGGTAGACGATTGGTCCATTGCCATAAGTGGGTGTTGAAATCCCGTCAGTGTATTATTATCAGTGAGTTCCTGTACAATTCTTGTTAATTGGTTTCTATATTTAGGTACTCCCATGTTGGCAGCATAAATATTTAGTTGTTTGATCTTAATAGAGATTCTTTTTAATTATGAAATAATGTTCTTCTTCATCTCTTCTTACAGTATTTGTTTTTTCTTTTTGAGATTTAAATATTTTATTTATTTTTTCATGTGAGATACACAGAGAAGCAGAGGCAGAAACATAGGAAGAGGGAGAGGCAGGCTCCCCTAAGGGAGGCTGATATGGGACTTGATCCTGGGATCCCAGGTTCACACCCTGTGCTGAAGGCAGATGCTCAACCACTGAGCCAGCAGGTGTCCCCCAGTGTTTGGATTCAAATCTCGTTTGTCTGGTATAAGTATGAGTCCTCCAGCTTTCGTTTGATATCCATTAGCGTGGTAGATGATTTTCCCTCCCCTGACTATGAATCTGCTGGTGTGTATAGGTCTAAGGTGAGCATCTTGTAGGCAGCGTAAGGATGGATCTTGTTTTTTTAATGACGATTTTATTTATGAGAGACAGAGAGAGAGAGAGAGAGAGAGAGAGAGAAAATTAGGGAGAAAGAGAAGCAGACTCCCCACCAGGAGCCCAATATGGGACTCGATCCCAGACTCCAGGAACACAGCCTGAGTCAAAGGCAGATGCTCAACCCCTTGAGCCACCCAGGCATCCCGGATCCTGTGTTTTAAGCCACTCTGATACGCTATATCTTTTGAATGGAGCACTTAGTCTATCAGCATTCAGAGTGATTATTCAAAGATATGAACTTTGTGCCTTTGTATTACAGGAGGAGTTGGAGTTTCTGGTGACGTTCTCTGGTCCTTTCTAGTCTTTGTTGCTTTTGTTCTCTTTTTTTCCCCCACTAGAAGAGTCCCTCTGAAAATTCCTTACAGGACATGTTAAGTGGTAATGAACTCCTTTATGTTTTGCCTATCTGGGAATTCATGATCTCTCCTCCTCTCCTGAATGACACCCTTGCTGAAGCAAGAATTCATACAAATTGGACTCCAATAAAAATAAATTTAGAAACATAAAATAAACTTTTGGTTTTATGATTGAGGAAAATGGCGTTTAGGAGGAAAACCCGAAGCTGAAAGAGAGCAGGACAGATTTCACCCTCCGTAGCCTTCAGAGGGACATGATGTCCTTTCCAAGGAGGGGCCTCCCCTCCGTAGGATGCTTCCTGTCCCTCTGTGCTCCTTGTTGGCACCCAGCAGGCACATCTCCGTGCCTCCAGCACCTCTGCAGTCGTGGTTTATTGCGTCTTTCATGTATCCTATTGGGGACCACAGCGTCGTGTATGAAACCATCCGGCTGCTGTTAGACAACATTGGGGGGATTCCGACTTTTGTTGGTTTTGTGGTGTGTGTGTCTCTATCACATGCAGCTATCACGTGCAGCTACTAATCCTCTGGCTGGGTCACCCAAATGCCGAAATGGTTGGCACAACATCATTTCTGGTGCTGGCGCTGGACGGCTAGCTACGGTCTCCTGGCAGACTTGGGGCTCGCTCTTGCAATGACTTTCTGCTGGAGGGTCAGCTGAGCTGGAAGGACGGGCTTGGCCATATTCCCATGTGTAGCAGTGGGTCCTGCCATGCGCTGGCTGCTTATCTTCTCCCGGATGCCTCTCCAGCAGGGAGCCAGACCTCGGGGCCGCCCTGGTGGAAACTCCTGAGGATCCAGCTGCCCATTGCGGGGAGCCATGGGACTGCCTGTGTTTGGGAGTCTGGGTAGGGACGGGGCTGGGGTTTCTCAGTTCCCTGTGCTGCCTGGCCTTCAGGCCGAGCCCCATGCTCACCCAGCCCCTATTCACTAAGGCGAGGAGGGTACCCTCAACATGCTAGTGTGAGAGATCCAGCACCACAAGGTGTGCAGGCTGAGTATACCTTGTGAGGGTGGCCCACGTGCATGAGCTGCAGTGTGGGACCCAGGAATTTTTTTTTTTATTGGTGTTCAATTTACTAACATACAGAATAACACCCAGTGCCCGTCACCCATTCACTCCCACCCCCCGCCCTCCTCCCCTTCTACCACCCCTAGTTCGTTTCCCAGAGTTAGCAGTCTTTACGTTCTGTCTCCCTTTCTGATATTTCCCACCCATTTCTTCTCCCTTCCCTTATTTTCCCTTTCACTATTATTTATATTCCCCAAATGAATGAGAACATATAATGTTTGTCCTTCTCCGACTGACTTACTTCACTCAGCATAATACCCTCCAGTTCCATCCACGTTGAAGCAAATGGTGGGTATTTGTCATTTCTAATAGCTGAGTAATATTCCATTGTATACATAAACCACATCTTCTTTATCCATTCATCTTTCGTTGGACACCGAGGCTCCTTCCACAGTTTGGCTATAGTGGCCATTGCTGCTAGAAACATCGGGGTGCAGGTGTCCCGGCGTTTCATTGCATTTGTATCTTTGGGGTAAATCCCCAACAGTGCAATTGCTGGGTCGTAGGGCAGGTATATTTTTAACTGTTTGAGGAACCTCCACACAGTTTTCCAGAGTGGCTGCACCAGTTCACATTCCCACCAACAGTGTAAGAGGGTTCCCTTTTCTCCGCATCCTCTCCAACATTTGTTGTTTCCTGCCTTGTTAATTTTCCCCATTCTCACTGGTGTGAGGTGGTATCTCATTGTAGTTTTGATTTGTATTTCCCTGATGGCAAGTGATGCAGAGCATTTTCTCATATGCATGTTGGCCATGTCTATGTCTTCCTCTGTGAGATTTCTGTTCATGTCTTTTGCCCATTTCATGATTGGATTGTTTGTTTCTTTGGTGTTGAGTTTAATAAGTTCTTTATAGATCTTGGAAACTAGCCCTTTATCTGATATGTCATTTGCAAATATCTTCTCCCATTCTGTAGGTTGTCTTTGAGTTTTGTTGACTGTATCCTTTGCTGTGCAAAAGCTTCTTATCTTGATGAAGTCCCAATAGTTCATTTTTGCTTTTGTTTCTTTTGCCTTCGTGGATGTATCTTGCAAGAAGTTACTATGGCCGAGTTCAAAAAGGGTGTTGCCTGTGTTCTTCTCTAGGATTTTGATGGAATCTTGTCTCACATTTAGATCTTTCATCCATTTTG
Organism: Canis lupus baileyi; assembly: GCF_048164855.1. Taxonomy (NCBI): domain Eukaryota; kingdom Metazoa; phylum Chordata; class Mammalia; order Carnivora; family Canidae; genus Canis; species Canis lupus. The sequence continues at coordinate 1,234,716 of NC_132869.1, read as the reverse complement.
AGTTTATCTTTGTGTATGGTGAAAGAGAGTGGTCTAGTTTCATTCTTCTGCATGTGGATGTCCAATTTTCCCAGCACCATTTATTGAAGAGACTGTCTTTCTTCCAATGGATAGTCTTTCCTCCTTTATCGAATATTAGTTGCCCATAAAGTTCAGGGTCCACTTCTGGATTCTCTATTCTGTTCCACTGATCTATGTGTCTGTTTTTGTGCCAGTACCACACTGTCTTGATGACCACAGCTTTGTAGTACAACCTGAAATCTGGCATTGTGATGCCCCCAGCTATGGTTTTCTTTTTTAAAATTCCCCTGGCTATTCGGGGTCTTTTCTGATTCCACACAAATCTTAAAATAATTTGTTCTAACTCTCTGAAGAAAGTCCATGGTATTTTGATAGGGATTGCATTAAACGTGTATATTGCCCTGGGTAACATTGACATTTTCACAATATTAATTCTGCCAATCCATGAGCATGGAATATTTTTCCATCTCTTTGTGTCTTCCTCAATTTCTTTCAGAAGTGTTCTATAGTTTTGAGGGTATAGATCCTTTACATCTTTGGTGAGGTTTATTCCTAGGTATCTTATGCTTTTGGGTGCAATTGTAAATGGGATTGACTCCTTAATTTCTCTTTCTTCAGTCTCATTGTTTGTGTATAGAAATGCCACTGACTTCTGGGCATTGATTTTGTATCCTGCCACGCTACCGAATTGCTGTATGAGTTCTAGCAATCTTGGGGTGGAGACTTTTGGGTTTTCTATGTAGAGTATCATGTCATCGGCGAAGAGGGAGAGTTTGACTTCTTCTTTGCCAATTTGAATGCCTTTAATGTCTTTTTGTTGTCTGATTGCTGAGGCTAGGACTTCCAGTACTATGTTGAATAGCAGTGGTGAGAGTGGACATCCCTGTCTTGTTCCTGATCTTAGGGGAAAGGCTCCCAGTGCTTCCCCATTGAGAATGATATTTGCTGTGGGCTTTTCATAGATGGCTTTTAAGATGTCGAGGAATGTTCCCTCTATCCCTACACTCTGAAGAGTTTTGATCAGGAATGGATGCTGTATTTTGTCAAATGCTTTCTCTGCATCCAATGAGAGGATCATATGGTTCTTGGTTTTTCTCTTGCTGATATGATGAATCACATTGATTGTTTTACGGGTGTTGAACCAGCCTTGTGTCCCAGGGATAAATCCTACTTGGTCATGGTGAATAATTTTCTTAATGTACTGTTGGATCCTATTGGCCAGTATCTTGTTGAGAATTTTTGCATCCATGTTCATCAGGGATATTGGTCTGTAATTCTCCTTTTTGGCGGGGTCTTTGTCTGGCTTTGGAATTAAGGTGATGCTGGCTTCATAGAACGAATTTGGAAGTACTCCATCTCTTTCTATCTTTCCAAACAGCTTTAGGAGAATAGGTATGATTTCTTCTTTAAACGTTTGATAAAATTCTCCTGGGAAGCCATCTGGCCCTGGACTCTTGTGTCTTGGGAGGTTTTTGATGACTGCTTCAATTTCCTCCCTGGTTATTGGCCTGTTCAGGTTTTCTATTTCTTCCTGTTCCAGTTTTGGTAGTTTGTGGCTTTCCAGGAATGCGTCCATTTCTTCTAGATTGCCTAATTTATTGGCGTATAGCTGTTCATAATATGTTTTTAAAATCGTTTGTATTTCCTTGGTGTTGGTAGTGATCTCTCCTTTCTCATTCATGATTTTATTAATTTGAGTCTTCTCTTTCTTCTTTTTAATAAGGCTGGCTAATGGTTTATCTATCTTATTAATTCTTTCAAAGAACCAACTCCTGGTTCTGTTGATCTGTTCCACAGTTCTTCTGGTCTCGATTTCGTTGAGTTCTGCTCGAATCTTTATTAACTCCCTTCTTCTCTTGGGTGTAGGATCTATTTGCTGTTTTTTCTCTAGCTCCTTTATGTGTAAGGTTAGCTTTTGTATTTGAGTTCTTTCCAGTTTTTGAATGGATGCTTGTATTGCGATGTATTTCCCCCTTAGGACTGCTTTTGCTGCATCCCAAAGATTTTGAACGGTTGTATCTTCATTCTCATTAGTTTCCATGAATCTTTTTAATTCTTCCTTAATTTCCTGGTTGACCCTTTTATCTTTTAGCAGGATGGTCCTTAACCTCCATGTGTTTGAGGTCCTTCCAAACTTCTTGTTGTGATTTAGTTCTAATTTCAAGGCATTATGGTCCGAGAATATGCAGGGGACAATCCCAATCTTTTGGTATCGGTTCAGACCCGATTTGTGACCCAATACGTGGTCTATTCTGGAGAAAGTTCCATGTGCGCTTGAGAAGAATGTGTATTCAGTTGAGTTTGGATGTAAAGTTCTGTAGATATCTGTGAAATCCATCTGGTCCAGTGTATCATTTAAAGCTCTCGTTTCTTTGGAGATGTTTTGCTTAGAAGACCTATCGAGTATAGAAAGAGCTAGATTGAAGTCACCAAGTATAAGTGTATTATTATCTAAGTATTTCTTCACTTTGGTTAATAATTGATTTATATATTTGGCAGCTCCCACATTCGGAGCATATATATTGAGGATTGTTAAGTCCTCTTGTTGAATAGATCCTTTAAGTATGATATAGTGTCCCTCTTCATCTCTCACTACAGTCTTTGGGGTAAATTTTAGTTTATCTGATATAAGGATGGCTACCCCTGCTTTCTTTTGAGGACCATTCGAATGGTAAATGGTTCTCCAACCTTTTATTTTCAGGCTGTAGGTGTCCTTCTGTCTAAAATGAGTCTCTTGTAGACAGCAAATAGATGGGTCCTGCTTTTTTATCCAGTCTGAAACCCTGCGCCTTTTGATGGGGTCATTAAGCCCGTTCACATTCAGAGTTACTATTGAGAGATATGAGTTTAGTGTCATCATGATATCTATTCAGTCTTTGTTTTTGTGGACTGTTCCACTGAACTTCTTCTTAAAGGGGAATTTTAAGAGGCCCCCTTAAAATTTCTTGCAGAGCTGGTTTGGAGGTCACATATTCTTTCAGTTGCTGCCTGTCTTGGAAGCTCTTTATCTCTCCTTCCATTTTGAATGAGAGCCTTGCTGGATAAAGTATTCTTGGTTGCATGTTCTTCTCATTTAGGACCCTGAATATATCCTGCCAGCCCTTTCTGGCCTGCCAGGTCTCTGTGGAGAGGTCTGCTGTTACCCTAATACTCCTCCCCATAAAAGTCAGGGATTTCTTGTCTCTTGCTGCTTTAAGGATCTTCTCTTTATCTTTGGAATTTGCAAGCTTCACAATTAAATGTCGAGGTGTTGAACGGTTTTTATTGATTTTATGGGGGGATCTCTCTATTTCCTGGATCTGAATGCCTGTTTCCCTTCCCAGATTAGGAAAGTTTTCAGCTAGAATTTGTTCAAATACATATTCTGGCCCTCTGTCCCTTTCGGCGCCCTCGGGAACCCCAATTAAACGCAGGTTTTTCTTCCTCAGGCTGTCGTTTATTTCCCTTAATCTATCTTCATGGTCTTTTAATTGTTTGTCTCTTTTTTCCTCAGTTTCCCTCTTTGCTATCAACTTGTCTTCTAGGTCACTCACTCGTTCTTCCACCTCGTTAACCCTCGTCGTTAGGACTTCTAGTTTGGATTGCATCTCATTCAATTGATTTTTAATTTCTGCCTGATTAGCTCTAAATTCTGCAGTCATGAAGTCTCTTGAGTCCTTTATGCTTTTTTCTAGAGCCACCAGTAGCTGTATAATAGTGCTTCTGAATTGGCTTTCTGACATTGAATTGTAATCCAGATTTTGTAACTCTGTGGGAGAGAGGACTGTTTCTGATTCTTTCTTTTGAGGTGATGTTTTCCTTCTAGTCATTTTGCTCAGTGCAGAGTGGCCAAAAGCAAGTTGTATTGGGAAAAAGAGAAAAAGAGAGGAGAGAAAGAAGGAAAGAAAAGAGAAAGAGAAAAAAAAGGGAAGAAAAAGAAAAAAAAAACGAAAAAAAAAAAAAAGAAGAAAAAGAGAAAGAAAAAGAAAGGAGAAAAAAAGGGGGTGGGGGAAGGAAACAAATCAAAAAGCAAAACAAAACAAAAACAAAAACAAACAAACAAAAAAAAGAACCACCGGGGAGTATCTTCTGATTCTGTGTACTTTAAGTCCCTTGGCTTCTCCTGGAAGTTGTCCGTCTAGCTGGTGTTCTGGGGGAGGGGCCTGTTGTGCTGATTCTCAGGTGTTAGCAGTTGGGGGAGCTGCTGTGCCCCTGCCTGGTGCAGGGCTCAGTGGGGGTTGTTTACCCCGTGAGGCCGCAGGAGGAACAGCCCCAGTGGCGGGGCAGCTCTGGAAACCTGGATTCAGCTCCGGCAGGAACTCCGTCTGCAGGGCCTGGAGGCTCCGGGGCGGGGCCGCTGATGTGCTCAGCTGGGGCAGGAGCGTCCTTGCTGTCCTGGGCCCTCCCGGCCTCTGCCTGTCCCGGGGGAGGCGGGATCCTGGGCTGTGTCCCGGCGCCCTGTGCTCCGGAGCCTGCGCTGGTGGATTCGCGCTCCCGGGCCGCGCAGCCCCCTCCGCGGAGCTGCCGCCCGAGCCCCTCCGAGCTGCTCCTGGAACCGCGCAGGCCCCTCCGCACGGAGCCTCTTCCTCTGCCCGAGCCCCTCCGACCTGCTCCCGGGGCCGCGCAGCCCCCTCCGCGGAGCCGCCGCCCGAGCCCCTTCAGCTGCTCCGGGTCCCACCGGGTCCCGCCGTGCGCGCTGCAGCCCTTAGGGAGCTCGGCGCACTCTCCTGGGCGCGCAGTTGCTGTTACTGTCCCCGGGAGCCCGAGGGCATCCTCGCCCTCCTGGGGTCCTGCTCCAACCCCCTGCGAGCCCCTTTCCCCCGGGAAGGTCGGTGCAGCTCCTGCTCCTCCGGGACGGGGCTCTCCTGTCCTGGGGACACTCGCCCCGGCCTCAGCCCGGCTCCTCGCGGGCCCCTCCCCCTTGGAGGCCTTTGTTCCTTTATTTCTTTTTCCCCGTCTTCCTACCTTGATAGATGCGCGAACTCTTCTCACTGTAGCATTCCAGCTGGTCTCTCTTTAAATCTCAGGCCGAATTCATAGATTTTCAGGATAATTTGAAGGTTTTCTAGGTAGTTTGGTGGAGACAGGTGATTTGGGGACCCTACTCTTCCGCCATCTTGCTCCTCCCCCGGGACCCAGGAATTTTAACAAAAATCCCTTACCCCTGGACAGGCAGAGCAGGACTGATTCCATTTTGTGCTCCAATTGGTCATAGGCCATCTCCCCTATGACCCCACATGACCTACTTATGGCTTAAGGCGCTGCCCCACCCGACTCAATCCGCTGGGCACACCCTAATCTGAAATCCGTTCATAACAATGCCACCCTGCTTTGTGACCCACAAAGCTGTGCGCCAAATCTGACCAAAGTAATAGGCTAGTTCAAGTCGATACTATAGGAAAAAATGTAATTCAATCGGCCACCAACACGTGGACCGACATGACTACACATCTTTCAGCGTTCCCTTGGGCCACTGGCTCCTATAAAGCTGCTATGCCTGTTAGTCTCGGGATCCACGTCCCTGCTCTGCTGTGTCAGGTGCAATTAGACCCAAGCTCCAGCTTGTAAAGAAACCCTCGTGAGTTTCCATCGGTGTGGGCTCCTTAGTGGTTTCCCTGATTTGCAATCTTGGGCACAACACCAGGGCCTGGTATCCTGACATCCTTTCCAGGGCCACGCTGACCGCCCCACAGGCCCTCTGTGCCCCAGGAACACAGGCACAGGGATGCGGGGAGGGGAGGAAGTGCCCCAAAACTTGGCCATTCGCAGCCCTCTGGACAGAGGGAGCACAGACCTCCCACGTCGCTGTTCACAGACCCTGGTGACCTGAAGCTCCCTGGCTGTCACTCTGTCCCAGCCCCTCCTGGCTCGGGGGGCAGAGCCTGAGTCACAGTAAAGTCTGTGGGTCCTGACCCTGGCATCTGGCCGACCCTGTAAGGCACATGGGGACATCAGCTGTGTTTACCTGGCGGCGCCCCTGCAGGATCTGTTTGGGGTCTGGATGGTGCCCCCTCCTCCTCTCTGGGTGTCTCTCCACACCCCATGCACAGAGTTCTGGGAGACACAGAAATGGCCTGGCTGTGCATTTTCACACCACAACACTTTATTGATTTCTACAGCAAATAGGCTCAGAGCCTACTGCGCACCTTCCCTTGGGGAGGGAGACCTTTCTGTCCTTTAGGGGAGGGCAAGAATCCCACGGTGTGGGGGTGCGGGTGCTAGAGTCCACATCGTGGGAGCATGTGTGGACTCTGGGTGGGGGCGTTTGTCCTGAGATTTCAGCCTGAGTGAGTGACTGTTCTGAGGACAGCAGAGATGATCTGGACCTGCAGCTCATGGGCTGTTGCACTGGGCCCCCGCAGGGCAGCTGGACCCCGGCCTTGGGCCCTCTGGGCCCCAATACCTGGAGGAGCCTGCCTCCTGGAGTGGGGTCGGGTGGGGCCAACTGGCCTATCCATCCTGTCCCCACTCTGGGGTGTCCCGGGAACCCAAGGCCTGCCCTAGGTCAGTGACCTGGATCTGTGGGGCACACCCAGGGCCCAGGAGGCCACATCCAGCTGTGAGAGGGCTGGCTCACCCTGGGGCCAGAATCCAGGGCTAGCCAGTACCATGGGGGCCTGGATCCCATTAGTCTTTGTGTTGGGCCTGGGTGGGGGGCTCAAATCAACTCAGCCCCCACAGAGCGTGGAGCCAGGTCAGCCCAGGTCCCTCTGGGTTAGGGGCTGGTGTCCCTTGCAGGGTGTGCCCACCCTCCAGGAGGGACAGTGGGCGGAGGCAGGGCCCAATATGTCCTCTGCTCTACTCACCTGCACCCACCATTTCGGGGATCCCTGCCTTCCCTCCTCCCTGCAACCCCTGGGTTCTCTATGGAACAATCCTGCTTCTGATGGGAGCAGGGTATGCAGAGAACCCTGGGGAGGCTGAGCATGTCCCACCGGGCAGCTCCACTGGGTCCTTCTGGGGGCCAATGGTGTGGGGGTGGATGGTGTGGGGCAGGGATATGACTGTGATGGTATATTAGTGCGGTACAAGTATTAGCTAATGAATCAATATTAAAATAGTCGCATTAACCAAAGACCATTCTTTATTCAGATTTCCTTAGTTTTTGCTAAGTTACCATCCCTCATATCCCATTCCATTTGTACTCATGTTTTCTTAGGCTCCTCTGGATTGTGACAGTCTTTCAGCCTTTCCTTGTTGTCATTGGACTGGAACACTTTGAGAAGTAGAGTATTTTGTAAAATATACCTCAGTTGGGACATGTCTGTTGTTTAACTCATGATTGAACTGTTTTTGTGGATTATATACAGAGAGATAATACCATTTTTATTATATAAAGAATAGATATTATCAACATGATTTATCAGTCTTGGTATTGATCTGATCATCTTGCTGAGGTAGTGTTTGTCAGCTTTCTCCATAGTAAAGTGATTCTTTTTATTATTATTATTATTTATTATCATTTTTATATTAAGATTTTCATATTATATTTTGTAGAAGAAAGTTACTATGTGTATTCGACACATAAGAGTGGGAGGCTATGCTAATCAACTTGAGGGTGGAATGTCTGCACAACTTCTTTGAAATTATTCTACATGGGAGATTTCTCTTCCTTCTGTTTGTTTCTTTTTCTGGATGTTATTTATTTATTTGAGAGAGAGAGGAGAGAAAAACCATGAGCAAGAAGGGCAGATGGAGAAGGACAAGCAGGTTCCCTGCTGAACAGGGAGCCTGCCTTGGGTCCTGGATCATGATCTGAGCCTAAGGCAGAAGGTTAACTGACTGAGTCAACCAGATGCCACTTTTTCTTTCTTTCAAACTTTTTTTTATAATAAATTTACTTTTAATTGGTGTTCAATTTGCCCACATACAGAATAACACCCAGTGCTCAACCCGTCAAGTGCCCCCCTCAGTACACCTCACCCATTCACCCCCACCCCCGCCCTCCTCTCCTTCCATCACCCCTAGTTTATTTCCTAGAGTTAGGAGTCTTTATGTTCTGTCTCTCTTTCTGATATTTCCCACACATTTCTTCTCCGTTCCCTTATATTCCCTTTTACTCTTATTTCTTTCCCCAAGTGAAAGAGAACATACAATGTTTGTCCTTCTCCGATTGACTTACTTCACTCAGCATGATACCATCCAGTTCCATCCTCGTTGAATCAAATGGTGGGTATTTGTCGTTTCTAATGGCTGAGCAAGGCCCACCTTTTCTCTCTCTTCATCATCTGAGTCTCCTATGATATGAATGTTATTGTTTTAATAAGTGGCTGAGTTCCCTATATCTGCCTCTGTGGTCCATAACCTTTCTTGTTTTTTTTTTTTTTATGATAGTCACACAGAGATAGAGAGAGAGGCAGAGACACAGGCAGAGGGAGAAGCAGGCTCCATGCACCGGGAGCCTGACGTGGGATTCGATCCCGGGTCTCCAGGATCGCGCCCTGGGCCAAAGGCAGGCGCCAAACCGCTGCGCCACCCAGGGATCCCCACCTTTCTTGTTTTTAAGGCTTCCACTGGGGACTGCATCTCAGTTATAGCATTTTTAACATTGGCCTGACTAGATTTTAGTTCTTTTATTTCTACAGTAAGGGATTCTCTAGTTTTCTTCTGTGCTTTTTTTCCAGCCCAGATGCTATCTTTATAATCATTGTTTTAGGGATCCCTGGGTGGCGCAGCGGTTTGGCGCCTGCCTTTGGCTCAGGGCGCGATCCTGGAGACCCGGGATCGAATCCCACGTCGGGCTCCCGGTGCATGGAGCCTGCTTCTCTCTCTGCCTGTGTCTCTGCCTCTCTCTCTCTCTCTCTCTGTGACTATCGTAAATAAATAAATAAATAAAACTTTAAAAAAAATCATTGTTTTAAACTGTAGTTAGACATCATATATGTGTATTGATGAACTTCCTGGCTGTGAGTACTACTTCATGTTATTTTATGGAGTTGAGTTTCTCCATCTCACTATTTTTTTTTCAGAAAAGAAAGAAGGAAGAAAAAGGAAAACCAAGAAAAACAATAACAACTACCCTCCCCCCAAAAAAACCAGATTATTTTGGCCTGCTTGTTAAAGGTTCTAAATCCCAAAATAAGAAACACAATTAAAGTACAATGATAGTAAAAGTAAGAAATATATAAGGTACATAATTAAAATTAAATTAAGCAATTAATAAAATAGAATCAAAGAAAATAAATGAAAATAAAGCACAAAGTAAAAAGGAAGCTACACCCTACTTTCCAGGCAGAGCTGAGGCTCTGCTGCCTCTGTAGTCTGACAACTTGGTGGCATTGAGTGGTCTGTGCAGGGTCTCGGGAAGGGCCTTGGCGCTGATTCTCAGGTTCACATCTGCCTGGGAGATGCACCTGCAGGTCAGAGGCTGGGTGGGTGTCATCGCCTCTGGCCTCCATTGGGCGACGCTGTGCTGCTCCCTTTGACTCCGCGCTGATGGGTGGGATGCGGGTGGGGACGCTGGGTCCTCTGGCTCTGGGGCTGAGCATCCCTGCCCCATCTGCAGGAGCCTCAACAGAAGAGCCGCCAACTCCCCGGGTCTCTGCTGCTTCTCTCAGAACCCTGCTTTTACTCTGCGTGCATCTGAGCTTCTTTTGGTTTTGATATTTTATCTCAGACTGTTTTACCCAAGATTGGGAATCTGAGATACCACCGAGAAGCTGACACCGATGCAAACACACGAGGGTTTATTTACAAGCTCGAGCTTGTGTCTAAGTCCTCCTCAGGACCTGCACTTTGGCTTCGGGAAATATGGGGCTGGGTCTATGCTGACAGGAGCCCACAGCTTCATCAGGACCCACAGTGAGTTTTCTGGGGGATGTGAGGCCATGTCTAGGCTGACAGGAGCCCCTGGCCTCCTGAGGACTTGCTGTGAGGCTTCCAGAGGATGTGAGGCATAGTCCACAGTGACAGGAGATGCGGCGTCCTCTGGACCCACTGACTATGACACAGGAACACGTGGGGCCATGTCCGCACTCACAGGAGCTCGGCTTCCTCAGGACCCCCTGGAGGACTCTGGAGGTGCCATTGGGGGCCACGTCTATATCAGAAGGGACTCCTCAGAATCACAGAGTAAGTGATTGGGTAGAATGAATGGTTGGGTCAGGGGAGGGGAGGCAATTGGTGGTTAGCCTTACGTTAGATGTTAGGTGTTAGTGATTATGCTTATCGTTATGGATTATAGGTTAGGGCGAGGGATAAGGGTAAGGGTCAGTGGTTAGGAGTTAGGATGTGGGTTAGGGCTTGGGACAGGATTTGGTGTTAGGGTTAGGGTTTAGGTTTTAGGGATTAGAGAAGGAGGTTCGGAGTTGGGGTTAGTGCTATGGTTAGAGTTAGGGTTGAGCTTAGGTTTGCAGTTAGGGTTAGGGGTTAGGGTGTGAGTTATGGTTAGGGGTTAGAGTTAGGGGTTTGAGTTAAGGGTTAGAGTTAAAGGTAGGGCTAGGTTTAGGGTTAGGGCGAGGGTTAGGATTAGGATAGGGGTTAGGGCTAGGGTTAGGGTTAAGGTTCGGTTAGGGGTTAGGGTTAGGGTCAGGTCAGGGTCAGGGTACGGTTTTGGAAAAGGGTCAGATATAGGGTTAGGGAGTGTATTAGGGGTTGGTTTAAGGGTACGGGTTAGGGTACAGTTTGGGGTATGAGATAGGATTAGTATTAGAGGGTTAGTGTTATGGTACAGGCTAAGATTAGGAATAGGATTTGAATACCTTATTTTAAGGTTACGTATGGTTAGAGGTTAGGGTTCAGGTTAAATTTAATGTAGGGTTCAGGGGTAAGGAAACCTAAGTTTAGGTGAACCGACGTTTAGGAGTTAGGGTGAGGGTTGGCAGGAAGGTTCAGTGAATGTGTTTCGGTCTTGGGCTTTGTGTTTGGTTTTCGACTAGTGATAGGTCTTGTTTAAGGGTTAGGTTAACATTCGGATTAAGTGTAGGGTTAGGGTTATGTCTGTGTAGGTTAGAGTTTGGGTCTTGGCCTGTGTGTGCACTGGGACTCCTAGTATCTTGGGCAGTTTAGTTTTATGCACTCTATTTAGGTTTTGGGTTCAAAGATTGCCTGACTCCACCAAGTCAGTGGCCTCCCCAGAGAATCAAAATCCAGGCTTTTACTTGCGTGAGAATAGGCATGGCAGTCTTCTCCCGAGCTGAGGTAAGGAGGGGTTTTGAGGCTCTAAGTACTCTTTATTTGGATTTTCAGTTGCCTTTCGATTTTATCTCTAGTGTGTACATGTTTCATCAATACTACCAATTATAATTTTAAAGTTTTACTTGAAGTCCTCTTTGTAAACACAGTATGATATAGTTTCAGGTTTACCACATAGTGATTCAACCCTTGGATACAATGCCTGGTACTGGTCACAGGTGCCCTCCACTATCCCCATCCCCTGATTCCCCATCCGCCCCACCTTCCTCTGGTATTTATTATTTTATTCTCTGTGGTTAAGAGTGTGTTTTTTTGTTTGCTTCTCTCATCCCCCCTCTGCCCCTTTGCCAGTTTTTTTGGTTTCCTAATATTCACATGTGAATGCAATTGTATGGTATTTGGTATCTGTCTTTCTATGACTGTGAGTTCATTTAGCCTAAGTCCTTTCCACTTCTCCCACGGCATTGTAAATGGCTTCATTTCATCCCTTCTGATGACTGAGTGATGTCGCAGTGTGTATATTTACCACATCTTTCTGCCCATTCATCTGCCAATGGACATCTGTGCTGTATCCACAGTTTGGCTGTTGTTGATAATGCTGCTACAAACACTGGGCTACGTGTCCCTCTTGGAATCTACTAAATGACTTCTGTATCCTTGGGGTAAATACATAGCTCTGCAATTTTGGAATCGTAGTGTAGCTCTATTTTTAACGTCTCTTTTTATTTTTTTTATGATAGTCACGGAGAGAGAGGCAGAGACACAGGCAGAGGGAGAAGCACGATCCATGCACTGTGAGTCCGACGTGGGATTCGATCCCGGGTCTCCAGGATCGCGACATGGGCCAAAGGCAGGTGCCAAACCACTGAGCCACCCAGGGGTCCCCTATTTTTAACTTCTCGAGGACCCTCCACAGTGTTTTCCACAGTGGCTGCACCTGTTCGCATGCCCACCAGGAGTGTAAGGGGGCTACCCTTTCTCCAAAGCCTCAACAACACCTGTTGTTTCTTCTCTTGTTAATTTTAGCCATTCTGATGGCTGTCAGGTGACATCTTATTGTGGTTTTGATTTGCATTTCCCTGATGATGGGTGACGCTGAGTGTCTTTCGGTGTCTGGTGGCCATCTGGATGTCTTCTCAGAGACAAAGTCCATTTATGTCTTCTGCCCATCTGCAGTTGGATAATTTGTGTTTAGGTTGCTGAGATTTATATTTGCTTTACGTATTTTGCATACTAACTGTTTATTGGATGTGTTGTTTACAAATATCTCGTTTCATTTTGTATGTTGCCTTTTAGCATTGGTTGTGTCTTTCAATTTGCAGAAGCTTTTGAATTTGATGAAGTCCCAATAGTATTTTTGCTTTTGTTTCCCTCAACTCAGAGGCATATCTAGAAAGAAGATCCAATGGTCAACGTCAAAGATGTTCCTGCCTATCTTTTCTTCTTTGTATGGTTTCAGGTCTCACATTTAGGTCTTTCATCCATTTTGAATTTATTTTTTATATATATGGTGTAAGAAAGTGGTCCAGTTTCATTCTTCTGCATGTGGCTGCCTGGTTTTCCCAACACCATTTGTTCTTATCCTGGAGTCGGGGTTAGGGTTTGTTGAAGAGACTGTCTTTGTGCCATTGGATAATCCTTCCTGCCTTGTTGTCGATTAATGGATCATAAAGATACATGTTTGTATCTTGTTTCGGCTTTGCATTCTGTTCTATTGATCTAAGAGTCTCCTGTTGGGAGATTCTTGAGTGCTGATTCAATATCTTTGCTGGTTATCTGTCTGTTCAAGTTTCTTATTTCTTCATTTCTCCTTTTTGCTATGTTATATATTTCCAGGAATTGATCTATTTCTTCTAGGTTCTAGGTTGCTGGCATATACTTTTTCATCATATTATCTTATTATCGTTTGTATTTCTGTAGTGTTGGTTGTTATTTCTCTTTTCTCATCTGTGATTTTATTTGGGTCCTTTCTCATCTTTTTATCTTTTTTCTTTTTTAAAGATTTTATTTATGGATTCATGCGAGATGCAGAGAGGCAGAGGTATAGGCAGAGGAAAAATGAGGCTCCATGCGGGGAGGCTGATGTGGGACTTGATCCACCAGGATCCTGGGATCATGACCTGAGCCAAAGCACATGCTCAACCACTGAGGCACCCAGGTGCCTTGCTGATTCAATTCCTTTGCTAGTTACGGGTCTCTTCACATTTTCTATTTTTTCCTATTTCAGTTTTGCTCATTTGCACATTTTAGGGATTTATCCATTTCTTCCAGGTATCCCAGTTTGTTAGCATTTAATCATTCATAGTATTCCCTTATAATTGTCTTATTTTTCTGGTGTTGATTGTGATCACTCTTCTCTCTTTTGTGATTTTATTCATTTAGTTCTTTTCTCTTTTCTCGTTCCTAAGGCTGGATAGGGTTAGATCCATTTTATTAATTATTTTGAAGAAGTAGCTCTTAGTTTCGTTATTCCATTCTAATGTTTTTTATTTCTGTATTGTTTATTTCTGCTCTCATCTTTATTTTTTACCTTCTTCTGTAGGCTTTAGGATTTGTTTGCTATTCCTTTTCCAGCTCCTTTAGGTGTAGGGTTAAGCTGTGTATTGGATACTTCTTGTTTCTTGAGGTAGGCCTGTAGTGCTATGTACTTTCCTCTTTGGACTGCCTTTTCTACATCCCAGAGTTTTGGAGAAACATGTTCTCATTTTCATTTGTTTTAAATTTCCTCTTTAATTTCCTGTGTGCTCCATTCATTCTCTAGTAGTATGTTCATAATCTCCACGTATTTTTGGTCTGTCCAATTTTTTTCTTACTGTTGTCTTCGAGTTTCATAGCGTCGTGGTCCGAAAAGGTACAGGGTGTGATATCAACCTTCTTGTACCTGTTGTACCTGTTGAGGGCTGATTTGTGGCCATGATATGATCTGTTCTGGAGAATGTCCCATGTGCACTTGAAAGGAATGTGTATTCTGCTTTAGGAAGAAATGTTCAGACTATATCTGTTAAGTCCCTGTGGCCCAGTGTGTCTAGGCTATTGTTCCCCTGTTGATTTTCTGCATAGAAGATCAGTCCATTGCCATTACTGGGTAGGTGTTAAAATCCCCTGTCATTGTATCATTATCAGTGAGTTTCTGTACGTTTATTGGTAATTGGGTTCCATATTTAGGTACTCCCATGTTGGCAGCATAAATATTTATTTGTTTGATCCTGATAGAGAGTCTTTTTAATTATGAAATAATGCCCTCCTTCATTTCTTCTTACAGTATTTGTTCTTTCTTTTTGAGATTTAAATATTTTATTTATTTATTCATGAGAGATACACAGAGGAGCAGAGGCAGAAACATAGCAGAGGGAGAGACCGGCTCCCCAAAGGGATGCCAATGTGGGACTCGATCCTAGGATCCCAGGAACACACCCTGAGCCGAAGGCAGATGCTAAACCACTGAGCCACCAGGTGTCCCCCAGGGTTTGGTTTAAAATCTAGTTTCTCTAATATAAGTATTGGTCCTCCAGGTTTCTTTTCATAACCATTAGCGTGATAGATGATTTTCCATCCCCTGACTTTCAAACTGCTGGTGTCTATAGGTCTAAGGTGAGCCTCTAGTAGGCAGCATACTGATGGATCTTGATTTTTTAATAACAATTTTATTTTTGAGAGCATGAGGGAGAGAGAGGAGAGAGAGAGAGAGGCAGAAAATTAGGCAGAGAGAGAAGCATGCTCCCCAACAGGAGCACAATATGGGACTCGATCCCAGACTCCAAGATCACACCCTGAGTCAAAGGCAGAGGCTCAACCCCTGAGCCACCCAGGCATCCCGGATCCTGTTTTTTAAGCCACTCTGACACCCTATATCTTTTGATTGAAGCATTTAGTATCAGCATTCAGAGTGCTTATTCAAAGATATGAACTTGTGCCTTGTTGTTAGTGGTAGAGTTGGTGTTTCTGGTGACGTTCTCTGGTCCTTTCTAGTCTTTGTTGCTTTTGGTATCTTTTTTTTCCCCGACTAGAAGAGTCCCTCTTAAAATTCCTTACTGGACTGGTTTAGCAGTCATGAACTCCTTTATACTTTGCCTGTCAGGGAAAATCTTTCTCTCTACTTCTCTCCTGAATGACACACTTCCTGAAGAAATAATTCATTCAAATTGGATCCAATAAAAAGAAAGTTAAAAACATAAAATAAATTTTTGCTCGTATGACTGAGGAAAATGGCATTTAGGAAGAAAACCGGAAGCTGAAAGGGAGGAGGACAGATTTCACCATCCTTAGCCTTCACTGGGACCTGGTGTCCTTTCCTAAGGAGCCCCCCCTCTGTAGGATGCTTCCTGCCCCTCTGCGCTCCTTTTTGGAACCCATCAAGCACATCTCTGTGCCTCCAGCACCTCTGCAGTCGTGGTTTATAGCGTCTTCCATGTATCCTATTGGGGACCACGGTGTCATGTATGTAACCATCCAGCTGCTGTTTGACAGCATTGGGGTGATTCTGACTTTTGTTCGTTGTGGGGTGTGTGTGTGTCTATCACATGAATCTATGACTTGTAGCTATCGGATCCTCTGACTGGGTAACCCAAACACCGAAATGGTTGGTACAACATCATTTCTGGTGCTGGCACTGGGTGGCTAGCTGGGCTCTCCTGGCTGACCCTGGGCTCGCTCCTGCAATGAATTTCAGCTGGAGGTTCAGCTGAGGTCGAAGGACTGGCTCGGCCAAATTACCATGTCCGACAGTGTGTCTCGCCGAGCACCGGCTGCTTCTATTCTCGCCGATGCCTCTCCAACAGGGAGTCAGACCTCAGGGCAACCCTGGGGGGAGCTCGTGAGGAGTCGGGTACCCATGGCGGGGAGCCCTGGGGCGGCCTGTGTGTGGAGGTCGGGGAGGGAACGGGGCAGGGTTTCTTTGGTCCCCTGTGCTGCCTGGCTTTCAGGCCGAGCCCCATGTTCACCCAGCTCCTACTCACTAGGGCAAGGAGGGTGCCCTCCACACGCTGGTGTGAGAGATCCAGCACCACAAGGTGTGCACACTGAGTCCACCTGGTGAGCATTGCCCAGGTGGGTGAGCTGCAAGTTGGGACACAGGAAATTTAATAAAAATCCCCTACCCCTGGACAAGCAGTGCAGGACTGATTCCATTTTGTGCTACACCCGCCACCTCCCCTATGACCCCCACATGACCTGCTTATGGCTTAAGGCGCTGCCCCACCCAAGTCAAACCGCTTGGCAAACCCTAATTGGAAATCGTCTCATAACAATGTAACCCTGCTTTGTGCCCCCCACAACTGTGAGCCAATTCTGACCAAAGTAATAGGCCAGCTCAATTGGATACTATAGGGTAAGGTGTAATTCAATCAGCCTCTTGTGTGTGGACCAACATGACTGCAAATTTCTGCATATCCCACGGTCCACTGCCCCTATAAAGCTGCTATGCCTCTTAGTCTCGCGGTCCAAGTCCCTGCTCAGCTGTGTCGGGTGAACTTGGACCCAAGCTACAGCTTGTAGAGAAACCCTCAGGAGTTTGCATCGGTGTCAGCTCATTGGTATTTTCTCAGATTCGCAGTCTTGGGCACAACACAAGGGCCTGCTGTCCTGACATCCCTTCCAGGGCCACTCTGAGTGCCCCACAGGCCTTCAGTGCCCCAGGCACACTGGCACGGGGATGTAGGGAGAGGAGTACGTGCCCCGGAACCGGGCCAGCCTCGGCCCCCTGGACAGAGAGGGCTCAGACCCTCCATGTCGCTTTTCACAGACCCTGGTGACCTGAGGCTCCCTGGCTGTCACTCTGTCCCAGGCCCCACTGACCCATGGGGCACAGGCTGAGTCTCAGTATACTCTGTGGGGTCCTGACCCTGGCATCTGGCCGCCCCTGGAAGGCACGTGGGGACGTCAGCTGTGCCTTGCAGTGCCCATGCAGGGGATGGTGGGGCATGGGTGGTGTCCCCTCCTCCACTCTGGGGGTCTCTCCACGTCCCATACACATAGTTCTGGGAGACACAGAAACAGGCTGGCTGTGCATTTTCACACCACAATACTTTATTGACATTCTACAGCAAATGGGCTCAGAGCCGAGGGTGCATGCCTTCCCCTGGGAAGGGAGACCATTTTGTCCTTTAGGGGAGGACAAGAATCACATGGGTGGGGGGGCAAGTGCTGGAGTCCCCCACCAGAGAGCATGTGTGGACTCCGGGTGGGGGCGTGTGTCCTGAGGTTTCAGCATGAGAGATGGTTGTGAGGACAGCAGAGCTGACCTTGACCTGCAGCTCATGGGTTCCTGCACTGGGTCCCCGCAGGGCAGGTGGACCCCGGTCGTGGGGTCCCTGTAGCCCCAGCACCTGGAGGAGCCTGCCTCCTGGTGTGGGTGTGGGTAGGGTCCACCGGCCTACCTCTGCTCTCCCCAACATTGGTGTCCCGGGATCCCCAGGGCTGCCCTAGGTCAGCGACCTGGATCTGTGGGGCACCCCCAGGGCCCAGGAGGCCACATCCAGGTGTGAGAAGGCTCGCTCAGTTTAGGGTCAGAATCCAGGGCTAGAGAGGGCCATGGGGGGCTGGATCCCATTAGTCTTTTTGTTGGGCCTGGGGCGGGGTCTGAAATCACCCCCACCTTCACAGAGCCTGGGGCCAGGCCAGCCAAGATCCCCCTGGGTTATGGGCTGGTGTACTGTGAAGGGTGTGCCGTCCTCCAGGAGGGACAGTGCATCCTCTGCACCACTCACCTGCACACACCCTGTCGGGGGCCCCTTGTCTTCGCTCTTCCCTGCAATCCCTGGGTACTCTATGGGAGCCCTGGGCTTCTGATGGGAGCAGGGTATCGAGAGATCCCTGGGGAGGCTGAGCAAGTCCCACAGGGGGCACCTGCACCGGGTCCTTGACGGGGGCTGATGGTGTGGGGGTGGATGGTGTGGGGGCATGGTGTTGGGGTATAGTGTGGGTGGGGATTGTGTGGGGCTGTGTGGGTTTGAGGGGGATGATGTAGGTGGGATGCCATGGGGAATGATGATGTAGGGGGATGGAGTGGGAGTGGGGAATGAGGGAGATGTCATGGGGGGCCTGCGGACACAGGGCATCCCCTTCCTCTAAGATGCACAAGGAGATGTCTACACTTAAAGGCAACTCCAGTCTGGGGTTTGCTGTGACCCCTGCCCCTGGGGCGGGGTGTGGTCACTGCAGGACCCTGGCTGGACCGGGGGCATTATCTGGGGTTCATCATACTATGTGTGTTTTCAAATTGCAAAATGTCTCAAATTAAATGCATAGAACTTAGAAATATATAAATCACTGAGAGTGTGTGTCACTCTGACCCTTCCGACCCTCATGGGATCGATGTGTATACTGCTCCAGCTGTGGCCATGCCGCCTGGCACCCAGGTCTAGTTCCTGCTCCCCATGTCCCCCACCCCATCCCCTGCTACTCAGAGGACCGTCCCTCTCCCATTTGGGGTTCAGCTCCCATGGCAAGCCCTGGAGACCCCATCCTAGTGTCCTCCTCATGTCCGAGGCCCCAGGGGTGGGGGCACAGAGGTCATCCCCAACACCCTACAATGGATCGTTGTGTTGTTGGCTTCTATTCTGCCCCCCGACTCAGAAGCCCCGTTTTCCCTACCCAGAATCCCCCGGTCCTCCACTGGGTCCTGATCCCCCCTGGCCCCTCAACCTCACCCTACCCCATAGTAGTCCCAAAATATGATGTGACTGCTGCACATCCTGTTGACGTCCAGGTCCACCTGCGTGATGTCCCTGGAGGAGACCAGGTCCTCCTCTTTCATTTTCTGCGGGAAAACCTGGGAGGAGGAACTGGCATCAGGGATACAGACCCCGACCTGTCACCAGGTGCTCTCCTGGGCAGGGAGCCCTGGGGCCACCATGGGAGTGTGTCCTGCCGAAACCTCCTTCCATCCCCTGGGAGTCCAGGGATGGCGGGAGTGCCCACCGTGCCCGTGGAACTGTGTGAGGGCCTGTGCCCAGCTGTGGTGGGTGGGAGGTGACTGAGGGTCAGCCTGGGTGGGAGGGGACAGGAGGTCAGTCCAGGTGGGGAGGGGTCATGCGGTGTTGTGTCCAAGATTGCGAATCCGAGAAACCACTAAGGAGCCGACACATGCAAACACACATGGGTTGTTTTACAAACTCAAGCAAGGGTCCAGGTATACCCCACCCAGTGGAGCAGGGCCTTGGACCCTGAGGAGGGTTTTAGCTTAGTTTTAAGGGCTGGTCTCGGGGACCACCAGAAGGGCTGGAGCAATTCCTCAAGTTCTGTTTACATTTTGTTATTGGGCCTTCAAGGGTATTGAGCTCTCTTCTCATTCTAATTGGGGCTTCCAGCCCTTGGCTTAGGCTCAGTTTTTATTCTATTGTGGGGTTTTCTAAGACATTAAGCTGTCAACTTTTGTTTTATTCCAGTAACTGAAGTAATGCAAATTTCAGCTCTTCTTCACAGGGGCCTGGGATTGCTGGACGTGTG
Source organism: Canis lupus baileyi (assembly GCF_048164855.1). Lineage (NCBI taxonomy): Eukaryota > Metazoa > Chordata > Mammalia > Carnivora > Canidae > Canis > Canis lupus. The sequence goes on along the minus strand of NC_132869.1, from coordinate 1,215,138 downwards.
CTAAAACTGAACTTAAATTAGAATGGCCGTAATGTTCTCGGCCTCCACGCATCCCGTCCTGTCCTATCTAGCTCATGTCCCCCTCCCTGGAGCTCCTAAGAGAGAAATTGCAAATGACTTCAGCCTGGCAGCCTGTGTTCGGGGACAGGCCCAGGGATATGGGATCAGGAAGCCCTGGGGCACGGGTATCCCAGCAGTGCAGCAGGATTCGATGCTGCAGAATCTTATTCCCTAAGGCTATCTTGCCAACTGACTTTGTACATAGAAAAGTTCTCCTTTGTCTTTAAAACTTGAGGAGCGGGATCCCTGGGTGGCGCAGTGGTTTGGCGCCTGCCTTTGGTCCAGGGCGCGATTCTGGAGACCCGGGATCGAATTCCACATCAGGCTCCCGGTGCATGGAGCCTGCTTCTCCCTCTGCCTGTGTCTCTGCCTCTCTCTCTCTCTCTCTCTCTCTCTCTGTGACTATCATAAATAAATTTTAAAAAATTAAAAAAAAATAAAAATTGAGGAGCGATTTAAAGCATTTTTTCTCTGCCCATCTGATTTCTCAGATTTTAATCTGAGATATATTTCCTGTTATTAAGGATAATTTACTATCCGTAGTACTATGGTTAAAATATTCGGACACAAGTAATTCAGAGGGATGAGGCTTTCTCATCTATTTCTTCACAGCTCAGTCATTCATCAGGAAATGAATCTTTATGGATTTGGAAATAATTGAGAGACATTAGTACCAATGGTCCTATTATTAAGTGACGGATACTTCCCTGAGATTCTTCCCCTGTTTCAACTGACACTGAAACACTATGAACTCTTTGGAAGACAAAAGTCAAGGAAATAAATGTTATACATTGCTAATTTTAAATGCACTTGCAATATGGTGTCTATTTTTTTTAATTTTTAATTTTTGGTGATAGTCACAGAGAGAGAGAGAGAATGAGGCAGAGACATAGGCAGAGGGAGAAGCAGGCTCCATGCACTGGGAGCCCGACGTGGGATTCGATCCCTGGTCTCCAGGATCGCACCCTGGGCCAAAGGCAGGTGCCAAACCACTGCGCCACCCAGGGATCCCTATGGTGTCTATTATACTAGAAGTATTTTTATCTGATTTTTGTTCTTTATTATCCTTTCCTGCTTTTCAGGTTGAAGAGGCATTATACGTGTTCATAAGTATTTTTCTTTCCTTCTGATATAAAATTCTTACTATGTTCCCATCGAAGGAACTCTTTAAGAATAAGGCAAAAGTTAATTCAACGATTCTTACAATGTCTTCACACTGGAGCCTGATTCATTTAAGTCAATTTTCAAATTAAATCTTATTTCTTAGAAAGAAAACAAAGCTTCATAGGGAAATTGAGAAGATAGTACAGAGAATTCTCATGCACTTGCACTCAATTTCTCCAATTATTGATATCTTATATCAGTACGGTACAAATATTAGCTAATTAATCAATATTAAAATATTTGCAATAACCAAAGACCATTCTTTATTCAGATTTCCTTAGTTTTTGCTAAGTCACCATCCCTTATATCACACTCCATTTGTCCTCATGTTTTCTTAGGCTCCTCTGGATTGTGAGAGTCTTTCAGCCTTTCCTTGCTTTTGGTGAACTGGAAAACTTTGAGAAGTAGATTAGTTTGTAAAATTTCCCTCAGTTGGGACATGTCTGTTGTTTCTCTCATGATTGAACTGTTTTGGTGGATTATATACAGAGATATACTGTCATTTTTATTATATCATGTAAAGGATAGATACTATCAACACGATTTATCAGTCTTGATATCGATCTGATCATCTTGCTGAGGTAGTGTTAGGATTCTCCGTAGTAAATTGATTCTTTATTGTTATTAATATTATTATTATTATATTATCATTATTAAGTTTTTCATAATATATTTTGTAGAAGGAAGTTACTATGTGTATTCCACACATAAGAGTGGGAAGCTATGCTCATGAACTTGAGTGTGGAATGTCTGCACAAATTGTTTGAAAATCTTCTACATGGAAGATTTCTCATCCCTCTGTGTTTGTTTGTTTCTTTATCAAAGATGCTATTTTATATTTGAGAGAGAGAGGAGTGAGAAACATGTGCTAGAGGGGCAGAGGGAGAGAGAGAAGCAGGATCCCTGCTGAACAGGGAGCCTTCCTTGGGACCTGGATCATGATCTGACCCTAAGGCAGAAGCTTAACAGACTAGGACACCCAGGTGGCACTCTCTCTTTCTTTCTTTCTTTCTTTCTTTCTTTCTTTCTTTCTTTCTTTCTTTCTTTCTTCTTTCTTTCTTTCTTTCTTTCTATTCTTAATAATAAATTTACTTTTTATTGGTGTTCAATTTGCCAACATACAGAATAACACCCAGTGCTCATCACGTCAATGCCCCCTTCAGTGCCCGTCACACATTCACCCCCACCCCCGCCTTCCTCACCTTACATCACCCCTAGTTCGTTTCCCAGAGTTAGGAGTCTTTATGTTCTGTCTCCCTTTCTGATATTCCCCACACATTTCTTCTCCCTTCCCTAATATTCCCTTTCACTATTATCTATATTCCCCAAGTGAATGAGAACATACAATATTTGTCGTTCTCTGATTGACTTACTTCACTCAGGATAATACCCTCCAGTTCCATCCACATTGAAGGAAATGGTGGGTATTTGTCATTTCTAATGGCTGAGCAAGGCCCACCTTTTCTCTCTCTTCATCTTCTGACTCTCCCATGATATGAATGTTATTGTTTTAATAAGTGGCTGAGTTCCGAAGTCTTCCTTTGTGGTCCATAACCTTCCTTGTTTTAAGGCTTCCACTTGGGACTGCATCTCAGTTATAGCATTTTTCACGATGGCCTGACTAGATTTTACTTCTTTTATTTCTACAGTAAGGGATTCTCTACTTTTCTGTTGTGCTCTTTTTCCAGCCCAGCTGCTATCTTTATAATCATTGTTTTAAACTGTAGTTAGACATCATATATTTGTATTGATGGACTTCCTGGCTGTGAGTACTACCTCATGAAGAAAAAGAAAAACCAAGAAAAACAATAACAACTGCCTTCCCAAAAAAAAACCCACCAGATTATTTTGGCCTGGTTGTTAAAAGATTATAAATCCCAAAATAAGAAACCCAATTAAAATACCATGAAACTGGGATCCCTGGGTGGCGCAGTGGTTTGGCGCCTGCCTTTGGCCCAGGGCGCGATCCTGGAGACTCGGGATCGAATCCCACGTCGGGCTCCCTGCATGGAGCCTGCTTCTCCCTCTGCCTGTGTCTCTGCCTCTCTCTCTCTCTCTGTGACTATCATGAATAAATAAATAAAATCTTAAAATAAAATAAAATAAAATAAAATACCATGAAACTAAAAATAAGAAATATATAAGGTACATACATAAAAATTAAAATAAGGCAATTAATATAAAAGAATCAAAGAAAATAAATGAAAATAAAGCACAAAGTACAAAGGAATCTAGACCCTACTTTCCAGGCAGAGCTGAATCACTGCAGCCTCTGTGGTCTGACACAATGCTGGGAGTGAGTGGTCTGTGTGGGGTCTGGGGATTGGCCATGGCTCTGATTGTCAGGTGCACATATGCCTGGGGGACGGACATGTGGGGTCAGAGGCGTGGTGGGCGTCAGCACTTCTGGCCTCCAGTGGGTAGTGCTGGGCTGCTCCCTGAGACTCCGCACTGATGGGCGGGATGCGGGTGGGGACACTGGGTCCTCTGGCTCTGGGGCTGAGCATTCCGTCCTCCAGTCTGCAGTCCCTCCACAGAAGATCACCCAAGCCCCCGAGTCTCTGCTGATTCTCTCAGAACCCTGCTTTCACTCTGCCCACGTCCGAGCTCCTTTTGTTTTTTTTTTATCTCAGACTGTGGGCCCAAGATTGCGAATCTGAGAAACCACCGAGAAGCCAATTCCGATACAAACACATGAGGGATTATTTACATGC